>NC_080100.1:10740681-11043712 GCF_950005125.1 Chionomys nivalis | reverse complement strand
GACAGGGGTAGAAAGTTATAGGCTTAAAAGCGATGTGCTTGAGTATCAAGCTGATATAGGGTGGAGTTGTGATAGCTAATAATTGTTCATTTAACAGGATTTAGAGTACAGAAGAGACAAGCATCTGGCCATGCCTGTGAGGAATTACTGTGATTAAGATAGTTTCTGGCCATGCCTGTTAGGTTAACCAAGCTGTAAGGATCCACCTTACATGTGAGCTGCAGTCCTAGACTGCATAGAATGGAGAAAATGAGCTGAGTGGTAAACTTCATCTTTCCCTGCTTCCTGATGCATGATGCTGTGTGACCAGTTGCGTTAGGCTCCTGCCACCTTGAGTTGCCTACCAGGATAGGCAACTATTATGGTTAGTATGAATTGCCAACTTGAAGAAGTCTAGACTTGCCTGGGAGATAGACTTCTGGGCATGCCTGTGGGGAGAGTCTGAAGTTAGCTGATACATGAAGACCTGTCCTAAGCATGGACAAGACTACTCTCTGGTCATGGGATTCTGGATTTTATAAAGTGGAGAAAAAGGCAAGCTAAGAAAGAGGAAATGCATTTATTACTTATTCTCTGCTTTTCAATTGTGGATATGATATGTCCAGGTTGTTTGAGCTCCGGCTGCCTTGGCCTTCTTAAGGGATTGAACCCCTAAATTATGAGCTAAGATAACCTTTCATTTTTTTCTTCATTGATTTTATTTTGTCATAATAGCAAGACAAGCAATTAATACACATATGTTTATTTTTGGCCTGGAAGGTGATTTTACTCACGTCCCAGAGGTAACCACAGAATATTCCATCATGGTTATTTTGTACTATGTGCTATATAATCAATACTTTGTGATTGACTAGTTTTTCATTTATGTATCAATTATAAGGCACTGTCGTAAGCCCTAGAGTTGCCAGGTTTGTTAAAGCCAGTAGGGTCTCTGATTCTAGAGCTGAGATCATTAATAAAAGGAACAGAGATAACTATTTTTAAAAATCAACAAATACTTGTTATACCCTGATTATAAAGTTATCAATTTAGAGAGCCCAAGATTTACACTCAGGAGTTCCTATGTGCTGTTTAATTTTTCTTTAATTTTCTTTAAATGTTTTAATGTTTTCTTTAATTTCTAGTGAACTTTCTGTGAACATGTGTTAACTTATACATTCTTGTAGTTGTCCTCTCAACAGTTTGTGAGGGAGCTGTCTGGGTCTTTTCCTTTTAGTTTGTTCTCTTCCCATCACCCAGGAAGAGAAATTTTTCATGAGAAATGAAGAATTTAGAGATTAACTTTTACAAATAAATAGAAACACAACAATTACTACTGTTTTAATGTAGCTAATACCCTCTGTAATCTAGACTCTCCAGAGGAGGATGCCAAGTTGGCACAACTAGCCATTGTCATTTATGCCATTCCCCTTAAAAATTGTCACATATCGTTTACAAGGGTTGAGATAATATGAGGATTATTGTAATATCATTGAAAGAGCATAGACTTTGGATATGCAGACCAGTGTCATCTCAGCCACTTGCCAAGCTGTGTGCGGAGCAGAAATACCGTGTCTATCAACTCTTTAATGCTACTGGAATGACTAAATCAAATTAAGTATTCATAGATGGCTAATTATGTTATACCTTGAAATTACTTTTTTTTTTTAAGATTTATTTATTATGTACACAGTGTTCAGACTCCATGTATGACTGCAGGCCAGAAGAGGGCACCAGATCTCATTACAGATGGTTGTGAGCCACCATGTGGTTGCTGGGAATTGAACTCAGGACCTTCTGAAGAGCAGCCAGTGCTCTTAACCTCTGAGCCATCTCTCCAGCCCTTGAAATTACTTTTAATGCTGGTCTTATAAGGTAGTGATAAGAAAACAGGTAAAATATATGATTTCTTTTTTTTTTGACAACTGTAAATTTTTCTCACTGAAGCACATAGTTCCTAGGATGAATGGGTTTGGAGAGTTCAGTTGTCTCTTTGAATGTATAGTAGAAACTTGACTATTTGGAGAAAGACTGTGCTCTGATGTTCAGCATAATATAATTGAGATATACTAAAGTGTCTTGAATGACTTGGCCACCATGAAAGACATGCATTGACTTAAGGAGTGGGAAGTGACTTTTTCTGTTGCTCCTGGAGCTGTGCAAATTGATATTTGGGCCTCCAGAATCCATTGGAAAATAAATGGATTTCGTTTATCAGTGTAGTGGGATTCTGGACAGCCCATGCTGTTTTAACATTTCTGCCACTGATAAAAAAATGTAGTTATAAAAGATTCTGGAGTGGGAGAATTCCTCCATCTTCAGAAAATTTTCAATAGCATGGAGACATTTTGTGTTTGATCTTATGGTATTTGATTAACACAGATGGAATAGTTGCTTCCCCAAATTTGATGATTCAAAGCATTTTTAACTAAATATCTTCAGATTTTAGAGTGTACAAGTGTACCTTGGCTATTAAGCCTTTTATTCAGAAGAAAAGCAACAGTCATGTCTTAAGGAATGAGATGTTCGTTATGGATACAGGCAAGAAGGAGGAGTGGTCATTCATAGGAAATTATTCTTCATGAGCCTGTCTCCGGGTTTCTTGTGTTTTGTTGGTTTCATATTGGGAAAGTTTAAGCCACCTTTTAAAAGGTTAAAATTATTTCCAAATAAATCGGTGAATTATAGAGTAAATCAGTCTATATAGAGCAAGAAAACCCCATGTTGCATCTCTTTCTAGGTTGGTGGCAGATAGACTTCCCTGTGCAACTCTGCCCTCTAGTGTCTCAGAGGAGCCATGGTCATAGTGTTCTTGGGTTCTGCTGGAGTTCTGAGTTAGGGTCTCTATTTTTCTCATGTTCCTTGGAAATGAATAAACCAAGATTAAATTATTGAAGGTTTTCTTTTTTCTCTTTTATTTATTCATGTACTTTATTTATTTATTTATTTTTAATTAATTTATTTATTTATTAAAGATTTCTGTCTCTTCCCCACCACCGCCTCCCATATCCCTCCCCCAATCAACTCCCCCTCTCTCATCAGCCCCATTGAAAGTTTTCATTTTAAAATTAGAATTTATTTAAAATATTTTTTTAAATCAATGTTAAAAAGATGTATCATCTATCATTGCTTACCTAATAAATGTGAATAAAAATTTTCTATTTGTTTTTAATCAAAACATTTTATATCTATCATCTATCTATCTATCTATCTATCTATCTATCTATCTATCTATCTATCTATCTATCTATCTCTTTATCTATCTATCTACTAGTCTTCTTGTTGGTGGGGTCAAACTCTTCAGGCATTTTTGGAATAATTTTTAAGGCAATTTAAGAAAAGAAAGCCTGTGAACTTAGGCAGAGTGTAAATTCACTTGCATTTATTTTAGGGAGGGCATTTAATTATTATTGTTCATTGTATTTATGGATGGGGTATGTTTAAAGATAAGGTAATTATTAACACCCAATAGTATCAGAATATCTGTGATATACTGAAAATCAAACTGATGAACAAGGCATAAATTCTTTAACAACATAATTATCTTGTCTCACATGTATAAAAGTGACTACTGATCAATAATTGGAAAGACTTTATTATTTAAAAGAGAAACTGATCACTTCTTAGCTTCTGCTTTTTCATTTTCAGAGAAAAAATTTATATTGCTTGGGGCCACACGTCTAAAGAGAATTAGATGAAACGCCATTTTAATGATGTAAAGCTTATGAATGATATTTGAAAATGAGATTTTTTCATCACTACTGATTGTTTTACTAATGGCAAGCCATCATGCTTGAGGGAGGACTGTTTTCCAAGCGGCTTTAATTCTTAGTTAAGAACCAGCCGAACATTAATTAAACTGTAACTTCTGAGGCACCGAGCATCTCTGAGGTACTTTCATGGTGAGCACATGTGTGACGGATATTTCTGTGTAGTTGTGAGTCCCTAGTTGTGTCTCCTGGAGATAACAAAGATATCGAAGGAAGAAGGAGGAGAGATGTGAATCATTTTACTTTTCTAGGTGGGACATAAAATCTAACGTTAGAGTTACAATGCATTTTAACAACTTGAACAGTTTGTTTTAGGCAAAAATTATTTGTCTGCAAACACATCTAAATTTTATCTTTTCAGATTAGTGAAGCCAAAATTTCTCTTGGTTTGAGACACCAAAACCACAATCATTTAAGGGCATTGTTCTAAAAAACCTGTTCATCTGTCCCCACCTTTCTCACTGACTCACTAATGTGCCAAGAAGTGTATGGAAGTGTGGCAAACAGTGGGAACATTGCTGTCTCTGTCAGGGAAATCCGTTTCAACTCTGATTTCAGTCTTGTATTGGGGAAGCCAAGGAAGTGGGGCTGAGTTTAGGCATGCAAATGTCTATTTGATGATAGTGTTTCATAACATTTATTGAACCTATTTTACTCATTTACATAACCTTTTCAAGATGGACCACTGGATTTCAACTACTGAGAACATTTGTTGATTTATTTTTGTTAATTCATTTAAAATTAATTACTTTATGGGCAGATAAAGATTACACATGCTTATCTTGTAAAACAGTAATATATATTTACATTATATATATATATATATATATATATATATATATATATATATATAGTGAGGAGGCTAAATCAAGCTAGACACACACACACTCAACATTTGTTGCAAGAATCCTTAGAATTTACCCTTTAGTTATTTTAAGAATACATCACTATAGTACTGACTATAGTTTCCATAGAGCTCTTGAACTGGATTCTTCCTAATTGAAAATTAAATCCTTTGGCCAACACTCCTGGCACATGGTGAGTATGATCTATTTTCTCCTTCTTAGTTCTGTATCATGAGATTTCACATAAAGGAGAGATCATATGATATTTGCTGTGTGTGTGTGTTTGTGTGTGTGTATGCATTTATGCTTGTGTGTGGCTTATTTCACTTAATGTAGTATCTCTTGATTCATTTATGTCATAATAAAGAGAATTTTCTTTCTCTTTGTTTATGCAAAGCTGATTGTATACATTGTTAGATTTTGGAAATAGGTGATTGACTCAAGTAGAAACTGGGATGGAACAGTGGAGACTGTTACTAATGCTATGGATAGTCAGAGGGACAAAAACATGGTACGATAGTTTAGGCCCTAACACCAGAGAGAGACATCATGGCAAGGTCTCTAAATATATTCAAGCCCATGTGGCAGATGAGGGAACATCTTTTTACACCTTTTGAGGGACGAGGTTTGAAGCTAGAGTCTCTAAGTCCCAGGCAGAAGGGAACAAATGTATCCTTTCTTTGATGTAGACTGAGTTTCCAGGTGATCGTAACAGAGGCAAGTCTAGAAGTTCAGGATTGACAAGTAGTGTCCAATATGATACCTGAGAGTGTCTGTGAGATGAACTGTGCACAGAGGCTGGATTCTAACATGACATTCTAGTCATGTGTAGATGTCACATTTTCTCTATTCATGTGCAATAGATGTTCACAGGTGGATTCCCTATTTGGTTGCCAGGAATAATTCTGTAATGGACTGTGTTGGTGCAAGTAGCCCTTGTAGGTACCAAGCAAGTTCCTTTCTTTTGGAGCATACCCAGTGTTAAGATTCTTGGGCTATGTGTAATTCTGTTTTCTACTTCTGGAACAGTCTTCATGCCTTTACACAGATTATCATCCTTAAACACTGCGTGGAGATGCCTTGTCTCTATATTCTTTCCCACTATAATCTTTTCAATAATAGTCATTCTAACAGGTATGAAATGATGACTCACTGTGGTTTCCTTACATTTACTTGATGACTAGAAATGTTGAACTTTTTTCACGTGCTTTTGGCATTTTCAGAAATATTGACTTGGGTCTTTTAAATGCAGGTTTTATTTTCTTACTATTACCTGCATGAATGCATGGATTACAAATATTTTCTTTCATTGTGTAGATTGTCTCTTTATCCCAATGGATAGTTTCTTTTGCTACATAGAATCTTTTAAATTTAAGTTTCATTATTATTTATTATTTCATTTTTGATGTCTGTGATTTTAGTGTCTAATCTAAACAAACCAACATTTATGTAAGCAACTCATAAACTCTGTGGGCCAGGTTTCTCCTGACTTGGCCTTCTTTCTCCCAGCATTCAGTTTAATTTTCCCTGCCTAGCTCTGTTCTGCCCTGCTATAGGCTCAAAGCAGTTTCTTTATTAGCCAATGGTATTCACAGCATACAGAGGGGAGTCCCACATCAACTGGGGGAGGGTGAGATGAGAGAATGTGATGGGGTGAAAATGACTGAAATTCTTTATACGCAAGTTTGAAATTGTCAAAGAATGAAAAACCCCTTCTGACTGCTGAGTTTGATAGTACCTGTGAGACAGGCATACTTATCCTCCGTGGTACTAAGGTAGTTCTCTCTATGCTTAGCATCTAGTGTTTTAGTGCATCTCATCAAGTACTTTCGCATGTACTAAGATAATATTTTTATTATTAATTATATCAATGTGGTGTGTCATATTTATGCTCTACATAAGCTGAACTTTTCTCACATTCTGAGAATAAACCTCACTTTATCTTTTGATATTCTGTTGCATTTCATTTGCTGGTATTTTGTTGGTGATTCTCATCAGGGATATTGGTAACTTTCTTTCCTCATAGTGTCTTTGTATTACCTTAAAATCTCAGCACCGTGAGCAGTGAGTTGCCAACATCAGACGTTGTCGTAGAGTTTAAAAGGATTGGCAACAGCTAAATATTTGATAGATCCAACAGTCAAGCCATCAAGTCTTGGGCTTATTCAATTATTTATTTGGCTACTGATGCGATCTCTTTACTAGTTATTGTTAGATTCATATTTTCTATTTTCTTGTAATTCACTCTTGGTGGAATATGAATCCAGGAACTTCCCTGTTTCTTGGGTTATCCATCCGTTGGCACACAATTGCCCAAAGTCACCCTTTAGCCTGTTTGTCTTTTAGCAGCATCATTTGAAACACCTTTGTTTCTGATTTTCTTTTTATCCCAGTTTATCTATTATTTTTTATTTAGTTTACCTTTTCACAAAAGAACTCTTACTTTATTGGTTTTCTATTTCATTGTCTTATGTGGACTTATTTAATTTGGAGTTATATGATCTCTATTATGAGTATACTCTATATTCATTTGTATTATTTGGACTTAGTTTGATATATTTCTAGATCCTTGAAATGTGGTGTTATTGAGGCCTTTTCTTGATAGAGAAATTCATCACTATAAACATTTTAGATCTCTTTTTGCTGTATCCTATATAGATTCATATACTGTCCTTGGTCTTATGACATTTTTGCGTTTCATTTTTGATTTCTCCTTTAATGTGTTTGTTATTCAATGCCCATGTATTTTGGAGTTTTCTTAAATTCTACCATTAATGATTTCTGGTTTCTTGTAATTGTGGTCGAAAAACATACTTGGTGCTATTTTCATTTGTGAAGCTTGCTCTGAGCCTAAAATGCAGTGCATTCTGGAGAATGCTGGATGTGTGCTGTGGAGACACTCTATGGAAATAACTCTACTTGTTGGTTGGGCTTATTTTGTCTGAAGTGTATTTGAAGTCTGATGTTTACTTATTGACTTTTGTCTCAGTGTTCTGAGCTTTGCTGAAAGTGAGTTACTAAAGTCCTAAATGATTGTTGCATTAATCTCGCTCTCCCTTCAGACTTATTAATACTTCTTGTGAGCGTGCATTTGCTCTGGTATGACGTATATATCTTCCAATTGTTAAAACGTCTTGATGAACTGATCTTCTTCATAATATATAATGAGCTCCTTTTTTTATATAGTTTGTGCATTAAAGTCTATTTAAACCCATTTAAAGTAGATGTAACCTGCAAAAGAGATTAGTGAATAACTATCAAATGTATTATATATAAAGATGTACAAATAATGCTTTTGCTCTACTGAAAATTGGAATATATTTATAGATCTGTTTAATTTGTACAGACTATTTAGAAAGTTAAACATAACATTAACACAAATGGATACAGTTAATTGTTAGTCATATCTTCCAAGGGCATATGTTTTAGTTCAGACAACTTGAATAATATTTTCTACCCTACTTCAATAAAAAAATAACATGACACTTATTATGAAAATATTCTCTTTCTCTCTGTAGCAAGTGAAGGCAGTAAATGAAATAAACACACGGTAAATTGAAAGCTGGTTTGTATGGTCAATAAAATGTTCTCAATGGTTAAGCCTTTATGTCCATGCACAGTATACTATTTTGTATGACAATATTATAATACTAAAAATAATTCACGTTTTAATAAAAGGTCTGTTCCAAACTGAAAACGTTCAATGGCATAGCATAAAGTTTCATTGAGTAAAGAAAGGAATACTTAAATTAATGTGTGTGTGTGTGGTGCTTTCTGTGCTGTGCACTATACTCACCTATCCATCTCTGGGCAGAACCTCACTGACTGAAGAACAGTCTCCTCATGAGGAGCCAAGAAGATGTTCCGCATTGGTAAAGGCAGTTTCAATTTAGAGTTCAAACGCAAAGCCCCTCAAATAAGGTACTGACTGTGTACAGGCGGCAGTTTTATGATAGAAAATTGGTATATAACTTCTCATCAGTTTTGAGTCAGAATCTGCCCGGTACTTTAGAAGTGAGAGAGTTCATTTCTCATATCTTATCAGAGAGCCTGGTAATGGAATTCCTTCTCAATGTTTGATGAAAACCAAGCAAAGTCCCCAAAACGCTGCTGCTGTGATTAGATTATAGTCGATATCTTTTGTGGCAAATGTATCTAGGACTCATACAAGAAACTGCTCATTCATGTGGATACTCGTGAGTTAAGGCTTAGTTCTTTGCACAGTAAGTGGCAATGGAAGCTGATGGAATTTAGGCAGGTGTTTATTGTTTTCAGAGAGGTATGTTACTTTTAGGAATGAAAACATTTTAAAGATATGGTTAAAATCATTCGTAGTGAAGGGCTAGAGTATGTTTCTATATCCCAAAACATAAACACTTTTCAAGCCAACTAGGTGAAAGTTGGTGATCCCGGATGAGGAACTCCTATATTACAAACTTCACAATCCGAAACAAACCTTAGCTCCTGAGATGCTGGCAGTGTTGACAGCTGCCGCTTAGGGAGCTCTCATGTGCTGTGTGTTCTCAGAGTGCATGTATATCTCTGTGTGTGTTTACTTGTGCTGTTTGTCCCTCCTCATGGGAAACCCGTACATGCGGGCTGCCTTCTCAGTACGTATGTTCCTGCTTTGTTCAACGAATGTACTGTATTATTTAGAATGAACTTGGCAGTTGCATTGCTTTCCTGTGCAGCTCCTAATCTTTACTCTTATAAAGGTAAAATCATGAGTTCTGTATGCACACAGGGATCCTTGCTGTGGGACCACATCAGATGGGGAAGGGTCGGATTTTGCCCACCATCAGCACCGTAGGAGCCTGCGTTTTCCATCAGCATTTGGGACAGTGCTTGTCTCTCATATCCTCACGGTCAAGGAAATCATAAATAGTTAATTATTACTAAATTATTAATGCTACATAAAAGTGATACTCTGCTATTTTAATTCTCATTTCTCTGATCAGACAGGCTGAATGCTACTTCCTGGATTTGCTGACCATTAGTATGCCTTCCTTTTGTGTCATTTGTATAAATCCCATTCTTTAAAGACAATCTTTTGTTAAATTTCTTCATTGTCAGTTTTATACACATACATGGTGTCACCCTTCTGATCCCACCCCCTCTGCACAAGTCCCTTTTGTTATGTTTTGTGTAACACTGACTTTAACAGGGTCTGTCCTGGTGAACATGAGCTATCTGTTGGGGCATGGTGGGCCCATCAGCTAGAGACAACAGCTGCCTCTCTGCCTCCCTCCTACTGTCTGAACTACTATTCTGTATGGATGAGGATTCCACTCTTGTATCACTGAGAGCAGTTCATCCTCAAGTTTGTCTTCTTGTCTACCATGGCCACTTCAGTGTTAGATACCACATCCGCATTCCTTGGTGGGGCATGAAGAGGAGAAAGACACTTCCTCCAGACACATCTAGCAATATCCAGGGAGTAGTTCTCAGAAATTGCTTTCAGTACTTAAGATGATACCTCATGAACCACAATTTATTCATACGATCATGTCTAGAAAGAAGATAAGCCCAAATGTGCTGTATTTGTTCCAGTTAACATGAGATCTACTGAAGTAAACTTCATTAGTTCTTTATGAAGAACTGGGTGAGTAGATACTGGGCAATTATCACTCTCCACTATAGCCAGTGCTATCGATACGCGTGTCCATTAATTAATAGTTGAATCTATTCCAATCTCTTGTGGTGTGAATACTGCACTTAGCTTTGGATGTGAACTTCACAGCAATGCTTATCTTTCAGCTTTTCTACATCTTAACACACAACACCACGCCTCCTGTTTACTATTGTTTAAGAGCCTCTCAGTCACACCCACTTGAATGCAGAGGGGCAGCCATGTTTCCTGGTATGGCAGTAAGGCCTTCAGGAAGCTAGCTGAGCTGCCAGGCCTGTGCTCACTCCTTTCCTACTTCCTAGGACTGATTATGGGGCCATAGTCATTCCTGCTTTCCCAGCACAGACAGATTCCTGCTTCTGTCCCTTCCCTGAGGAGGCTTCTTTCTCACTCTATTCTCCACATGGAGCAATCCCTTCTAGATTTCTGAGGCATATTCAAAGTCACCGTCTTCCAAGCTGTTTGTCACCATCAGTCTCTGGGCCATTGTTTCCCTCACCTCCTCCTTAGAAACCCCTAAGCACTATCTTAAAAATATTCTATTTTCATTTTTAAATTATACATGTCATGGGCTGTGTATATGTACACATAAATGCAGATGCCCTGGAAGTACAGAAGCTACTAGATTCCCTGGAGCTCTGAGCCATCACAGTGGGTGCTGGGAACTAAACCTAGGCCTTCTGCAAGAGTAGCACATGCTCTTAACCATTGAACTATTTTTTTGACCCTAAGAATTGAACTGTATCTGTCTTTGCTTCAGGAATTTGGATGTAAGCTTGTGTGTGTATTTGCTACTCTGTGAGACACCTGAGGACAGCATTTGTGTTTTTCTCTTCTGGTCTATATGCAGAGCAGAACACTGGACAGCACACTGATAACCAGAGCTGACAGATGATTTAGTGTACGTACATGTATGCACTTAGTGCCAAACAGTTATTTTATACAATCCAAACAATCATACACTCAAGAAATTTACACTTTGTGTGGTCCAAATAACATTATTGGTGGTTAATCATAGAAGTGACTGGACAGATACGTTCAGTTTAGAGATAGCACGGCCAGCAGCTAGTGGCAGGGAGCACTAGAGTCCAACCCCAGCACATCTATATATCTCGTTGATTCCTTCTTGGCCAAGTAGAGGAAGCAGAATTCAGGACTGATGCCAGCTTCTGCAATTTGTTCAGGGCAGTTTTCTCATAGACTCTGGGAGGGGTAGTGAGACATCTTGGCTACATCTGTGTCTCTGTTTGGAGTAGGAGTTGAGGGTCTGATTCTGCTCAGATGATGTTAGGAGGTGATTGATGGGGCCATCCACAGCTGTTCTTGTCTCATTGGTGATCAAATCCTTATAAGACAAAACTGGATTCTGGTAAAACCCAAATGAATCCTGAGGAAAGGTAGGCTGGTGCTGGTTGTATTTTAAAAGATGTATTATCAGAGTTTGCAATGATTTGTGATATGGGCTACGTGACACAAAATTATTCTTATTCCAAAGAAATACTAAAATCACGTTTAGTATTATGTTCCTTGGCCTAGAAACCTGGCTTAAGTCTCATTATTTGATAAGAATAGACATTTGCTATATGGCTGGTCAGGCAGGAGCTGTCTGGTCTGTACCATCACCACTGTATGTAGACTAGTTAGGGCACATTCTTTTTTTTTTAGGGTAGAATTTATTTATTTATTTATTTTTATTAATTAATTTATTTAATTATTAAAGATTTCTGCCTCTTCCCCGCCACCACCTCCCATTCCCTCCCCCTCCCCCAATCAAGTCTTCCTTCCTCCTCAGCCCAAAGAGCAAGCAGGTTTCTCTGCCCTGTGGGAGGTCCAAGGACCACCCACCTCCATCCAGGTCTATTAAGGTGAGCATCCAAACTACCTGGGCTCCCACAAAGCCATTACGTGCAATAGAATCAAGAACCCATTGCCATTGATCTTCAGTTCTCAGTAGTCCTCATTGTCCATTATGTTCAGCGAGACCGGTTTTGTCCCATGCTTTTTCAGTCCCCGGCCAGCTGGCCTTGGTGAGTTCCCGATAGAACATCCCCATTGCCTCAGTGTGTGGGTGCACCCCTCGCAGTCCTGAGTTCCTTGCTCGTGCTCACTCTCCTTCTGCTCCTCCTTTGGATCGTGAGACTTCAGTCCAGTGCTCCAATGTTGGTCTCTGTCTCTGTCTTCTTTCATCGCCTGATGAAGGTTAATATTCAGGGGGATGCTTATATGTTTTTCTTTGGGTTCACCTTCTTATTTAGCTTCTCTAGAATCACGAATTATAGTCTCAATGTCCTTTATTTATGGCTAGAAACCAAATATGAGTGAGTACATCCCATGTTCCTCTTTTTGGGTCTGGCTTACCTCACTCAGGATAGTTTTTCAATTTCCGTCCATTTGTATGCAAAATTCAAGAAGTCATTGTTTTTTACTGCTGAGTAGTACTCTAATATGTATATATTCCATACTTTCTTCATCCATTCTTCCATTGAAGGACATCTAGGTTGTTTCCAGGTTCTGGCTATTACGAACAATGCTGCTATGAACATAGTTGAGCATATACTTTTGTTGTATGTTTGGGCATCTCTTGGGTATATTCCCAATAGTGGTATTGCTGGGTCGAGAGGTAGGTTGAACCCGACTTTCCTGAGAAACCACCACACTGCTTTCCAAAGTGGTTGCACAAGTTTGCATTCCCACCAGCAATGGATGAGTGTGCCCCTTTCTCCACAACCTCTCCAGCAGAGGCTATCATTGGTGTTTTTGATTTTAGCCATTCTGACTGGTGTAAGATGGTATCTTAATGTTGTCTTGATTTGCATTTCCCTGATTGCTAAGGAAGTTGAGCACGATCTTAAGTGTCTTTTGGCCATTTGAACTTCTTCTGTTGAAAAGTCTCTGTTCAGCTCAGTGCCCCATTTTATAATTGGATTGATTAACCTTTTACGGTCTAATTTCTTGAGTTCTTTGTGTATTTTGGATATCAGACCTTTGTCAGTTGCGGGGTTGGTGAAGATCTTCTCTCAGTCAGTGGGTTGCCTTTCTGTCTTAGTGACAGTGTCCTTTGCTTTACAGAAGCTTCTCAGTCTCAGGAGGTCCCATTTATTCAATGATGTCCTTAGTGTTTGTGCTGCTGGGGTTATACGTAGGAAGTGTTCTCCTGAGGGCACATTCTTATGGATAAATGCAAAGAATGTACTTGGCAAAAATATTTTTTCATAGTAGGACAGGGAAGCAGAAATTAAAAATATAAAGCTCGACTATAAACCTCAGACTTCATGAATGGGATACTGGAAAAAGAGCAGTCCCGTGCTGGTATCAAAACACTAGTGCTCTCTCCAAGGTTACTTCAAATTATCCTGGAAGAGCTAGATAATTAGGAAAGGACCACACACACACACACACACACACACACACACACAAAACTATGCTCATGTCAATGGGAATGTTATCCTTTTCTTCATTCTTAAATTCCAACAAAACAAAATGAAAAAGCAACTTATTTTATTTCTGTCCCCTTCCTTGGTTAATAGTTTCTTTTTCTTTTTATAGGTTTACTAACAATATCAGGGTAGGATAAAATGTATAACCAGTTTACTTGTGGTTATCAATGGAAATCTGGAAGGAAAAAATGAATTTAATTACATTTTTAATATCTCCAGATGTGTGTGCATAAGTGAACAATTGCACGTATGCACACAGATACAATATGCTTCTGAATGAAAGATATAAGACAAAAGGGTAATAACTGGGGGGAGGAGAAGAGAAGTGGGGATAGGGGGAGGGGGCTGGGGGGAGGGGGCAATATTTGGGAGGAGGGGAGGGAAATGGGAAACGGGGAGCAGGTGGAAATTTTAATTTAAAAAGAATAAAAAGAATAAAAATAAATAAATAAATAAATAAAAGGGTGATAACTTTATTCTGTCAGGATATTAAAAAGTTAGAACAGTCTGAAAAGTGAGATGTGGCAAAGAAGTAGTATGGGAACTAACTGGGCTTTGGGTGTAGTTACTAATGAATTATCTAGAAATGTTTGTTTGAATATAAAGCTTATTGCACTATGTCTCAGCCTTCCACCTCTCTACTCCTGTCCCCCTAGAATTTAATTTTTGTCTCTAAACATTAGTCCAAATGGCCCACCTATTACCTGAAGATTTCTGTAGCTATCTATATGTTAGCTGTAATGAATAAATTGACTCCTTAACAAAAATTAAAAGAGGGAGAATCAGTAAACTGTTTGCCTTGCAGAAGCACAGACTTGAGTTTGATACTCGGTAGTAAAATAAGAAAAGTTGGGCTTGGTTACATGCTCCTGTAATTCCAGTGCTGGGAGGGAGGAACAGGCACTTCCATGAGCTCACTACACAGCCAGCTTGATTTATTTAATAATTGATAGGTCAAGTGAGGGAGCTCACTCAAAGCAAGGTGGCCAGCTCCTAAGGAACAATGTCTGAAGTCTCTATACACACATGTGCATATACAACAACTGTGGGGTTTGGAAGAAAACAGCCCCCCAAAAGGAGTGGTCCTGTTAGGTGGTGTGGCCTTGTTGAAGGAAGTGTTTCCTGTGGGGGTGGGCTTTGAGGTCTCTTTGCTCAAGCTGCCCTTAGTGTGACAGTCAGTTGACTTCCTGTTCCTGCAAGATGTAACACTTTCAGCTCCAGCACGATGTCTGCCTGCATGCTGCCATACTCTCTGAAACTATAAGCAAGTCACCCCAATTAAATGTCTTCTTTATAGGAGTTACCATGGTCATGGTATCTCTTCCTGGAAATAAAAACCCTAACTAAGACACCAGCACTCAAACACAGACAAACATAGATCAACAAAGAGACAAACAGATGGACAGACAGACAGAGACACACACACACACACACAAATACACACACACACACACCCGCACACAGATGCACAAGCCCACACATACAAAATTATAGAATTGACGAACCTGCAAAGAAGATGAGATGGAGGTGGGGGGTGAAACCAAGAAGACCACCCCAGACCCACCTGGGAGACCGGCTGTGGGACCCTGATGGCTGCAGAGGATACTTGACACCAAAGTATCAAATGGAAGAGAGGCCTGACTTAGTATGATTTGAGGACTCAGAAACCACATCAACTTAACTTATCCTACAGTTAACTCTACAGACTGCTTGTTGTGTAAGTAATTCACGTGTGTGACATTTTCCAGTTGTCAGTGAAACCCATTTCTTTAAACTCCTTGATAGGACTGTAACAAGATACATCTTGGCCTTACATGGCCACCTTCTTTCAATTAGTTTTACTGGGGATTAAGTTTCTGCAACTTTAATGATCGAGGAGTCTTTGAACCCAAATGAGTAGCTGCCACAGTGTTTGTCACATTACCCCACTGTGAGGTCCCTCACCTGTTTCCATGAGTGATCCCTTGAAAACAAGCCAGCATGTGCAATCTATGCTCAAAGTAGAAGATCTTTGTTTAAAATGTGTTCAGCTTTCTTCAACTAACCTACACCACAAATTTCTGTTTGAACCTTTATCCTAACCCAGAAGGGAAGGCTTTCCCCATGGATTTCACAGGCGGCCTCTTCCCATACTATCAGTGCTCACTTTTACTGTGCTGGTTTCGCATGTTGTGCACATGACATTTGAAATCCAAATCAACTCTTAAACTTCACTGGCTACCCCCAGCTTTCTACTCAATTTGGATGTTTGCCTAGCAGACTGAATACTTAGGTAAGAGACTGAACGCTACATTCTAGTAACATTCACAGCGTTTGTATTACAAATTTATAGACTTTATTTGGCACCAGAAGATCCCCACGTGGCTCCTAGATTTTGACATAATTTTCTGAATTCAGAGCCACGTGACTCACCCTGTGTATTCCTCTGTGTGCTCAGTACACAGATTGCAATGTGTTGCTTTGATAAAGAATCAAAATGCATGGCTTAACTAAACGCTAAACCTTCAAATCAATCAAGCAGGCTGATGGGAAACAAGAGGGAGGATTAAAGGATGAGAAAGAGAGAATAGCAACGAACAGACGTTTAATGGTTTAGTGCTGGAGAACACAAGCCTGTTAAGGATGCTGCTGGAGAGGTCGGTGCTGGGAAGGAGGAAGATGGAGGGAGGCTGTGCGTTGGGATGGGCTCCACACTGGGAAAGCACACATGATCTGGGTATCATGGATCAATTTGATAAATTTTACCTTAAGACAGCAACTTAATTAATGATCTTAATTTTGGTTTAAACATACTCAACTTGAAATTCAAATCGACTATGGAATGTTATAGTGTGACATGTAACAAGCCAGGAACTTCTGAAAACCTTGGTGGGATAGTTAACTTTGTGTCTTTACAAAACAGCACTGAGCAGGGCGGGGGGAGGGGGAATGACCAAAAAATGGTCAACTTAATGTTTGAAAATATTTATATGTATCTTAGTCCTTTATGTTTCTTGAACTCATTTCACAGCAGTAGACTGAATTTTCTGAGCAATAGCCATTAATACTTAATTGTATTTTGTGTATAAAATGTTCTCATATGTATTAGCATTATGAAATGCCTTATGAAAATGCAAACTATTGATTTAATCATTAGTTTCATTTTATAGATGGGTCCATTTGGCCTTAGGGAAGTAAAAATAAAATTACTCTTGGTAACTTGACAAATGACACTGAACCAGGAAATGAACTTGGTTTCACTTAAATTCAGTTACTTTTTGTTAACAAGAAAGAATGGACATGACCGCATCTAGAGAATGCTGGACTCAACTGGGTGCTGTGGTTCTGGTATGGTTTGACTATTTAACTACATTCCCTGGTCATTGGTATATTAAAACCACAGCTTGGTCACAGGGCAGCACTATTGAGAGATGCTATGGACTTTTAAGAGAGTGGTCTCGAGGAGGACCTTAGGTAACTGTAGGTGTGCTCTCTAAAGACTGCTTCAAGCTAATCCATTTTCTCTTACACACGCAGCTCTCATGAGGGACTGCTCTCTCCAAAATCCAAGCCTGTGTGGCCACCGGATCTGGTCTATATCTCTAGTGTGAGCTAAATAAATATTCTCTTGTTATAAACTCGGCTTCCCCCAGTGCTGTGTAGTAAAGACACAGGGTTAGCTAACCCACAAAGACATTCAGGAGTTTCTAGATTGGACCATCCATATTGTAGCAGGCCGTACTCCATTCAAAATTCAAGTTGAATATGTTTGACCCAAAATCTCGGCACCTGACCCATCCCAGCATCGGAGACATTTTGAGTTCCAATGTGATGAGACAAGTGTGACTATTCAAAGAACTGAAACTTTGCCTCATGCACAAAACTGTTAAAGCATTGTCAGTGTTTGCCTCCAGCTTGTGGGTGTGGACTGTACATAAGACACAAATGAATTTCATATTTAGGCTTGGCACTCATCTCCAAGAGATCCTTTTATGCGTATGTGAAGATCAAAATTGTGAAAAG
Source organism: Chionomys nivalis (assembly GCF_950005125.1). Lineage (NCBI taxonomy): Eukaryota > Metazoa > Chordata > Mammalia > Rodentia > Cricetidae > Chionomys > Chionomys nivalis. The sequence goes on along the minus strand of NC_080100.1, from coordinate 11,026,050 downwards.
AAGATTGCAAATCTGAAATCCCATGGTTCTCAGCATCTCATCCAGGAATACTTAGGCAATACTTCTGAAGTCCTACCCACATTCTGAGAAGGTTTTACTAGCAGGCTGTCCCAGGTAATTCTGTTCCTGGGGCACTCACACAAACCTCTTTATTGTTATTCTGGCTGCATACCCTATCACAAATGCCTCCCTCCCACTTGGACCCAAACAAAAATTTCAGAGTTACTTGCCTTCCGGTCTTTAATCTTTCTCCGTTTTACAGTTAGTGTCTCTAGAATAAACAAAAAGACTGAGTTTGAGTGGCAGAAGCACCTCCATTTATAGTGTTGGCTAGGGCTTAGCTTTGTTTAGGAAAGTTTTCTTTCAAGGCTACATGCTGGTTCCCGATACACAGCTTAGAGAACCTCAGACATAGGGTATGGAAAGTCCTTCCTGGAGAGAAAGAATACTGATATTCAGTGGCCTGCTTAGCTGTCACTTACAAGCTACTGAGGAAGAAGAAACCAAGCAGAGTGGACCAAGGACAGCCAGTTTGCCTTGTCTCACTGTTACAAACATAGAAAAGGACTGGGGAATGGGAGTCAAGTCTTCCCTACCCCATCCTTCCTCCATGGCTCCTTGCCTACATGTTCATGGATGGTGGTTTCTGATTTCTCATGAATCTGTGCTGTATCAGAAATGAAGAGCAGATACAGAGCAAAAGATCAGAAGTGCTTCAGTCAGTGTGAAATGCCAAGGACCAGTAAGGAAAAAGAGAAAGGGAATGAGAAACAGCATAGGCATAGAATATTCTGCTCCATTTTCAGTCTGACGTAGTCATCCTTATCCATTAAAACATGATATGCAAAGAGTGTAAACAGCTTTGCTATAAGTAGACCACCAAGGAGAGGGACAAGAACAACGCGAGCCGTAACTGGGAACTTGACCTGGTTCATTGAGTTAAATTGCACACTGTGTTCCTTTGAAATGCTGGCAACCGGAACACATGAGTGTGGCCTTGAGAGTATAGGCAGGCTTTGTCAGAGTTCCTTGTGACCTGTTTTGTCATCTGGTTGTCCTCAGAGCCATCTATTTGGAAACACCATGGTCTCAGGAGGAAAAATTTTTAACTCTGTTCCTTGAGTGGAGTGGAGACAGTTTCATTGCTGTTGTATCAATGGGAAAATGCCACCACTGTTAAATCGTATCACATAATCCCAGTAACCCAGAGAAGATTCAAGTGGGAAGAAGATTAAAAGAATACCTCCCTGCACAGGATACTGGCCTCCGCAGTGATAATAGTAATGACTCTAAGTTATGAATGTCTGCTCACTGCTGTGTAATTCTTCAGCCTGTACATAAAGTCTCGGGGTGGACTGTGGAGGGTGTGGAAACACCTGCATGGTGGAGCGCTTGGGTTTCCTCCTCTTTTGGTGGAGACTAGATAGTCATCTTCCGTTGAGAGTGCAGGGATTCTCTCAGCTTCAGAACTTTGCCCTAGTCCCTTCCTTTCCAGTGGTGTGGCACACTTCACCATGACTTCAGAAAAAAAAATAAAAATAATAATCATGACATTTGTACACATCTATTAAGATGCCAGAAATATAAGCACCACACAAATCTTAATCATTCCTATTCCTAAGGTGTTAGTGTTCTTCCCACCTCTCTAATTCTAAAAGTTTTTAAAAATTGAAAAAAATTAAAAAATTAAATATATACATGTAAATTTTGTTAAATTTGTCAAATTCCTTCTCAGTCTGAATGGAAAAATATTGTTTCTCCTCTCCGACATACTAATATGAAGATCTCTGCTCCCAGGCACCTGTGTCTAACTCTAAACACTTCTAGGTTCCTCGATGCTGAGAACAAGGCCCAGGTGCCCACACAGCTGCCTTGGAGTTGCAGGCCAGGGGTCCCAGAAGGATTATCGTTCAAGTTCCATCCCAAGCTTCCCATCTCCCATCGTGGACTCATCTTCAGCCTTCTTCTAAGATTCTATGGTGTCTATAGGAAGAAGAAGCATAGCTCTCACTGGGACAGTTTCTTTAGTGACTGCTCCATCCCCAAGTCCTCTACCTGGTCTCAGCTCCTCTCAGAAAACCCCAGTGGCTGTCATGTTTGTAATAGAGAGGAGATCTGTGGTTTCCGCCTGGTGTCTGCTGTTTTGAAAATACACAAGAAGTTCTATTGACATACATGTTTAAGCTGCTGAACAGTTCTATGCCATTTAGATGGTGTAGGTTTAAGATTTTTTACAATGAGGCCATAGGGTTGTTTGTGCACACGTGTGAGAGAACATGACTGTGTGCATGCTTGGGTGTTGGTTTAGAGATTGTGCTGATTGTGTGAGAAGACTCAGAGACTCACACCTTTTCCGTGTGCACAGTAGACATGGGCGTCATCCGTCCTTGAAGGATTTGTCAGGTCCACTTGTGTGAAGTAGATGCCATCTGGTGCATTCAGGGGAAGGCTGTGCCGTGAGAAATCATGGCATCTTCCTTCCTAATAATTGGCTGTAGGTCTACAAGACCCATTCATTGAAGTTTTTATGTATCATCAAGTTATTTTCTAAGGGGCATAAAGGGATGGTTCAAAGGTTAAGAACACTTGCTGTTTTGAGGGGACCCACGTTCAATTCCAGCATCCACACCTGGTGGCTCACAATCACGTGTAACTCAAGCTCTGCGGGATTTTACAATCTCTTCTTGCCCCCTTGAGCACCTGACCTCATGCGCCCCTCCACATAGTCATATAATTTAAAAATTCAAAAAAAAAACCCATTTAATCCAAATAATTGTCAGGACACACATGTTTCATTTTCTGACCTTTCTTTGCATCCATTTTAGCTATTTAAGGGTCTATCATATTTCTTGTCTTAGAAAAATTCTTTTTAAAAAGTCTTATTATTCCATACTTACTTACATAAGTAGTGTATGCAGTGTGACCAATGGGTTTTCCTATGAATATATTAGGACTCTGGAGATTTCAAGAGATCATTCTTTTGTTTTACAGTATTATGCAAATATTGTGTATTTTTCCTTTCGAATTCCTTTTTTGACAACTAAGTTTTGAGAATTTCAACTTTGTACAGATGGTAGATAGGCTTTCTCTCCCTCTGCTTTTATAAATTTTCCGTTTCACTGCACTGTGAACAAACAGTATTGTTCCTTTCTATTTTTATAGCTTAAAGGGACTTAAAAAAAAACTAGTGAATAGTAAAGGCATTCCGTAGACATTTGTAAAGAAACCCCATCTTTGTTTTTCTGATATGCTCTTCCATTTATGTGTCTATCTATTTGTAGCTTTATTCTTATATCTTATTCCCCTGAAAGTTGTAAACTTCCAGAAGGATCCAGGATCCCTCCAAACTCTTCAGTGTTTCTCACACTGCTGCAGTTTATCACGGTTTACTACGGAAATATTGACGTCATGCTTGCGAGTGTTAGACTTTCTGTAGTTTTCATTCTTCAATTTCCAAGTAGCTTTTTCTTACCTGAGTCCAATGCATCTTATTAAGATCAAAGTTATTGAACTTCTAATTGACAGACACACATCACGAATTTTAGGCCAAAGGTCCATGAGGCCACGCCAAAGGGAAGGTACCCAACTTGCCACTATAGTTTCTTCACCACACTTTTGCTCTTAGGCTATTTAGACACCTCAGACAGAGCTGATTTTGTTTTTGGTTCTCAACGCTGTGGTAAGCCTTCCCTAAGTGTTTCATACTCAGGATGCAATCTCCTGCACCCCCTGGACTGTTTCTGCAGCTAAGCTCATGCTAAAATGAATTCTCTGCAGCCAGTCTCCAAATGACACTCATGGGTCAAATAGGGAGCTTCTTCTCCGACTTCTTATATTTCTACCTTGGTGAACTTTCCTTTTTCAATGACTTAATGACTTGGGCTGTTTAAATTGTGCCTGCATTCACCAGAATTCAGTTTCTGAAGCCTCAAACCAGCAAAAAACTAGAGCGAGTGTGTAGTTGGTGCAGGTGGGGCGTGTTCTTCCTGCTTCAGCTGTCCAGACTATTAGAACTGAAAAGGCTTCCGAGAGAAAACAGCCTGGACTGTGTGACTGCCTCATTCCTGACCACAGCAGGTATGCTGGAGCCTCCCGAATCTCTCCTGTGTCCTGCTCTCTCCCGCCACATCCAGCTCCTTGTTGATAAAGATAAATTTTGTTTTAGAGCCCCTCCAGCTACTTCCACAGTCTATGTTTGCGCTTTTGTTCCAGTGCTCTTCCACATTGTGTTTTATCTGTTCTAAACTGGATTACAAACATTTCCGGAATCTATATCTTGTTGTGGAGAAACTCTTGCGTCATCCTAAGCTGCGGTTTATTGTTGTCCACTTTCATGTATCCGTAGAAGACAATTCTGGTTGAATAATAAGGTCACTTACTGAACAAAAGCAACTTTTGCTATGCCTCCTGATGACTGTGCACTCTTTTCCTGTGATTGAAGTATTGTCACCACTATGATTAGAACCTTTAACATTTAGGGGTTGCCTTAACTGTTGACTTGCTTTGGTTTTACATAGGGCAAAGTGTCAGTTTCTCCTCCCTGCACTTTTTATTGCATGAGACTAACCTTTGATAAATGGAAAACACACAGGGTTGCTGGATTTACACGTGCCATTTACGGGCATACGTCCACTTGAAATGAAAGATCTATCCAATTTCATCTTTCTAATAAATCCATCCAAACTTACAGACACCTGTGTTGAAATGATTACATCAAACGTAAAAGACTTAGTGACCTAGCTTCAGTGAGGGTAGACACCACACCTGATAATATTGTTGTAGGAATAATTGGGGTCTCAAAGTCCATGTATAATGTAGAGGGAGGTTGATTTGTGGTAATGAGGCTTCTATTCTACCTTATTTACATCTCAAGTTTGAAGCATATCCTGAACATTCTTGTACTGCTTTCAGATATGCCTTTTGAATTATTTTCATAAAAGAATTGAGTAGTTGTCTTTAAACCTGGTTTCTTCAGGTGTTCCACCAGCAGAACAACTGATTTTTTTTTCTAAATCACAAACATGATTCTTTTCTTTTTCAAAGAACAGTTTGTCATTTTTGGTTATTAGCACTACCTTGGTTATATTCTATGACCACCTGGGGAGAATCCCTGCAGAATCTGCGTGATAATACAACTATATTCAAAATGCACAAATGTCAGGAACCCAGCACCTCAGTATCCCAATTTGTGAGCATATTTTGCATACTACAATTGTTAGAATTCCAGATCTGTGTACACCCAGTCGTGATGAAACTCTGGTAGTTTTAACTGATTTGTGGCAGAGATCGACAGTTACTCAATATATGTATATGTGAGTATGTAGAACAATCAATGTGAGTTGTTATCTGAGAGATTGATCTAATTTTCTAGCTGAATCTGGTTATAATATTAAGATTTGTTAAAATTAGATTCCACCTATATTTGTCAATTAGTGGGCAATAAATTCTGCTCTCTCTTTTTCTCTGTAACTCATGAAATATGGTGTTTTTGTTGATTTTTAAAAGGAATTAGAGCTTAAAACATGAAAAAGGGGAAGAGAAGGAAATATCTATTTTGGGTTTTATATCATAAATTTAACTGCCTACTTTCTGTACATTTATTGATTTCTTTTTGGATACTTGATTTTCTTAGTACATGTAAAGTTAAAGTAAGTTAGAACAGGCATAGTAAAACAGTATCAATCCAAAAAAATTATATAACTCTTTGGAATGAATGCCAACTGGAGGTCACTATTTATTGAAACCCAAAGCAAGCTCTAGAAAGACATTAGGGTCATCCTACCCCTCTACAGTTATATTTACACAGCTTTTCCTAGAGTCGCTGAAACTCAGCATAGAAAGTATTGCTGAGCCGGCAAGTTGTTAATTTTCTTAATTAAGGCATAATGGGACTATAATATAACTCTAAAATAAATATTTTATTTGAGTATCTTATCATTAAATTTACGAAAGCTACTTCAATTAAGCATTCAAAAACAAGTATTTTTCTCATTATAAACTATTACTTGATAAGTTGTTAAATATTTTACTTTACAGGAAAAAAAATCCAAAAGCCCAAAAACCCAAAGGCATAACTTCTCTGCTAGAAGTCTGCCTGATAGGTGTCAGGAAAATATCACCAAGGGAATACTACTAATAGAGAGGAAGTGATGGGCACTATCCTTAGCCCTTTTTGATCTTAAATATCCATAAAAGGCCTTTGGAATGCTCCAACATTAAACTTTAAGGTACTGGTAACTTCAGATGAAGAAAGCATTGTGCCCTTATTTATACACTTTATATACATAATACCCTTATACACTGCAGAGTGCCAGCCTCTGCCAGTCTCTTGCCAGTCACACGGCCTGTGTGAATACCTGAGGAATTTTGGTTTTCACACCCAATGCTGAGCTATGGTGCGAAACCCAAGGGTCCCTTCCAAAACAAAGCCATCTTCCCTTCAACCTGGGCTTGTCAGGGATGATGGCCCTTCATCAAAATGTCAGTGGTAGAATGGTAGGGCCATACTTGCTGAAGGAAAGAGTCTGTTTTGTCAATGACAGGAACCAGGCATAATATTCCAGGGTAAGTTTAGTCTCTAAAGTTTAAGTGCCAATCTGATACGCAGATGGTTTCTAATTTCCTGGCATGAACAGATGCCAACGCGTGGTCACATTTTTTTTTTTTTTTATTTTCTAGACAGGGTTTTTCTGTAGCTTTTGGTTCTTGTCCTGGAACTAGCTCTTCTAGACCAGGCTGGCCTTGAACTCATAGAGATCCACTCGCCTCTGCCTCCCAAGTGCTGGGATTAAAGGCATGCGCCACCACCGCCCGGCTCACATATGTTTTTATGAACTGTTCTGAACTCTGAATGCATTTTGATGGTCACAGAAAGATGCACTTGCAGAGATGTGCATGCATACAGTTTGATCCATGACCAATGACATTAGCGTTACTTCTCTTTGTGGGGTGTATTCTACGTGCCTTTTTCCACACTACCCTCTCCTAGGAGTCTTTCCCAGACAATGCCAGTTTGGAATCACGTCGTTCGTGCCTTAGTTACTTTTATGTTTCTGTGGTAACGTACTTAGACAAAAGTAACTTAAAAAAGGAGGGGTTGATTGTGGCTCAGTGCAAAGGTGTAGTCCATTGTGGTAGGATATCAACACATGAGGATCTTGGAGTGACTGTTTATATCACATTCTCAATTGAGAAACAGAGAGCAACGAGTGAATGCAGCTGCTTTAGATCCTCCCAAGGGTTGCACTACTCATGGCAGTCAGGCATTACCACCTCAATCAATGTAATCAAGATAATAATCAAGATAATAATCCACAAGCATGCCAACAGGCCCACCTCCCCAGTGATTTCTAGATTCTACATCTTAACAACACTAACCTCCACAACTGGTAATATAAAGAATATTTGGTATTATTTCTCTGGCTACTCTTTCTCCTTCATTATAATGTGATCCAATCAATTTCAAATTCATTTCCCCCTAGCAGGTTGCATCATGGCTTGGAAGCTAATAGCTATTCATAACTCCGTAGAACTGAGCAAAAGTCTTCAGCCACGGCCTCCATCCACATGTGAACTGCCTATAGACAAGCATTGTCCTTTAACCCCACAGGTAGAGATGCTAATTAACCACACCCACTGTAGTCATGGTACAACTGTGTGTTTCTGGTGGCCTTAAGAAGCCCACTGAACCATGTTAGGACATCTCACTGAGTACACTTGCTTCTTCTGCAGTGCGACCTCTACTTGTAGTGTCCTTTAGAAAATTCCACACAAATAGTTTTAGCCCTTTGAGCTCCATGTAGCGCTCACCAACCCCCTGTAGGTCATGTATGGACTGGTAGATTTTGTCAATGTAGTAGGTAGGGCTATGAAAACCAGTCAGAGTTGACAGGCACCAAGGGGCTGCAATAGCAGGGTATAAAGCAGTGGTTTCCAAGCTTCCTAATGCTGTGACCCTTTAATACAGTTCCTCATATTCTGGTGACCCCCAACCATTATTTTGTTGTTACTTAATAACTGCTATTGTAAATTATAATGTAAGTATCTGTGTTTTCAATGGTCTTAGGTGAACCCCGTGAAAAGGTCATGACCCCTAGGATGAAAACCACTTGTGTAAGGATCAGGGGCTGTGGCTAGGCAAAGGAGATCAGTGGCATATAGGGGAACATAGCCACTGCCACATTCTTGGGCAGGCAGGCAGGTTTGTTGAAGCTCACTACCATGTGTAAGCAATACCACAATGTTATTATTTTCACCCTCTGACCTCCTAAACTCCCCTCAGTTGATCCTATTTACTGAGAATCCAGGGGGCAGGTGACCTCATAGGATTGACAGGAGAGTAAGAAGGATCGAGACAAGTTCCAATCAAGAGTATTTAGCACATAGCCTCTCCTGTAGATCTCCCAGCATAGCAAACGTAGTGCCCAAGAATTGGGTCAGAGTAAAATCCTGCAAAGTAGATGTGACCCTACACATTGGACAGCCTCTGATCTCTGTAGAGCAATACCAGATTGTAACTGTAATATCAAGACCTTGTCCAGAAAGCCAGCTACACATGCAAATGCATGTCTACTGTGCTGACTCAGGTGGGTTACAGACCTTCTCTGCCATGCATTCATTAGCTTGATGTGGCCAATCATGTTTCAGTGGCTTTCTCAACAGAGTGGCTTGCTTGCTCTTTTTGTTTTATTCTGCTGCTGTGATAAAATGCTCTGATCAAAACCAGCTTGAGAAAGAAGCGTTTATTTCATCCTACACTCATAGGTTAGGTCACAGTTCACCATTGAGGGAGGTCAGGCCAGGAACTCAAGGGAGGAACCCTGAGTCAGGAACTATGGCCTAACACTTCATGCTGGCATGCTGTCTGGCTGGCTCACAGATTTGTGCTTAGTTAATTTTCACATACATCCAGAATCACCTGGGTAGGAATAGTGCCATCCGCCATCCACCAGGCCACCTTGCATCCATTACCAATGAAGAGAATCCTTCACAGACATGTCCACAAACAAACCTTGTAAAGATAATCACCTTTCAAGTGATTCTAAACTGTGTCAAGTTGACAGTTAAGGGACACGAGTTAGACACTCATGTCCCTGTCCAATACCCTCTGTGTTGTGGAGGTACCTTTTGGAATTTGGAGCCTTAGGAATCACCAGAAAGGAGAGCACATGATGAGCACATAAGACAATCTTTAATCTTTGCCATCCCTGCGTGGGGACACCTGGGTACTCAGATCTAATCGACCACATGGTTTTATTGCCTCAACTGACTGCAGAGAAAGGGAGGTTTAAAGATGATTGATAGTCTGGGCTAAGCATATATGAATCTCAGCTCTAAACATGACTGGAGTGAGCTGGAGCCAATTGAATATTCATTCCACATATTATAATATTCATTAAGTCCTGCTGTCCCAGAAATTTGCATTATACACAGTAAAACTTGAATATTTAAAGTTACTCGACATATATTGCTCTAACTTCATCATGTGTTGTTTGAACAAATCATGGAGAAAAGCTTTTTCTCCTGATTGAACTGTGCCATTACAAGTAGGCAGACACGTGTTGTTAGTAAAGGCTTAGGATTCTTTAGCTATGCCCCTCAAGTTTTAATACTTTAATCAAGTTACTAACTTGACTCTGTAGAGTTCTATGAAGTACTATGAAGAGTAGATGCAAACCAAAGGAGGTACCATTTCTTAAGGCCAAAAACATAAATTGTATTAGTAATGAAAAACGTATAGGATGAATTTATTTAATGCCATACTCATTACAATCTTAACTATGTAAACATCATCGTATGAGAAATTTAAAATCCATGACACAGGATTGAAGCCCAGGAAATAATATAGTATCATTTACCTTTTCTTGCGCTAAGAAATTTAGGACCACTATATGGTACTGAATTTTCTATTATTACAAACAATTGATTTTTATTTTAAAAATGTATATGCAGGGCATAAAAATGTATCTATTATAATGCTAATGACAAACAGGGACTTTGTAGTTAAGAAAAGAACCTAAGCTTAATTTAATATGCAAAGTATTAAAACTAGGAGTAAGGAACATAATAATGCATGTGTTATAAATTAATTTAACTGCCAACATAATACATGACTGTATTGCTAATTAGTGGCATTTATATAGTACATTCTTGGCATAAGACTTCTTGGAATCAGTGAGCTTTATGTAAATCAGAAACTGTTTAATTATTGATTCCCTTTCCTTTATATGCTGTATTAACCAATTTTGTGTTGCTCTACCAAAACAACTAACAATCCAATCAATAATAAAAAAATTAATTGAAGATAGACATCCCCAAAGAAGTACAAATGACTAATAAGCATATGGGAAAATACCCAACAATCATTGTCATCAGGGAAACAAAAAGTAAAATTACATTGAGATCACATTTCATCCCAGACAGGAGGGCATCATCAAGGTGAGACTGAGAGAAGGAAATGAGCCTGTCTTCCCGGGTAGTGGGACAGAAGCCAGTGTAGCCATGCTGGAAGAAGTCAATATGAAGGATTTTCAGAAACCCAAAAAGGGAACTGCCACATGATTTGATTATTCCACTTTAGGACTCCGTGTCATATGCTACGGAATTCCTATGCACCCATGTTTATTAAAACCCTATTCATAAAGCCACATTATATAACCGTTATATTTATATGGATGAATAAAGAAGATGTGATGTGATGTGATGTGATGTGTGTGTCTGTGTCTATGTGTGTCTCTCTCTGTGTATGTCTGTGTGTGTGCCCGAAGGAATTCTATTCAATCAGAAAAAAATGAAATAATGCCATTTACAAGAAAATGCATGGCACTGAAGATCCTCATATTGAGTAGAATAAGTGAGACTCAGAAAACCAAAAATTGCAAATGATGCTTGTATATGGAAGCTAGATGTTGCATAAGAGCAGAAGGGTAGATGGGGACTAGCGGGAAGTGGGACTTGAGGACAGGGAAGTGCAGTGTACTGGTGGTGAATATGAGTGGAGTGCCTGAGGTTGAAAGCACAACAGAGTCAATCATTTTATAAAATGGAAATGTGCTAGTGGAAAGATAAACGCTCTAAAAATGTTTATTTAGTTCACCACTTTGAAGGTTCAGGGATGTGGAACCAGGGCTTGTGAGAGCTTCCTTGGCTGCATCACAACATGGTCAAAGGCATCAGAGAGCGAGTGCATGTTAGGGAAAATCCCATGATGAAACAGGAAGCCAGAGACCAAAGACACTCGAGTCTTACTATATGTGTTGTGTGGAGCTGGGGAGGTTAATCTGTGTGGTACAGACGTGTTCTTGCCTATAGGAAAGCTGCATGTTAACATCCTCTTCTGTTACTTATCCATAGTATTTTTTCAGACAGGGATTCTCACTGAACCTAGAATCCATCATTTTGCCTAGATTAGGTTGCCTGCAAGCCCCAGGAATCTACTTGTCTCAGTCACCCAGAGTTGACTTTGCAGTCATGTGTCATGTCTCCCAGCTTTTCATTTGGTTGTTGGTAATCCAAGCCCAGCTCTTCATGCTCACACATAACCTACTGAGCCATCGCTCAACCCTCAGTTGACATAACAGTGTCCCCTCAGGAGAGTGGCCGTGATCTCCCTGAGGGGAGAAGTCCCTCAACAACTTCATTTACCTTGACCTAATCCCTAAGGATCCTTCATCAACTCCTATATAACCACATTGGCATCAGACCTTCTGAAAGGGAAGTTTTGGGTAAAACACTCAAACAATATACAAACCATAGGACGCCTGCCCCTTTCATTTACCACCTCAGCTTCAAATCTCATCAATGAGCTGCAATCATGAGTCCTTTATCCCTCCATTAATCTCTCTTACTGTAGTAGTTTATGATACTTATTGTGCACAATGATTCCCGACTAAAGGGATAGTATTTAAGAAATCCAAGCCAGCAACTGTAGCAAGTGATTAATCTAAATTCAGTTGCATTCTAGAGACTTTCAAGCAAGAAGTTATGTTTATAAATCAGAATGACAAAATTCTCACAACATCGACTTAACGTTTTCCCCACCTCATGGTGCAGGTGCAGTAGGATTTTCTCCTAGCTTGGGCACTCTAGGTGTCCTGAAATGTTTCCTTTCGGTATTCTATCAAAACAGTGGATGCCATGAAGCTATCACAGCTGGGGTTAACGGACTGGGTGACCTTGGTAGCGGAGCCAGCCTCACAGTGTTGGCAGCTTTTCCAGGCATTAAATCCATTCCTGGAGCAAGCCTGGAGATTATGTTCCTCATGGCGGCACCAGCTTTGCTCAGAAGTTAATCCCATGCTTTGAAGGCCACACGGCACGGGGCCATTTGGGGACTGTCTCTGTCCCTGAGGATTCTAGGATTAGGCTACAAACATGATTGGTTTAATATTTAACATGTCTCCTCCGGATCTAGACCCCATGCATACAGCAGCAGCTTTACCCATGTTTAGTATGGAGGTCAGCTCAGGGGCCTGGTGTACATTCAAGTCGGATGGTCATGAATCTGCTGTCATCGGCGCTGTCTTCACCCATGTGTTATCTCTGCACAATGTGGTCCGTCAGAGTCATGGGAGCCCTGGTGGTTGATACTGTCTAGTACACTGTGTGGTTCAAACACCATGTCACCTCACACAGCTGACAAAAGGAGGCTGAATAACACTCCTCCAAAGAAATCGCTGATGGAAGAGAATTATAATAAACTTAAAACAGTAAGAACGTAACAAACCTGGCATGCTTTGAATGAATACTGCCACGTTTCTCGAAAAGCAAAACAAAACAAAACAAAAAAACTACACACACACAAGCCCCACCCCCAGCAGTCTAATCAGATATGATAGACATCAGCTGAAACCTAGACATGGTTGGTGTGACGGTGTGATTGCTGGTCTGTGCTGTCAACTCAAGTGCATTGACAGATGCTCAGGATGGGACCCTCAAATGGGCGAAGTGATTGGACAAAGAAGGGAAATGTGAGGGAGGCTGCATGGGGCTCTGCAAATCTTTCTGTTCTGAGTGGGTTTACAGCAGCTGCTACCTCTGATGTCAGACTTCAGTTTCTACCCTCTTTTCATCATAGCACCAATACAGAGACCGCCTAGTGTGCTTTCAGCAATGATGGGACTGAGACCAGGGACTGCTAAAGCACCCCACTCCCTGTCTTGGAAACTTGATTCTCTTCGGCATGCAGACAGCTATAGCTGTGCCACCTAGTACCTATCCCAGAAGCCAAGCTATCCTCCACCCCACCCTCTTGGTTTGCATTCCTATAGTGGATCCTTCCTAAATCAATTGAGATGAAAAATATAGACTCGTATCAGCTGTAGTTCATTGTAGTATCGTGTCCCTATATGTGTTTGTTTTTCAAGATATAAATTAATGATCCTATAAATTCCCGGAGCTTGAATACTGAGAGTCCATGTAGTGAACACAAAGACCTCCTGGAGGTCTGTGGACATGGTGAATTTCATAGAAAATGCTGTTAGGAAGGCAGGCAGTGCAGTTTTAGCCCGCTGGCTCTCGAAGCTCCCCCCCTCAGTCACTCTTGCCCCCTCTCCTGTGAGTCACTCCACATAACTCTTCCTCAGCAGTCTGAGCTCCCATTGCCTAGTAGCAGTTCCTCATCTTTTCTTTACAACTTCACACTAATTGCTTTTTCTGTCCTCAGCCCATCCCTGCTCTCATTCAAGGTTAATTTCATGCTCAGAAATTGCAACAAGCCCACGAGGTGCACACTGTGTTCTCCTCATCTCCTGCATTCAGATGCTAGCCTGATTTACACCAGACAGCGTTGTAAAAACCAACATATCACAACTCTATTTACTTAAGAGGAAAGGTCTGAGTTTTCCCCAAGCAGTCCCGGCTTCAGCATTTTATTCTGTTGACTCATGGATATCTGAACATTTTCATGCCATATGGCGACTTGTAAAAGGCATATTTTTGTACCTATATTCTAAATGAGGCCCGTGACTTATTTATTAATATGGCAATACTACATATGCTTGTCTTCTACATATCCATCTTCATGTGTGTAGATTCTTCCAAATGATGATTCTGATGACATTGGTAATGTTACTACAAATGTCTGTGCAATTAAATAAGAATACATAATTTCTGACTTTTGACCTTGGTGTAGAAATGAGTCCACATAGGGCTTAAATAATAATACAGGACACCATGGCTTCACCATGAAGCCCAATCAAAAATAAGACCCCAGGAGTCCAGAGACAAGGCAGTACAAGGCATATATCCCAAGGCTGGGTGTGGTGTATTGGTTCACTTGAGCTACTTGTTTAGACAACAGGGAGTTATTGTTTCAAGAAGAGACTAGGCATCCTAGATCAGGGTGCTGGCAAGATCTGTGGGAGCTGCAAGAGAAGGGTCTGTTCCAGCTTTCTTCCTTGGCTGCAGGAGCCATCTTTTCTTCTCTTCACAAGGCTGCCCCTGTGTGCCTGCAACCTTATTCACTCTTCTTTCAACAAGTCCACTCAGTTTCAAAGGCAACCCACTCAGCTGTTCTTATTGTGCCCCATTCCACGCTGTCAACCACAGTTTGAGGCAGTCAGGCATGTTTCAGTCAGAAGGGATGAGTCAAGTTCATGAGGAAATCATTGCCTACACAGTCTCTTAGCATCAACTGTAAAAGGACCACTCATTTTAAAAAATAAATGTAACATTAAGATGGCACAGGCCAACGTTTTGGGATTAATGAAGCGTGTCTTCTGTGGAACAGTCTCTTCAGGTGGTGTGAATATGTGTACATGATCAACTCTTCTAAACATTTCTGCACCATTCTCCTTTGATGGAGTCTTCTCTTCTGAAGGAGGGGGAATATACCCCTGCTGCGCCTGGCCCCTGGCCTTGCTGCCAAGGAGGTATAATCTGGTGAGGATGCAATGTATGTAGTAGTGGCTGATGCAGAGGGAAGTCAGGGCTATGAGGCTATGTGATGGCTTGAAGGAGGAGGAAAAGACTACGGGGATGCAGGGATGAGGGTCAGACTGGGCAGTAAAACCACCGGGCAGAACCGGAATACCCATGTCTGGACTATTATTATTTGTGTCATTCTTCTCCTTGTTTGAAAAATGCTTCCCTTAAATGTTGCTCATTTCTGCCAGGCATTGGGAAGGTATTAAGCATGTCTACATGGATGCTGTGAGCTAACGTGTCAGATTACTGACCAAGAAAATATCCAGTAATAGAGACAGTCAGATAGCAGGTGGCTGGGCCAGACAGTCTTCCACTGCAAATGTGGAGAAGCTCAGTCCAGCTCTCTCCTGGAAGGAGTCTCCTTCCCCTTGCTTTGACGGTGCTGCTGAGTGGGGAAGAGGACGAAGCAATTGGTTTAACAGCTTCCTGGGGAGGCATAATGCTGAGACATCTGGAACCAAAAGTTTCTGTTGGTTGTGATTCTAGATAAGGCATTGGGATCGATGTGAGGGGTCATATGTGGATGAGAGAAGGTGGAAGCATGGGAGCTACATTCTCCTATTTTAGACATGGCTTCATAGTTATATTCCATCAGACAGAGTACCTCAACTCTCTGTCTCAGAGTTTCTATTGTTATCAGGACCACTGAGTACTAGAGTAAAGATAACTTAGTAGCTGCGATTCAAAGCCCAGAGATTCTGCAACAGCAGTGCCCAGGAAAGTACAAGTCCTCAAAAAAGTTAGTATTGTTCTTATTAGACACCTGAGATCTGTAGCTGTAGTGATACTGGTGGCAGGACACTGATGGGGCAGTTGGGATAAAGGTAGTTGCTCCAAGATAGGTAAGTTTACTTCATTGGGAATAAAAGCCTCAGTCCTGCTCTTTAGATTTAGCAATGGAGGTTGTTCACTGAGGTATTGCACCATACATAGTTAAGTGGCGTTGGCAACAGCAGCATTGCTAGTGCAACTTGGACCTTCATCATTGAGAAATTCTTGAACTTAAGGATCCACTCAATTGCTACTTTAATTTGTGGCTCCTAATTTTACCACTAGACCCACTAACCCCACTTCTTACCATATTTTAAGTTTCTGTCTGACGGCTATTGTCAGTTTTTTATTTCCTGCTTTGTGTCATTCATTCATTACTTTGTTTATGTCACTGACATGTATTATGTTGTTACTATGTCACAGTCAGTGTATATGCTAAGGCAAACAGGAAAGCATGAAATAAAAGAAATTCCTTGCCATCGTGAGTAAGGTGGGTTAAAAACAAATAAGTAAATATGTGATGAAGCACTATGTCAGATGGTGGTAAATCCTATGCACAAACCCCAGAAGTTCTCATCCGGGATGTGGCATTTAGGCTTAAAACTATCTGGACTTTTGCAGAGGGCTTCACTTCACTGATGGATTGCAGCTATGCAGAAATTTGAAGGAAGTGATACCTGTGTCTACCTGGGTAGACTACCACAAAGTTGATGGTTTCAAACAACCACTATTTGTTTAGCTTAGTAACCTATTTATCAGCAATTTGGCTGGGTTCAGCGAGGCAGTTCATCTGCAAGGCTCAGTAGCAGACTCAGGAGGCTGGATTCTGGTCAATCTTGTGGTGCTTTTGTGGGGTGCTTACCTGTGGCCCATGTTGGTCTATTATCCTAAAAGCTATCCCATGCTTGTCCCCAATATGTCTCTTCTTGGTCAGAGGAGACCTTGCAGCAGGTCTGGAAGAGAAGGAGAGGACGAGACTCATTTTAGATTTGTTCCTAACTCTAGTTGTCCCCTTGCATATATGAGCTGTAAAGCTTCCTGAGGGTCTGGAGCTGAGCTCAAGCCTGAGATGCTGTAACCATTGAGAAGCATTTCCAGGTTACTCTGTCAAACAGAAACCCAGGAGCAGATGCCGAATGCCCAGGAAGGAGTCTACTGTCTTTACTGAGTGAGATTTGGCATATAGGCAAGAACTGTCTCACTTTCCCTCAATGTTTTCAGTGTGTACCCGGAACACTGTGAGTTTTCAGTACATATAGGTTAAATGAGAGAGTGTAAAGATACTATCTGCTTGGGAGTTGAAGGGCCTGAGAGGGATTCAAAGGAAGGTAACTGGGAGGGGCGGAGGAAGGACAATGACGTGACTGTATTTCAATTAAAAACACTTGAAAACAAACGAGTTCAAAATCAAGGGAATTTAAAATGCCAAGGTGAACTTGAGAAACCGGATAGGATCCCCTTCTCAGAATTTCCGTCAGAGTTCTCCATTGGCTTTGAGTGCTGTGCAGTTGCACGTCTGTGCTTGGTGTCCTTAGACTGACTGCTGGGGTAGGAGTGCCCCTGTTAAAGCACTTAGCAGAAAATGGGTGGACACGAAGCCAAGGGAGGCAGAGATCCTTTGTGGAGGGTTATTTAGTGCGGTGTTTTAAGCTACTTCATTTTACTCCATTGCATTCTGTGTTCTTTCCCTGAATCTGTGGATTGAGTTTTTATTACTATAAATAGAAGTAATAAAACAGAACTTTGTGCTTTTTGCTCTAAAGGAATAATTGGTGGAATAAACTCAAGGACTTGAGGAGCCATAAATGGTATTGTCAGAAAGTCAAGCAATGTAACTTGTGCGTGTGCGTGTGCGTGTGTGTGTGTGTGTGTGTGTGTGTGTGTGTATCTCCTGGGACTTCAGTAGCTTCAAACACAGTATTTATTAGCCTCTTTTTTTAACATTTGGCAACTGTACATCTTCTAATTATTATAACTCTAAGGCTTGGAAGTATGAGTGAATCCTCCCTCAAATTTTATCAGGTGTTTGAGTTGTGGCCCCTGAGTGACGTTTTTCCATCTGAGGGACCATTAAGTTATTCAGGATCTACCTTTCCACTCTTTAAGCTCAGTCCAGATGCTGCCTCAAGGCTTTTGTCCTCTCCTCTGCATCTGGCTTTCCCCAGTATCACGTGTCCCTTTCCAGTGGATTATTTCCCAAGGTCCAAGTTACACAGACTCCCATAGTCTTCCATCTACCTTGTCGCCGCTGTAATTCCCTGTCCCAGGTGCTTTAAACACGGCGTCTCCTCACTTTCTAATCGCTTTTCTCTCTACTCAGTGCTGATGTGCCCCCTCATTGCTTTTATGGAAGCGTTCTTGAAGCCAGCCCTGGCCTCCTGGCCGGGAAGGGGCTCTGGACCTCTCACGGTGCGACTCATTTCTTGCTGTTTTTCCTCTGGAGTTCTCTTTGTGTCTTAGAATGCTCCGGTTTATTTTGGTTCTGTGTTTTGCTTTGGCTTTTGAAAACCCTGAATATCGAAGCTCTTTTGTGTGAATAAATAAGTGCCTGTCTATTGACAACTTCTTTTGCACATCTAATGAGAAACGGAATTTAAATGGGCCTGTAACAGAACTCATGGTTTCCTCCTGAAATGCCCTTGCTTTCTGAACTCCACATTTCAGTGTTTTATTTTTCTTCTTACTTATGTCAAACACAGCTCCCCTGGTCCAGACCAATCGCATCATCTTCTAAATGGCGTTTCTGCTGCTTCTCCACCCAGGTTCATGTTGCATAGAGAAACAAGGAAGCGCCAGTTGTTGGCCTCTTTAGTGGTTGGTTGGCTAGCCAGCTTGGGAGAAATCTCAATTCCCTTAAAAGAACTAAGGCCACTTTTGACGCTGGTCCTGCCTGCTCTTTTGAATTCATTCCTTGTTTCTGGTCTGTCTCCTGCTACCTGTATTCTCTACAGGCCTCAGAATGCTGCCTGTCCACTAGGGCTCTGCCCTCTGTTAAGCCCATGTGTCCCTGTTCTTGATGGATGATTCTTATGGATACGTTTCTAGCATTTTGGATAAACTGTTATAGTTTGGATTTTAAATTGCTTCCATGCTAATGGTGTGGTATGGTGGGTAGCTTGTGACATTCTTGTGAGTGGCAGAACCTTTAGGCAGTGGGGTCTAGTGAAGGAAGTTTGGTCCCTGGGTGCATGATCTTGAAGGGTATATTGGAATTCACCTCCTTTTTCTCTCTCGCTGCTCCAAACCATCATGAGGTTAAAATATTTTTTTTTTGTCCATTTGGTCAAGTGATTGATGTCTCTCTGTATTGCCGGAGTCCCCATACAAACAGCACTAAGTAACCCAGAACCAAAGGGAATGAAAGGGTGGGCTAAAGTCCATCTCTGGTCCTTTAAGTTCTCTGTCTAATCACACTCCTGTTGCCATGGTAAAATCCCATGGCAAGCACAACATAGAGGAGAGAAGTCTTTCTGGCTCACAAGTCACTATTTCAAGGATATTAAAGTAACAGGACCCTGAGGCTGCTGGTCACATGATACCCACAGCCAAGGGTGGAGAGCAATGAATCATGCTTGTGTGTTCCTGCTCAGCTCACCGCCTCCACTCTCCTGTAGCTTGAGGCCTCTTCCGAGAGAGTGGCGCCACCCACAGTGAGCAGATCTCCCATTGCAGTTAGTCAAGACAGTCAGCTACACACACTCTTACAGGCCTCCCTAATGGACACAGCCCTTACTGACATTCTCTTCCTACTTGAGACGATTAAAACTAACCATGTTACCTGAAGTTTTTTTTTGTCATAGTCACTAAAATGTGACTGATATAAATACCCTTCTTTTTTTTCCTACTTCTTTTCTTTTCTTGTGTGTGTGTGTGGGTTTTTTTTTTTTTTTTTTTTTTTTATAAAAGAGGTTTCCTGGAATCCCAAATCTACTTCAGTTTCCCCCTTTCTCTTCCTCCAAATTTATTGGCATGGGCTTACATCCTGACCTTTTTATTTAATTTTTTTAAATATAGTATCTATTAGGCTACATGCTACATGAAAGGGCCTCCTCTGATCTCCTGTCTCTGCACTAATATATGGGCAGAGGGACCACTAAGCTGATGCAAGAAGAATTTTATTTTGCAAGATACATGAATTTAAATTAAACAGCCACAATTTCTTGTACTTCCCACCTTCCTGAAGGCCAGAAAGCATTGAATATATATATATATATATATATATATATATATATATATATATATATATACTATCATATAGTCGTTTCAAATGTCTACCTAAATGAATCAGTATGAATCAGTTTAAGGAAAGTTTCCACCATTTTACCATATAGCTTTAAAGCTTACTGAGTAAATAGGCAGCACAGATAGTCAGGAATAAATAATTCACAGCATCCCTAATGAATCATGCTATAGGAAAGCCGGTGGAGTCATATTTTATTTATCTCTGTATTGGAGAAAATCCAACTGTGAGTTTCCAGAGTGGTTGGTCCCATACTCAGCTTCTTGGTCCAGCATGTGTGGAGTGAGTGTTCTGGAGGAGACCGCTCAGCACTGCTCCGTCTTTTGCTTTCCTGATCAAGCTTATAAAATCCCTGCAGTCACCGCAGTAGTGTTAGCACATCTGTCCTTCTCTGTGTATTTCCATCCTGTGACTTAAGGAATTGCCCTGAAGTCCGAGTTGCTGGAGTGACATTGCTATTCATATTGAGTCTAACTCTGCCTCTCTGTCCTCCTCAAGTGTCCTGCCCGGGAAGTAAAACACCTTAGAGCTCTTGTCTGACCCTCTGGGAACAGGGGGAAAGGAGTTTCTATTTGCCCATGTCAGACTTCCTAAGCATTTGTCTTTAGGTGTAAGCATTTTCTCACAGCTGCTACATAGAGTATGAAGCTATACCTTTTGACTCCAGGTATTACAAGATGTGACGTCATCATGAAGAATAGGCAAATAGTATCATTTGTTTGTTTGTTTGTTTTGCAGTTAGGAAGTGCTGAAAGTTTTCCAGTAGCGGTCGTCCGTGATTCAGTGGGTAGAGTGACTGTACTTAGCCCCACGAGAAATCTACTTTGGTCAAGCTCTAAGCACAGGCAAGGGCAGCTCCATGCCTGCTGAGATGCGCATGCAAGCAGGGGCTAGTGTGGTGGACTGTGCTGAGAATTGATCCCGCAGGTCCCGGGCATGGAAGTGTATGGTCGGTTTGCTTTTATCCATGTGGATCCAGCTTGGTGGCAGTGTCCCTCAGAAACCAGAGAAAGCCTTGCGTCGCTCATTTGAAGGCACTAGTTACAGGAGCGCTTTCTTTCCTTTGAAGCTGAGTTGATAAACACAAAAGAGATCATTTTCTTTACCATTTGAAGTGTGTCTTCTGTTACACATCCTACGCCCGCCAGTGCTTTCCCACGGAGCCATGTCTCTATTGCTGTAAGATGTAGCTCTTCCAAAGGCACATCTGAAAATAGTGTAAGCAAGAGTCATTTCCACTGACAAAGGTAACTATGGAAGAAAGTAAACATCTCCAAGTTCCCATTTAACTGGCATGTCGATTTCATGGGAATCATGTTATTCTTGCTTCCTGCCTGTTACCACGTGGGCTTTCTGAATATGCAATGTGACTCTCCTCCCTGTGGCAAGTTGCTCAACTTCTCTCAGGCTTCTGCAGTGGGGGTGGGGCTCTGGGCTCAGATTTATTGATGAGCTCATTCTCTTCCCCTAAGTGGATGAGGCTGTGAAATCAAGAGCCACTTGACAGTGGTCCTTGGCTGGGAGGAAGCTGGCAGCACAGAACATGAGCAGAGCCTGAGACAGCACAGGAAGGGAGCTAAGTGCACGGCTAATGCAAGTGCCATGGAGGAAATTGACGAATTAAGGAACTAGAGGGCACTCATTACAAAATAATGGCTGAAATTAGACTCACAAATTTTGTCTTAATAAGGAGATGGGCTAAATATTTCATCTTAAGTTATTCTTCCTTCAAAATGCCATTTACAAATTCCCATCTCAGCTTCTGTTAAAAATATCACTGCAGAGCCAGGAGTCACAGTCTCCTTTATGAACCTCCCTGTTGTTTTCTCTGCAAATGGACAAAGCAATCACAACAGCCTGAGGCACAGAGGACAATTAAATGCTACAAGCAGAAATTCTTGGATGATTTCTTTTTTAAATTTTTCAGACTATGATTTTAATCCTCAAAACAATAATCCAGCTTGTCAAAAGAAAATGTGACCCATAAAAATGAACAACCATGTTGTAGTCAATTTTTATATTAATAAGTATGAAAGTCGTTTCATCCTAATGGCAAAATAAACCTTACAAGGACACGGACCCTGGTACTAAGTTTGGGGAACATAGTGGGATTCAGGTTTACTGGGAGAAAAGTAGAGATTACTACCACACAGAATAATGGTAATTTCTGGAAGATAAGCAAAGATAGATGTGAAAAATCGAGCATGCTGGAGATTGACCTTAAACATAGCCCCCATGAGGATGAAAGCAGAGAAGTTGCAGGATTTCCCAAATTATCTGTTTTGCCTTTAGTTATCCTTGTAAAAAGATTTCTGCTACTTTTAATTCTGGCATTACAAACTGTCTCTGTTAAAAACTAAAATGAGCCAGGTGGTGGTGCCACATGACTTTAATACCAGCACCTGGGAAGCAGAGGCAGGCAGATCTTTTTTGAGATTGAGGCCAGCCTGGTCTACAGAGTGAATTCCAGGATGGGCTACAAAGCTACCCAGAGAAACCCTGTCTCAAAAAACCAAAAAGGAAAAAAAAAGCAGTGAAATAATAGTGTTCCTTTGAAAATAAAAATACCCTCTTGGTTAAAAATTTCAGAATTAGAAAAATAGATTCTATTATTAATGATTCTTCAAAGACAGCCTGGTGCTGAAATTCTAATTGGTGTTCTTCCATGGAGCCCTTCTGGACCCCCATTCCATGTAGGAATCAATACATTTTGTGTAATGCAGGAAGGTCGCATCCATCTGAAAAGATTCTCTTGTTGAAACCCCATCCTTTGTAAAGTCAACCAGCAATAAGACGCAGTTCTTTCGGTGCTATTCTGTAGTGTAGGCAGGTCTTCCCCTGGTCAGCTGGGGATGACTGACTCAGGGCCATAGTGACCTGTACCTTATGTCTTGTTGGCCTCCTTCTGGGATAGTTTGTCAGAAGATGTCATGGAGAGCTCACCAAAGGGACTTTGGTCAATCACCTTAAGCTCTAGTGATTTTGAGGAAACTGTATATATGCTGAAGCTGATTTTATTTCAAATATATCACATATTTCCCTTTTGTTTCCTAGTGTGCTGGGCTGTGTGGTTAGCGTGCATATTGTGTTTTCTATTTACATCATTTTTCTTCAGGTAGCTTCTGTTCAGGTCCTCCCCATCTTCTTGTCAGACCTCAGGGAATGCAGAAATCATTATGTCATAGGCTGGGAAGACTTCCCAAGTCAATGGCCACTTTCTATAGTGAGCGTGCCTGTAGCTTTTATTCTGCTGTGCACTCACTAGCTGTGACCTTGTTGGTAGTCACCTTGTTGGCAGTACTTTGGACTAGAGGATTCTGAGCACTGATCCTAGTACTTGATCCTCCGCAGCGCAGATACACATCCTCTTACACCTCATGTTTGCACTGCAGCATTATTGCTCTTTCCTGTGTGATGTGCTAGTCCTTCCCCAACTCGACACCTGTGAGCCCGTGGTGGACACCTACCTAGGCAGGTCTGCTGGACAGTTGTCTGTGTCCCATCAGCTCTCCTCTCATCCAGTGACACAGAACAATCACTCATTTGTGAAGAGCAGGTTGTGAATGCAGGAGCAAACTCTGCGAGCTTACTTCATGTCTTACCAAGGGACTCTACGCTGTCACTTTTCTCTGCACTGTCGCTTTCGCTTTTAAGGGATGGCGCTTTAAAACTGTAGGCATGATTCATCTTAGGATTAACTGAAAACAATGAATAAGTCAGTTCTGGAGAACTAAACTAGTTTTGGAGAGCTAACTCCATTTCTCAAATGGAGCATCATGTGGCAATCCATGATGGGCACGGTGGTTCCCTGTTGCTGGGCTAGCTATTAGAACTCAGTTGGGGGATTCCTGGTAACTCAGTCATCTCAGCAACTGGTTACTGGTCGCTCTTCCTTCGTGCTTCTTTTTCAAGACAGAGCTCTCTCTAGTCTGCTCCTCCATGAGACTGAACTCTTCCCGTAAAGCAAGTTCAAAGGCCCCTCCACATCCTCTCAGTAGGAGAGGGTTCCAGTGGGGCATGCTTGGTGGCTATGGCAAAGAGAACATGTCAGAGTAAGTGGCTCACTTCGTGGCTGGGGAACAAAAGAGAGGAAAGGACAGGGTGCACCATCCCTTCAGGATCATTCCTGGCAAATGAGGGTCTCAAAAAGGAGCTATAATTTCCAAATAGTGCCACCTGGAAGACCAGTCCTTTATGGCATGGCCTCCTGTGTGTGCTGGGGGAGGGGAGGCATACCGCATCCAAACTTCCAGAGCCTCACAGAAGATAGCTTTTGTGATTCCACAGTGCAACCCTGGAATAGAAGTCGTGGAGCTCGGTGGGGAGAATGGAAAAGGGAAATGCAACCTCGGCTAGGGAAAAACCCTATGTGAGGTATGCCCAAGGAGAGTGTGGCTAACACCAGAAAAGAGGGGCCACCTCAGTGCTTGTGCCCAGGGAAAATGTTTCAAAGGCATTTCAGAAATTGGCAAGATTGCAGTTCTCACAAGCTCAGATGTTTAGAAAGCAGAATTCTTTCAAAGACCTTCCAAGGAAGAATCTTTTTAGAGAAGAGTCATGGTGTGCCCTCTGGGCTCCAAACCACAGGATTTGTTTCTTTGTGTTCAGTCTTAAAGTCCCTGAGGGGGCATTGCAGTTATTTTTGAAGCAGAACCCTGTATGGCATACATGAACAATAGACCTCGATGATGTATATGCAAGACTAGTTTTGACAACATGGTATACAGATCTTGGTATCTGGTACTGAAATTTCAAAAGACAGCCTAAAAGCTCTGCAGTACATAAACCAGAGTTCTATCATCAACCATCGTGTGTGAAGGTGACGTCAAAGCTTCAGTAGAGACTTTGGAAGTTAGGCTTCCAGGAACAAGGATCACGTGCTGAGAGAAGATACAGGCATTGTGCAAAATGAACTTGACAGAGAGGCCACATGCACAGCAGCCTGCAGAGTGACAAGGTAGGGATACCCAAGCCCTCAGCAGACCTCACCCAAGTGCACCTTGGGATGTTGTATTCCACCATTGTATCTTATAAGCACGGATATTTCTTTTATATTTTCTGCAGTTGCTCACAGCTGAGTTTGCTTTGAATCCCCAAAGCGACTTTGGGTTGCTGAGCAAGGCTGGAACAAATAAAACCTTAGCAAGTCTTAAAGATGGGCTTGGTGCATTTCAAACTGTGAAATGGGCATGCAGCTTTGGGGGAATAGGGACAGGATGCTGAGTTTTGGTGTTGAATAACTATCATTCAATGTTAAATTCGTTTCAAGGTTTGATTCCAGGGTAGTACTGCCAGGTCAGATGTGGAGCCTCGAGGGAGGGCTTCAGTCCATTGGAGAGCATGCGCTGTAGGGGACTGCAGGAGAGCATGCGCTGTAGGGGACTGCAGGACCTCGATCCCACCCTCGTTATGAGATTGTTTGTTGTTCTGCTTTCTGGCCAGAAAGTGTACTGCATCATTCCTTGCCTCACTTCCTGTTCCACCTTGTCATCCTGCACCTTTGTCAGAGACCTAAAAGCAGCAAATCCCTCCAGTCATAGGCTCAGGCATCTTCAGCCCCCCTCACCCCCCCAAAAAAGTCTTTTCCTTTGTAAGTTAATTGCCTCAAGTATTTTGATATTATGATTTAGATGACTAATACAGATATTAGATTGTTAAAAATCCACTGTTTCTTCTCTGTATCCACATGCTTTACTTCTGCACCGTATGTGTGGGTGTTTTCCCACATCAAGCACTTTTCCAGTTCTCTGCAGACACAGTGACTGGTGCCTCCTGGCTCAATTCAATTCTGACACTACCCGAGTGGACCTACGTGAGTCGACATCGGTTCAGGTTAAGGTTTAGACCTAGGAGACTGTCCCAAACTTGGCTGTCAGTTGCCAATCGCGAGTCCAAGTTGAATTCCCTCTCATGTATCTGACAGCTGTTGATCAGAGATTTCCAAGCCCTTTTCTGAGATTGCACCTCAGGAATTTACAATAATGACTCATAAACTCAGGAAATACCTTAATTGCGTTTGAATTGGTGGGCTATAAGATATGATGTAGGGATAGCCAATGTAAAAGACCAAAAAAGGTGCCTCTGAGGGGCACTCCAGAGTTCTCTGAGCTCTTTCCTCCTAGGTTTCAATAGAGGCCTCATTGTGTGGAGGTGATTATCTTAATTGGTCCTTAGTGGTCAGGTCAGCCTTCAACTCCTCTTCCTCACTGAAGATCAAAGGGAGGGATGCAGTTTTATGTCCTCTAACTATGTAGTTGGTTCTTGTGGAAGCAGTATCATCTTGATGCTATCCAAGGATCCCCACAGATCCCAGTCTTCTTATTAATATACAGAAAGATGCTTGTGACTCTGAGAGAGCCTGATGGCTTTAAGAGACATATGCCAGGAAATGGGGACAGAGATGAGGCACCTACATTCCTGGTTATGTCACAGGTGCTCATTGCAGAGCAGTGAGGTTGGAATTATTATCTCTTTTTGTCCTTCAGCTGAGGATACCAAGGTTTTGAAGGTCAAGCATATTCCTGAGGTTAAATAGAAAAGGTTAAATAACTAAATAATTAGAACTGTCATCAAGGCCTGACCCCTTTTCAACAGCAGATGGAGAATACAGGACCCGTCACACACGTGTGTGTGCCCAAAGACATCTGCACACATTTCACAAATACTGTCTTTATGATGTGCTCCAAACACAGCTCGGCTTCCAGAGCTGCAAGGGAAAAATACTGTGCAACTTTTTCAGGTGCCTCGGCTCCCTGGAAAAATACTGACCTTGTGTTGTATTTTGTGGCATTGTAATGGGAGGAGAAGGCACTTTCCAGAGAACGTTATGGGCTGTTGCCTTCAAGCTCTGTGAATCTTGCTTTGTAGCATCTCCTGCCCCCTCCCTGCCTTGACACAGAGCTACTTGGATGAGCACAGCTAAGATTCCTTCTGTCCCCTCAGCCTACTCTTTACCTGACTTCTGTCCCTACCTCGGCAGCACTTCTGTCCCAGTCACTCAGCTCCCTTTCTCTTAAGACAGAAGCTACAGCACAGTCTTCCAAGATCGCTCACTCACTACTATAAACCAGCGCTGTCTTCCCTTCCCACTTTCTTGTCTCTAAAACATTCTGAAGCTTTTTGCTTCCCACGGAGGGTGTGGAAAAGGGCGGTCACATTTAGCATCGTTGCCTCCATTCAACAATGTGTTTATTGTTTCTAAGCTTTCAGTGCTCTTATTTTACTATTGTCAGTGTAACCCCAATTCTTCCAAGCAAAGGTATTTTTTCTTTTCCCCAGAGAAGTTTGTTGGAGACAAAATTATCCTTTAATGGGGACACAACTTACTGGAAACCAATAATAGGGTTATTTGATTTTCAGAAAAAGATCAACAGTGCTTTTTTCAAGCCTCTCTCTCTAGTTCGTTCTGGGCTCTTTCCTCTGAGGATCTAAGCGGAGGGACCTTCCAGGGAGTGTGCCCCCCACATCTGTTGATGAATAAATGGCCTGCTTAATAGACTGGTAATAGGTGAGTTACCAGGCAAAAGGGTTCAGATTTATTTTGTTCTGTAAAATTCATTTCTTTGGAGAGCTTGTCAAGATAATCAAAGCTTTCATAGGAAATAATACACTACTCCCTCACTTGCAGCCAAAGCCACAGCTTAAGGGCCCTCCTGCAATGTCTCCTTTGGCATTGATGACACAGGTGGTTTCCGTCGCTTCGATGCCAGCTCCCTGGGTTGACGAGAAATAACTATGGCTGAATTAGAACAAATGCACTTTAAGCTCCCCCAGCACATCCAAGGTCTAGACACAGTAATTGTGTAGTAATAGACAGGGTTGGGTTTCTTGAACTTGCTACTATTGATGGTTTGTTTTGCTGAGGAATCTGCCTTTGTATGTCACACAGTGTTTAGCAGTATTCACAGATGGCAGTGGAACCATTTGTAAAAATGCCAACCAATTATTGAATAAACTTGGGCTTTAGGGTGGAGCTGAGGCAAAATATCATGTGCATCTAAGAAAGAGTGGGCTAGGAGCTACAGTGACTTTGGAGATACTTTCATTCTGTCTGTCCAGTTAAGATAAAACCAAGCTTTGCTCCATGACCCAGTGTGTCTGAGTTCTGATGTCACTTTGTGTCGGGTTACTCAGTTCCAAGGTCTCAACATCGATAAGTTATAGTCCCTGCTGTGAGAGCTCATGATGATGTCGGGGGAGCACACATATAGATGGACGATCATGGGTCAGTGGGAATTACAGGGACATACTTCATCCTGTGTTGATGCCATGGAGATCAATTTCTACAGTCATATTTCTGAATGTACCTTTTTACCGTTGAGATGGGTCCTTTGGAGTCCTATAGGCACAGGCTTGTTTAAAATGGGAAACCCATGCATATATCCTTTGTGGTGCCTGTTTAGGCTGATGGTTTCAGCTGAGACTTGTATATTCAGATTCTCCCTGCCATTTACAGAAAGACTTACTTCCACCAGGAAGCGGTTCTGGCTTGTCATAGCTGGAATTGTCATCTACTCAATGCCCACTGGAAAGGACACAGTCTTTTTTCATAGTTCGTGACGCTAAAACACGATATATGGCTCAGTTCCATTTCTCATCCAGTAGGAATGTTGCTCACGTGCACTGTACAACATCTGATGGTAGAAATCAAATGTTATACTAGATTTTTGCACTAAAGGAGTTGCTATTTGAATATTTCTATAGACTTGCAGAGTGAAGCAGGCGAGAGAACTCACAGGTCTCAACAAAGGCAAGCGAAGGTCGAATTTGAAAAAAAGCCGAGAAGTGTTTGTACCTCGGAGGGACATTGTTCTTTCTTCCTCATCTCTCCCTTCTAATGTTTTAAACCTCTATATCACACTTACTTCCCTGTATCCCTGTGTCTTGGGAAAACCGGGTCTCCTAGCAGTCATTGGCCATGGGGCCTTCACTCTCACTGCATGGTCAGGGCTCTGTCTGGGAGCTGAGCATCTCACTGCAGCAGCAGCCTGCCCTCTTGCAAGACCATCAGATTCGTGGGTTCGCAATTCTCGTGTGAGTGAGTGGTGTAACATTGAAGTGAGGGGAAGATGCCCTTGAGGAATAGCTTCTGTCTGTTTTACTTTGCTGGAGGGGCAATGAAAAGGTCAAAGGATTCCAGAGAGGTGTTCATCTACCTTACTAGCATGTTTCCCAAGTAAAGGATAATCTAGGGCATCAGCCTTCCTTCTTCTTGCACTCCTTACAAGGGTGCAATGAGTCACCATTTTGCACATTGGAGGTTACAGTACTTGTGTCGGTGAAAGAGATTCCTTTGGACTTCAGCTAACGTGATATATGACGTCATATGGTGATGAGAACAGTGAGCCAGGGAACTGGATGGTGCAGCCATACACAGGCAGAGCAGCAGCATTTTCTACCAGATGTCTCTTGAAAACAAGAAGTTTTGGGAATTTTCTTTTCTCAAGGAAGATGTCTGTGAGGGCTGTTTGTTCTTTGAAAAAAAATTAGCTAAATGTAGCCTCTCCCTTCTGCGTGCATATGTGTATGTGTGTGTGTGTGTGTGTGTATGATCAGTGTGTATGATTTTACTTAACCTTTACCGCAACCATATTAAACAAGTGCTGCTCTTTTGTTTTATATTTTTTTGGGGGGGGGCATTGGGATTGAACTCTAGATGTTATGTATGTTAGATAAGAACTCTAACACTGAGCCACACCAGCCTGTACTGTTATTCCACTTTAAGCATGAGTAAGATAAGGTCCTTCTTTTTCTGTTTTAAGGCTCTAAATTTATTTCAGAACTCTAAATTTTAGTTTTATCAGCTATGACTTACATACCATGTAATTCATTTATTTTGAGTGTATACTACAGGGGTCTTTAGGGTTTAAACTTCTGTCACCCACGAAGCATCTCTAGAGTTTTTAAGTATTTTGTTTGTTTGGTTGGTTTGTTTTAATTGTTACAAAATTCTTAAAGTGTAGGTAAAAAGAGATGAGGAAGAAAGGTCAGATTAAGTCATAAATTAGTAAATTCCTTGTGGTGAAGCAAAAGAGTCATGGACTGGAATCCTATGCAAAGACAGCAAAGAGAGGGGTCGTGAAACAACTCAAATCAGTTGGTGAAATGCTAGGAACTTACTGCTCTGAGTCTCAGCATGTTCTCACCACGGAAACTCAGCATGTTCTCATCATGGAAACTCAGTATGTTCTCACCATGGAATCTTAGCATGTTCTTACCATGAGTCTCAGCATGTTCTCACCATGGAATCTCAGCATGTTCTCACCATGGAATCTCAGCATGTTCTTACCCTGAGTCTTAGAATGTTCTCATCATGGAAACTCAGTATGTTCTCACCATGGAATTTCAGCATGTTCTCACCATGAGTCTCAGCATGTTCTTACCATGAGTCTCAGCATGTTCTCACCATGGAATCTCAGCATGTTCTCACCATGGAATCTCAGCATGTTCTTACCCTGAGTCTTAGAATGTTCTCATCATGGAAACTCAGTATGTTCTCACCATGGAATCTTACCGTGTCCTCACCATGAGTCTAGGCATGTTCTCACCATGAGTCTCAACATGTTCTCACCATTAATCTCAGCATGTTCTCACCATGAGTCTCTGCAAGTTCTCAACTATGAGCTTCAACATGTTCTCACTATGAATCTCAACACATTCTCACAATGAGTCTTAATATGTTTTCACCATATCTCAGCATGTCCTCACCATGTCTAGGCATGTTCTCATGCTGGAATCTCAGCATGTTCTTACCATAAGTCTCAGCATGTTCTTACCATGAATTTCAACATGTTCTCATCATGAGTCTCAGCATGTTCTCACCATGAATCTCAGCATGTTCTCATCATAAGTCTCAGTATGTTCTCTCTATGAATCTCGACATGTTCTCATCATGAGTCTTAGCATGTTCTTACCATAAATCTCTGCAAGTTCTTACCATAAATCCCAGCAAGTTCTCACCATGAGTCAGTTTCATAAGTCTCAGTATGTTCTCACCATGAGTCTCAGAATGTTCTCACTATCAATCTCAACATGTTCTCACCACAATTGGAAGAAGAAACTGACCCATGCCAGCTAACTAAGAGACTGTCTTTATCTTGCATTCAATTCTGAGGTCTCAAGAGTTTTGACTGGGCTATGTAACTGTGGCCAGCTTTTGTACTTTGGAGCTAGAGACTGTTTCCAGGTGGTGCCTCTATCACCTGACTAATAACTTGAAGCTCTTTTCCTCACAGTGTCTCTTCCACTGGCCCAGGGCCACCCACATAACCTGAGCCAGTTTGAAGGAAGTCAGATTTGTTAACTGCTGCGGTTTCTAAAACCTAGGAAATTCAGGTTGGCTACACAGGGACAGTCTTTTTTGGGGTAGACACAGGCTCATTCTTGTCATGTACTGTTGATCAAAACGTGTTCCCTTACTGACAGGGATAGAGAAATGATTGGCACTCCGTGGTTGCAAGAGCCCTGAGACAGAAGAGCACTTGGGGTGGGATGCACCATTTTTCCTTGGAAGAAAGAGAAGGAGCAAGGTTGATCTAGGCAGGAGGCATCTCTGTGTCACCCTGTCACATCCAGAGCCATGGCACTGTTGTGCTTTTGTGATGCTCCGTGCTTTGTGGTAAAGACCCAAGCTGTGATCGATGGTGGAAACCCTCCAGCACTTTACTCCTTACTTCCTGCTTTCTAGCAAGAAACCTTATTGTTTTCCCACCAGTGTCCTTCCAAATATGTCACCCTCCCCACAAGACTACAGGGACTTCTTCACCAAACTCTCTTACTCATCCTCCTAAGGTGATTCAGGTTACTTTTTCTGGAA
Organism: Chionomys nivalis; assembly: GCF_950005125.1. NCBI lineage: Eukaryota > Metazoa > Chordata > Mammalia > Rodentia > Cricetidae > Chionomys > Chionomys nivalis. Next base: position 10,994,299 of record NC_080100.1, on the reverse strand, counting down.
GCTTCCCCTCCCTGATGGCCACATAAAAGGAAATATGTCCCATTACTAAGTATCATACTTATCTTCTCCATGAGTATACATACCCAGGCTTATAATCTCCTGAGAATAGGAAGTTTTCACAAAGTTAGTAATTTCTATACAAACTACATATGCCAGGCAATTGACAAATGCACTTTGAATGGATGTTTATGTTTTGGTCTTAAAAAGGTGTACGAGGGGGGTGTGTGTTTGTGTGTGTGTGTGTATGAAAATTCTATGTGTACTTTTACATTGGTGGTGTGAAGCCATAGTGTGACTTCTCAAACCTGGAACTAAAGCAAAGTCCAGTTGCATGCAGTAGATGCTACAGAATCACCCCCCACCTTACAGACTGTGTCTTTCCTTAGGGCTCAGTCTCTCTGTGGTCTTCTCCCATTGATCCAGTCCCCAGCCCTCTGTTTAGGGAAGCAGAGCTCATTATGATGACATAAGCGTAGAGCTTTTCTGAGATAACTGTCTTAGTTCTTAGTTCCCTTTTATTTATTGATTTGATATAACAAAATGCCTAAGGCTGAGTGCTTTATTAAGAAAATATTGAACTCACAGTTTTGGAGGTTGACGCTCTGGATCAGGTGGCCCTATCTTTTCGTCCTCTTGAGAGTTTCTCCAGGTAAATAGCATCATATTATCAGGAGCATTTACAGAGGAGATTGCAGGGCCAGGCTTCCTCTTCTTATAACTGCTCTCACTCAGGAGAACTGGCTGGGTAAGACATGCATTACTCCTCTGGGAATATAGCTTCCTTTAAAAAAAAAAAGGCTTTAATATGTATTTTTGACATTACAATGCAATCACATCATTTCTCCCTTCCACTCCCTCCCTCCGAACCCTTCCATACATTCCTCCTTGCTTTCTCTCTTCCACTCCCTCCCTCCGAACCCTTCCATACATTTCTCCTTGCTTTCTTTCAAATCTGTGGCCTCTTTTTAAATTGTTGTTATATACTACATGTATGTGTATATACATACATATTTCTAAGTATATTAATACACACTGCACAGTCTTTCTCTTATAAAATTTCCAGCATATGAAAACCATATCCAAACTGTGACAATAGCAATTATCAAGTGTCATTCACATAGAATGCCACTGAGGTCTCAACGAGGTGAAGTACTTGGTTTTGGGGCCACTTCCTTAGCCTCTAATCTTTATCCTACCACATTATGTTGCCTTTCCATGGGCAAGAGACGAAAGCATCGTAAAAATCCCACAGAAGTGGCTGTCTGCCTTCTGCTGTCACTCCTCATTACCAAGGGCACCGCTCTGCCCACTAACAGAATACTCAGTGCACGTTCTGCATGAACTGTGATGATAAGGCAGCTGCCAGCAGTGGAAATTCTGTGGAAAAGCAAATTTGGAAACACTGAAAATTGTAATAGTCTCCTTTAGCAGAGACAGTTCTTGCATCTTTGTGGGGAGAAGAACTCAGCCCATCTATAGTCTTACATGTTATTTAGGGCTCCTGGGTGCCCAACAGGTAAACATAATTGACTATTTAGAGGAGTAATAGGACAAGCATGCACCATGAACCGGCACACACCTTTAAATCATGTGTGGCGAGATCAAGGCTACTGATGTTAGACAGATGTAACATGATATAAAAAATTAGGCAGGGAGGGAAAATGTAGCACAATATTTCAAGAACTGAATATATCTATATCTATATCTATATACATACATACATATATTAGATACATAGGACCTTGACCAGTGTATGAAAATCTAAAAATTATCTGGACAATCAAGTGAGAAATATGAGCTATGGATAGTTCTTTGGGAATTAGGAGAAAATAATGGAGGAATACATATGCTTTTTCTTAACAAGCTTCCAAATTGTGGCTAAAGGACCCTTCAACTATTCTCAAATAATTGGCCTGTAAATTAAGGTCAAATTTCCTTGGGGGTAACTGTGGGTAGACACCACCCTGATGGGCTCATTTGATTCCTGCAATAGTTGTTCTGGTCTCTGGTTCTTCACAGATGCTCCCTGGGTAGCACCCTCTCTGATCCAAGTCCCCATCCTCTGCTTGCCTTGACTCATTTCATAACCCAACCTCCATCTCACACTGATTCTGCCTTCTTCTAGGCTTGAATTTGGAACTTTTCAGGCTTATAGATTTCCTTTGTCCTCACCCATATTGTGCATCCCCTCTGCAAATGATTTGAGCCAAATTCCTTCCTGTCCTCATCTATTCTGCTCTGAGATTTCCAGGTATCTGGAAGACAACGTCTCTTTGACTTTCTGAATATTATCTAATAGAGTGGATAATATTCCACTCTATTAGATATGAGATATCTATCTCATATCCAGATATGAGATAAGATTCTCATATCTGGAACACTTGAGTAACCTGTTCCCCTCTTGCTTTATTTTTCTGATCATATGACTTGGGTCTAGGCATTTTAGTTAAATAAAGTGACAGTTTACAGTGTCTGTCAATTGCATGACTTTCTAGTAGCCAAGAGATTAGAATGAAGACAGTTTTCACATAGGAAAGTAGGCTCAGAGATTTTTCCACCTGTCTGGTTCTTAGAGAAATTTCAACCCAATCAGAGATTTGGAGCTTTGATTTTCTCTTGTTATTCAAGAGAATAAAAATTGGAATGATTGGTACTTCTTGACAGATGATCATTTTAAATGAGTAAATATATGATAAATAGCAAAGAAACTGTCTTCATGATAACATTTCAAATCCCTTTTATTTAGAATTTAAAATTGGAAAGAATAACTACCTAAAAACAGTACATCTCAATCTTTAACTGTAATTCACTTGAGTCTTTAATTTCTTTGAGGAATAGCATGGCAGTCATGTTTAAACACTTTGGTTCAGAGCTGAATGTGGTGCACTAGTGCCCAAGACACTAAGACAAGGGGATTTAGGGAGAAAAACAAGTCTGAGACGCGTAAAAGGTTCAAGGGGTAGCGTGGACTACATAACCTATCAAGCTATCCATGCATTCCTCTTCTCCATCTGCCAGTTTTGAGAAAGTGATTGTCCCCCCCCCCCATTGCACCTGTCTATTTCATATATAGTATGGAATTGATTGACAAGAAGTCAATGATTGCAAGTTGCTGTTAACTTTTCCAAAAGTATAGTTATGTTTTCTGATCATCTTCTAGAAGTTTCTCAGGTTTCAGCTTTCTTTTGTCTGATTTTATTTCAGCTTTGAAAAGTTAATGAAGATACTTTTCTAGCAGAGAAGACCTGGTTCAATCCATGAAGCCACTTCTATCTTGCAGCCTATAAAAAACTCTATGACGAATAGGACCTGTAATCAAGGCGACATTGCATCTTCCTGTCACTCTGATTCCACAGTAGCAAGTTCTCTGCCCGTGTTTTCAATCCTAACTCTAGGACTGCAGTCTAAACACCATGCCAAGGTGATTGAAAATAGATACCATCTAAACCCCTTAGGAACAGATGCTCTCTCTAGCAGCCCTGCGAATAACCCCACCTGTCATTGACTACAGGCTCATGAGCTTATGATTTATATCTGGCCTTCCTTGTAGAAACAAAGATGACACAGTACTTGGGATTCAGTGATTTAATGCTCACCGAACGGGACTGTGCTCTCCAAGTCCAGGCTGCTTTTCTCTGAGCACATGTTTTTTTTTTTTTGTTTTTGTTTTTGTTTTTTTTCCCAGGAGCAAACTGGCCTCTTAAGTTAGAAAATGCCTTAACTCTTTTAGATAACAGGATGGAGACACATCTCTTAAGTGGTTTCCTAGACAACAAACATGTTTTACTGGTTGGAAGTCATTTCTACAGAAGGAAACTTTAGACCTTGTTTTGAGTTGGTTTCCTGTCATGTTTTATAGAAAATTCCTAGAATTTTCTTTGTATCTTGTCTTCTCAGTAATAGAGCTGAGTGTAAGATCATTGTTATTATAGTTTTAGAGACATTAACATTATTTTCTAAGAAGAGTGACCTATATGGACCCTCACACAGTGCTACTAATTCTGGCTGTATGTGTGGTCAGTATCTTTTTGGAACAAATAAAAGCACCTCTAAAGAGGTCCTGTTCAGAGGAGACATAATTTCTAATGTGAGTTTATTTTTTCCAATTTTTCAAAATTAGTTCAAATTAAAGAGGTTTGACTCCCTGAGATTCTCTTTCTTATGTGGGAATATCTCAGACTTGGAAAGCACTGGGGATGCTCCTGAGAGAGTTTGCGTCAGTCTGAGCTGGCCCTGTGCTAAGCTGCCTTTGCTGGCCATGGTTTACCTTCTCTCAGCCTTTACTGTGATTGTTGTGATTGTGTCTGTGTTTTTCTTCTTTTAAGGTACAGGCTCAAACAAGTAGAGAAAGGATGAGAGGAGACATGGGAAGCAGAAAGGGAAATTTGGAAATAACTTGTGTTTTTAGGGACAAATCTGCATTCACTGGTGGTTTGGCAAGATCTAGGACTTGAGGATGATGGGCTTGAAAAGAATGATCCCTTGCGGGTCACACGGATGGCAGAAACCCCTTTCAGTAGCCCATATTTCCAGGCACTGGTGGGTGGGTTCAACAGTGTGGTGAACATGAGGGTGTAAGTTTCAGCTTCGACCATCACGAAACCTGTGGTCTGTGCAAGATATAGAGACCATAGTGCTGTCTGTGATTGAAGTAAGAAATAACGGGCATTAAACAGATGGATAAATAGTGGATGTGAGGGTCATAAAAGAAGAGTCATTATTTGGCTTTGGTAGTGGAGATGGCTTTAGAGCTCAGTGGGAATTGGCGAGAAACAGAGTCAAAAATGAAGGAGAATGAGAAGGAGAAGAAACATGTTCGATCCCTAAAGTGATGAATAACATCTGAGAGAACGGAGGAAAATGAACTTCCTCCTATCCCCCATTCTCCCTCTCTTGCTCTTCTCCAATCACCTCTCCTTACATTCTGTAGCAACTGTGCGCCAAGCAGGGAGAATTCATGTTCACCTGAAGAGGTCTCTTTGATGGGATTTACAGGCTCAGCCCCCCTTCCCTTAGGAATGTGGATCTAGGGTTGCCTGGAAGAACAGGGAACAGTGTTCAGTCACAAACCCAGCTGGATTGTTCTTCCAGCAAACCACAGGCAACAGCACTGGAGTATTAGCACAGGCATGTCACAGCGCTGCATAGAAGAGTATATAGAGGATATATGAAATTGTTTTAAAATTCACTAGAATTATAAAATGTAACATGTTAACAGTAAAATTGCCAGAGTCAGACTGCCTGAGCTTTTGCCTCTTTTCTAGTCCTAAATGGGATAAGCTTAGGAAAATTGTAGCTTCCTGTCATATATATATACACATATATGTATACATACATATATATTCATATATATGACATGTAAATATATGTGTATATTCTTTTCCTTCCTTCCTTATTTGATAAAAAAAATACTGTGACGAAGGTCAACTAATGGATAAAAGGCTTATCTTCTTTGCAGTTCAAGGGTACAGCCCTGGTTTATCTTATTTGCAGTTCAAGGGTGCAGCCCTGGTGGCAGTCGTTTGGAGAAGCTGGTTATAGATTCCACCATCAAGGGGGAGAGAACAATGAATGTTCAAGAACAGCCATGTGTTTCCACTTTGTACAGCCCAGGACTTGAGCCAAGTGAATGACACTGCCTACTTTTAGGCTGCAACTTCAGACCTCAGTTAACCTAGTTAAGATAATTACTTGCCTTCCTGCCCAGAGGCTTGCCTCCTAGGTGATTCTAAATCATGTCAATAGTCAACATTAACACAGCTCTACACTTTGCCCACTTGACATCCAAACAACACCTTTAAGCCAAAATTTTATACCTATGTGGCTCATGGCATGCCATATAATGTAGAAGCACATTGACTTTAGCTTTAAACATCTTTACTGTCTTTAATCATTCTAACAGTTTACAAATCCAAGGTTCAAGTCTCATCTGATATTCAAGGCAATCTTTTAATTATGAAATTCAAAATAAGTCAGTACATACTTCCTACCTACAACAGCAATGAATGAACATGCCCATTTCTGAAAGGGAAGTATGGAGGTAAACCAAGTAATAATGGGACAAAAGCAGGATTGAAATCCAGTAGGAGAAGCACTAAGTCCTGTAGCTCCAGTTCTAGCGTCCTGAGCCTGTGATAGAACCATCGGAGCAGCCAAAGCTTAGGTAGCCCACTATCACAGCTCTATCACCCGCAGTACACATAGCCTCTCCTTTGACTTTATTCCCTTCCGTGCATGCAACTTTCCTACGTAGACACCTCTTTGTTCTGTCGTCTTCATCTCTCTGGGGTCTCCATTGCAATTTAGACTTCATCTTCACAATGCTGCATAATGTCCTCCAAATGCTCCTCGCTTGGATTCTGACACATTCCTTCACACATTGCTGTTGTGTGGAGCGCAGTGCTGTGTTCCCGCTCAGCTCCCTCATGGCTAGCTTAGCTCTGGAAATAATAACACACAAATTGTATTCTTTTAAACACTGCTTGGCCCGTTAGCTCTAGCCTCTTACTGGCTAACGCTCACATCTTGATTAACCCATTTCTATTGAGTGTAGCACCATGAGGTGGTGTCTTACCAGGAATATTCTTAACCTGCATCCATCTCAGAGAGGAGAGCTATGGCAACTGCCTGACTCGGCTTCTTTCTCCCAGCACTCTGTTTCTGTCTACTCCACCCACCTAAGGGCTGGCCTATCAAAGGCCAAGCAGTTTCTTTATTAATTAATCAATGAAAGCAACAGATAGAGAGATGACATTCCCACATCACATTGCCTTACTTGCTTGCTATGATACTCCAGTCTTGCAAATGTCACATCCTTGAAGATGGTATCACCTTGGTGCTGCTGCCAATTCCATCAGTTTGAGATGTAGCCAGGCCTATCTGGGACACAGATATGTAAATGTCTCTGTGCTGATCATGGGGAAACACTGGCTCAGGAAATCCCTTTCATGAGTCAGGGACCCTCTTGAGCTGCATTTGGTGGGAGGAAGGATGCTCTTGAGACACGTGTCCTACTGTTCCTGTGAAGATTGGGGTGTTTTTCTTTAAGAACTGCAACCCTCTTTAACTTCTTTAAGTCATTCTCTTCCTCAATAATCTGAACATTTTTAATATCTATCTGTTCAATATTTATTCTTTTTTTACTACAGAATGGATAAGAACCATAAAACCTCATCAGCTATGTTCAAACTTGAAATGTTCTGCTGATTTGAAATGTCCTCCAGCAAACAGATTAGTTCATCATCTTTAAATTCAACTATAATCATCTTCTCAGAACACTGGCAGAATGAAGACAGGTTCTTGGTCAAAATATCACACATAGCCTCCTAGTTCAGTTCCTGTTCCCTCCCCAAAACTCATGAACTGGGGGGCCTCTGCTATGTACATTTGTTTTAGTATCCTTGTCTTCCAAGCCCCCACCGGAATAACCAACCATGCTCAGGTGGAAGCATGCAGGGGGTCTGAAGCACAAACTCCAAGCTCATCCACATTTCATTCACAGAATAGTTGTAGAGGCCTAGAGACCTCATGCTCAGTGAGGTTTATCACAATAACGATGCCACTGCTGGCATCAATTTTATGTCTTAATTATTTTCCCTGCTCCTGTAATAAAATATTCTGTCAAAAGCAACTTAAGGGTGAAAAGGTTTATTCTGACACACACCATGCAGACACGTGTGGTAGCTGATCACATTGCTTCTGCAGTTAGGAATCAGAGAATGACAAATTACTGTACTCAGCTAGTTTTTCCCTTTCTATGCGGTCAAAGACCAAGAGCAGGGAATGGTGACTCTCCCACCATAGTTAACCTAATCAATGTAATCCCTCACAGACATGACCAAAGACTAACCTAATCAATATAATCCTTCACAGTCAGGCCCAGAGGCGTCTCCTAAGTGATTATCAATCCTGTCAAGTTAGTAATCAATATTAAGTATCTTGTCATTTCTGCTCACATTCACTTCTCTTTAAAGTGATGATTGCTGCTCTCACAGAGTTGCTATGGTAATTCAGTGAGTTAATGCAAGATGACAGCCACATGTTGTCCTAAATGAATGGAAGTTATTATTACTAAGTTATCTCCAGGACATTAAGTGAGGTTAAACATCCAACAGAGGACCTTCTTGCTTCCAATTCTTAAAGAAATAGTAGTTTGTTGTATAGATACAAATAGTTTTTAAGACTGTGAATCAAGTCTCATGGACTAAAAATCAAATAACATTAAGTATGGGAAACTGATTTAGGGACTGGTGCATCATCTTTCTACACATTAATGGCATGAAGTCAGTAAAAAACATGGGAGAGAGAGAGAGAGAGAGAGAGAGAGAGAAAGAGAGAGAGAGAGAGAGAGAGAGAGAGAGAGAGAGGATGGGAGGAAGAGAGAGAGAGGAGAGAGGGACAAAGGGAGTATATGAGGAAAACATCCTTTTGAGACAAGGTCTCATTATGGAGTTCTAGTTATTCCAGAAGTTACTTAGCATACCAGGTTGGCTCAGTTTTATGGCAGTTTCCTTCCTTCTCTGAATTCTGGGCTTTCAGGCATGCACTACGATGGTATATCCAGAGGAGACAATTATGTTTCACCATTGAAAACTAGCTCAAGTTTCAGATGTTTCACAAACTGAAGTTTAGTCAGTTTAGATACCATGAGGTGGAAAGACAGGTCCCAAGATGGTCATCATCATCTACTTTTTTATTTTTGTCTCGTGGTCTCTGAGCAGAAACTATGGATACTCTCCTACTTCTGAGAGCAATGATGCTGGCTGTATTCCCTACCATAGAAGCTAGATCTATTATTTCTATGGGAGAAATGAGGCAACTCTCTCTCCTTTTGTAGTTAACTCTAGAAATATGAGGGAGTTGTCAAGGGAGAGCAAAGAAACTACCAAGATGATGTTCCTATGTCAAAAGAAGCCCCTGTACGCATGACCACATTCCAGAACTCTGCCTTTGACAGTGTTTGTCCTCACTAGCTGTTCAGTAAAGCAATGTGACATTTAGTGCTCATCAGCACATGAGGAACATACTGGAAAGTTTGTGTTGTTAATGGAGAAAGTTGAGTTACTCACAGAGTGATACCAGAAACTTACAGAGGATTCCTTATAGACTATATATGGTTTATCCTTCTTTAAATTTGAAAAATCTCAGGGAATAGTAAATTTCTGTTATAACAGCACATAGATGACCCTCCCAGGGCAGCGTGATCAATTTGCTTCCCCGTGGTTGCTCTCATGAGCCTATACACATTCCTTCAAACTACAGGCATTCACACAATAAGCCACCTTAAATTTGGCCTCAATCAGACAAGCATGAAGCATCTGTATTTCTTGATCCTGAAAGTGTCCCTTTACCCATTTTGTTTCTCTGCCAGTGAGGGGCATATCTCCTAGGTTAGAAGGTTGTCCTTCAGACAAGGTCTAACCAAAGCTGAGTATGATGACTTAACTGACACTGAACTCTTCAACCTAAAAATTCCACTCTTTTGTTACACAGATTATTGGAAAAAGAACAATATATACCAGTGTAAAAGAACATACTCGCTGAATCCTACTTTTGGTTATCCAAGAGTCCTGTGAGTCAGTCCTTTCTCCTTGGTATATGAACCTCCAGATGAAAATTAAGTACACACACAGATACACAGACACACATACATACACACAAACAGACACATCACCACCACCAGACACACACACACACACACACCACCACCACCACCACCAGACACACCCCACCACCACCATCACCAGACACACATACACCCCATGACCACTACCACCACCACTACCACCACCACCACCACCACCACCACCACCACCATTGCTCTGTGAACTTAAAAGTATGAGTTACTTTAGAGCCAGTTGTGGTGGGTGTATTCCACAGTGGTCAAGAGTCTGTGCAGCAAGAGAACTGTGAATTCAGTGCTATGATAGAGGACTTGTCTGACAAGCAAACCCCCCAAATGTATGCTTTGTTTTATGTTGTGTTTGTGTTTACCCGAAGGGATGGGTTCAGGGGAAGATCCTGCATGTAGATGTGGCTGCCTCCATTTAGGATGCATGGTGGCTTTCTGTGCTGCTTCCTGTGTTGCTGTACTTAAGGCAAATTTTAACATAAACCCACGGTAAATAAGAACCAGTTACAGTGCCGCTTTCCACGTGACAACAAGCTTGAGATGCTTTGCCATTAAATCCCTAGCAGGTGGGATTAATGTGTTTCTAATTACATCAGGAAGCTAAGGGAAAAAGCAAAAATGCACTTGAAATGCAACTCCGTTAACTTATAAAAAGGAAATAATACACAATAGTTTATTATTATTTTCATATGTGTTAGTTATAAAAGAAAAACCCACACTAAAATGAAGAATATGTTTAGCACAGTGAACAATTGTTTACTGTCAGTTCATTCTGTTTTCTGTTACGTAAATGACTATAGAGTACTATTTTAAATGTATGTTGATATTTAACCCATAATAACAGAGAATTCAATAATATATGTGTAAATACTGGAGGTTAAGTTCCAATTTAAAATATTACAAGTGGATTATTTGGTTATCTGCTGATGAGGTATCTGTGAAAAGGGGAGGAGGAAAAGAGAATGCAGAGGGAAATTACAAGTGAGGTCGATTTGCAGTTAGAGACATGTATATGCAGACTTAAGGTAAGTATGAGTTTTATGAAAACTCAGATTTATTTAATGGACATATTAGGTTGAGCTCCTTTGGGAAAGGTTTTTTAATGAGCCCAAAGTGACAAGAGCCAGGCCTTTCCTCCACAGACTGAGTAGATTCTTATGCGTTTTATTGCTTCTGGGTCAACCATTTTTTGTCTTGTATGTTCCTCAAGCATATAAAAGCGAGAACATGATTAATTGATCTTCTCAACCTAATAGAATCACTGAAGGATATTGTCAGCCCCTGTAATTCCTTTCAAATACTGATACCTAGGCTCTACTAAGTCACTCTTCATTGAATACTGTGAGCTGCTTTGCTTCCAAGTGTTTCTAAGATCTGCCATTGGTTTACAAATTCTAAATCTTGATAAGAATGCTCCATGGCTTACCCACTGCTAGTAAGAGCAATTATGTCTGAGAACATGAGTTACCCCATCAACAGATAAGAGCAGATTTGTGACTCCTGTATGATTACTTTTTCTTAATTTCAATTTGATCACATATATTTTATTTGCTATTTTTACATTCTTCTACAACAACAAGAAAGAATTTTTTCCTTTCTTTAAAACCAAATCTGTGAAGGAGCAAACAGCATGAGACAGAGGAATCCTCATTGTGTATTGTCAGAAGGTATTTATTTTTCATGTGGGTATATGATTTCCAGGTACCAAGTATTCTTAAACCATTCACACTCGGTATTATTATCTGGACTAAAACCACATTAAACTTTGAGAATGGCAAATTAATGACAAGAATGGAGTCAAAGACAATTCATTAATCATTTCTGCTCTTCTGTTTTTCTATCCTGGATATGATGGAGAAATCCATTTGGGGGATGATCAAATTAGAAGGGGTCTGGCGTTATGTTGAGCAACACTAAGAATGTGATTTTGTAAACTGTCTGAGTCTGCACGGCCTCTTTCTCACATGCCTCTGTTTCTCTTCTAGTGGCAAAGCATTTCTATAACACTGGTTGAGAAAGTTCAGATGATTGCTGTAATCCTAGGATCCCTGTTCTTAATAGCGAGTGTGACTTGGCTCCTCTGGTCAGCCTTCAGCCCCTATGCAGTGTGGCAGAGGAAGGACATCCTTTTTCAAATCTGCTATGGAATGTATGGTTTTATGGATCTAGTGTGCATAGGTAAGACCACGGTGTTCAATGTTCACAACCTGTCCGTAACGCCTCTCTTTCAGCACCTGCACTTTTGCCAGCGCGTCCAATATATTCAGAATGTTGCCATATAAATTATCTTGACTTCCGGTTAAATGTTTGGGGCAGGAAGAGGAGGTTGCCACAACTTGGCTGCTTCCAGGGTAGTTTGAAAAGAAAAGAAAGCAGGTTAGTGTTCACTGAATGTGGCATATTTTGCAACTAAAAAGAAGATGGAGTGGCTGAGGAAATTAATAGGTGGGGGACAGAGAGTAATGTTAGGATTGCCACTTGTTTCCAAGAAGCAAGAACAAACCGGTGCCCTTTCCAAAGCTTAGGAAGAATGGCCATTGCCAACGGCAATATTGTGGGTTTGTAGAGATGACTGTGCCCTAAAAATCCTGCTTCATAACTGGTGCTCAGATTCCTTTGCGAACATAAATGGCCCCTCGGAAAGTTGAGGGCATGGGGAAATTTTCCTTGTTATCTTTTTTTTCTCATTGTGCTTAATGAATTCAGTGTGTGAGAAGAGGGAAAGCTTCCTCCTTTCCTTAAGTGTAGCTCAGTCAGACTTCACTGGAAGGTTAGGCTATGGTTCACCGGACCACTCACCAGAAATTGATTTAGGCAACATTGTGTGGTGTGTGTGTGTGCGAGGTGTCCTTGCAGGCACTGTGATGGTGACAGCTGGTGGGGATGCCATGAGGCTGTCTGGAGAAGGACATTCAGGAGAATTTGCCAGCTTTGAGTTGGTTCACAGCCTCCTGGGTCATGAAAAGAACCAAATGGAAAGGTGGCCATGATTGAAAGCAACAGTTTGCTCCAAATGTGGTCCCCAGACCACTGGCAAGAGTAGCATCCTGTCACTGATTGGAAATGCTGATCACCAGGCCCATCCCAGACCTACTGAACCAGAAACCGGACAGGTGGAGCTAGCCTCTGAGTTGTCCACATTTTCTGCAGTGGTGAGGATCCTGGGGAGTCAAAGGTCCTCGGTAAATGATGCCTGGGTGATCAGATGACTTGGTTTCCAATCCCGGCCTTTACTCGAGGCTCTGTCTTTCTACCCACAAAATGGAACAACGATTTCCACCATGTAAATTTAAATGAAGGCAGCAGTGACTGTGAAGAACCCATGGTTAGTAGGCAATGGCAGATGGGATATGAAAACACTAGTCAGAAACACCAAAGTTACTCTCTGCCACTTGAATTAATGTCTGTACTTATGAGAGTCTAAAGTTAACAAGGAATTTTTATACCCTCTGTTGTTTTATAAAAGGAAGCTTATACACACTTAAAATGTAACCATTCCCACTTTCCTTCCTTCCTTTCTTCCCTTGTCACTAATACAAGACTAACGAGAAAGGAAATGATGAAAGTTAAGTCTCAAAGAAGAAATGAAGGAGGCAAATGTTGTGAGGACGCTAATCTAAGCACAGCTTCCTGGTTAATTAGTCTGATCACACACAGGAGTGCACTCTACAGTGAATGTGCTAATGCCCATGCAAGTGCTTGAAAATTCCAAATCTCATCGAATTTAATCTCTAGGGCATTGTTCTAAATAAAGAGGAGTAATGAAACCCTTCAGCACCAAATCCCTCCAGCAGCTCAGAGAATGTGTTAATTCCTTCAATGTCTGTTATAAAATGTGACATGCTTTTGATATTGCAGGGGAAGCACTTCCTTAGCCTGAAGGAAGGGATTTTGGAAGTTTTCACCATAAATAATGGATAAATTCAGGAGAGGACAGATTTATTTACTCCTTAATATGAACATTGTTTGTCCATCAATAGCTTCAGTTTTGGTTTTTTTGTGAACCAACTAGAACAAATTTAAGAAAGAAAGTTAATCACAACAAACACACACTTTGATCATTAAGCTCAGAAGTTAGCCTGTAGGGGCAGTCTAGCTGCCTTTCCTAACTCCTTGATAAACTAAGAAGGACCAGTTGCCTCTGAAGTAGGAAATCATTTCTATGAGTTTCACGGTGTGCAGTCATTGCTAAGTTTTTACGTATTACTGTCGACATTTTAATTAAGACTATTAGAATTGCCTTCAAGAACATAGGCATGTGAACTAGTGATCTTTGGGAAATAAGTGCTATGTTTGGGCTCCTCTTTTAAAAATTGAATATTCTTTCGTCTTATAAAAGTCAAATTCCTGAGAAACAAAAATAGTTGCCATATTTTCTAGGGACATTTTAGAAAGTGAATTTTATCTGTGTTATAAATATTGAAAACACATTCTGTTGTCTTTTGGCTCATCAGACCCCAGCTCTCATCATTCGCTGATCTATTTGCAGCATTGGAAAACTTTAAATAATTCAGATGGAATATTATTTCATTTGGCAACCTCATTAATTAGTTTATTTTAGAACTATGAAAATGTTATTTTTTTGCCCTAAGAAACTGAGGAAGTAAGATAGTAAAGGATGCATTAGCCAGCTGGATTATGTCCAGTATTAGCCCCAACCAATATTACAAATTAATTTGAATGTTTTTTCATTAAAGGTACACACTAACAACAATCACATAGATTACACCTTAAAACTAATTCCTAGAAGACAAGTCCATGCTATGCCTGGTAAGAACTGTTTCCAAAGACGATGGAACCACAGCTTTGAACAGAGGCCAGCACAAACTCACACAGACAATACCTCTGTAGGACATTGTAGCCAAACAGGCTCCCTGTTTGACCTTGAACTGGTGCCTCCCTTGGTAACTATCCTTGAGCATAGTTGATTTTAATCCCTGTGGTCAAAGACTGCTATTTCAAATTATTTTATCTACTTCCCTTCATTTTTCTTTAAAAAGTTTTGCCAGCCTCCATTTCTCAGAACACATACCTAAGCTGTATCAATATTCCCATTACTGTTACAAAGCCTAATTCTTTGGAGACTTTCTTTCCTGGTTTGTTACTTAGTTTGACAGAGAGCATAGCTGTGTAAACATGTAATTGAAAAAAAAAAATGGAATGTGATACCATAGGCAGGTGAATGGTCATTCAGTGGTACAGGGAGTGATCTCTCCTTTGGGACTGCATGGAGGGGAAGTGATAGATAAGCAAGCTAATGTTGATGCCTGGTCAAAGCAGAAATCCCCCCTTCCAACCACTGGAAGGACTTCTATGAGGTTTTCAAACTTTGCTCATTTTTAAACAAGAAAAACAGTTTGAATGTTCTTTTAGAGAATAATTCAGGGGATGCCTTGCTCAGCCTAGGTACAGTGGGGAGGGCCTTGGCCCTGCCTCAGAGTGATATATCAGACTTTGTTGACTCCCCACGGGAAGCCTTACCCTCTCTGGGGGAGTGGATGGGGGTGTGGTGGGGGAAAGATGGGGGGATCAAGACGAGGGGAGGTAAAGGGTAAAACAAAGAAAAAAAGAGAAAAAAGATAACCCAGAAAAATACACAGGTGATTATTATAGAATAAAAAATTAAAGTGAATCATTAAACACAAATTTAAAGATTTATGAAATGTGTAAGAAATTGAATCATTAAACACAAATTTAAAGATTTTTTTCCGAGCCTGTTTTCTGGGTCTAGGAATAAATTCAGAGCATTGTGCTTGGTAGGGAAGTCCTCTACAAAAGTGATAAATTCCCAAACCCCAGAAGACATCCTTAATTGAGGGCATTTGATTACTTATTTCTTGATACATTGAATTGGTTTGTCATACATTTTTATTATTAATCATTCACTTTTCTTCTCTCTTAAGATTAGCATCTTTCTTTTATTAGTGTTTTAAATTATCCCAAGGGTCAAAGTTGAAATGTTCAGATCATGTCTGCAAGGTAGAAATTTTCCATAGATATAAAAGTGGCCCATATCTGTGCTGTTGAGTACTATAAATATAGTTATGATTGACTGTTTAACATGTAAAATGTGAGAAGATTAGATTCTATGTTAAGATTTGTTTAAATTAATTGAAGTTGACGAATATGGCTAATGAATACCATTAGGTGACAAAATGGCCACTGTGTAAGTTGAAATTTTGTAAGTGTAGTGCAAACAAGTTTCACCCTGCTCAAATACATGGGTTGAAGTTCTTAACAATAAAGGGACTTAGTTCTGAGAGAGGAGTAAGGTGACAATGGATTCAGAAAAACTAAGATAAGAGTATGAAAGAGAGAGAGGGTCGATGCCAAAAGAGAGACCAGGAACCATAAGACACGCTTGACAGCTGTCCTTTTTCTGGTACCCTTTTCTGAACCTTGAAGAGAGATTTTGAAGTTTATACATGAACTGCAATTTCAGCCTACCTTTTATGTACAGCCCACGTTTGTTTCCAACAAGTGAAATATGAAAAGGTATTTGGAGATCTCCTGCAAACATTTAGTGGGTGCCATTCAGGTCATCATCATTCACAGGACAGCCTGAGTCTCTGAGATGAATAGTCAGAGATCATAACATGGGAAGAAGTATAAACTAACATAGACTTTTGCTGGTTTTTCCAAGAAAGATTTGCACCCTGAACCAGGAGAAGTTAGAAACCCCGGAATGGAAGAGCCAGTGTGGGGAAAGGGGTAGGACACTGGCCAGAGGATTCATTCACATTGTACCTTGAGGGGGAATGAAAGGTCACACACCCATTGATTGTGTGATTCAGAGGCTGCGTTGCGAGAGGAAGGAATTTATCAATAACTAATTTGGGCATTCTAGGAGATGACAGAACATGGAGTCAGTCTATTAACTGGCATCTGAAATGAAGGTATTTCCCAATCATCCCAGTTTCAGGAGGAGTGAGAATGTGCACACGGTAGAAGCAACAGACTAAAGCCTTGCTCTATTAGGGGTATTCCCACAGCTTCCTGTGAAAAGGAAGCCCTGTGTCATTGCATAAGCATCCCCGATGAGAGAACTTATTTGTGGTAGCCACAGCAAATAATCCTGAACTATCTTCTTGCTAAACTTACTGCATCTTTGCTTATGTAATATCTCAGAGTTAGAAAGCCTACTTCTAAAAATTCTAATAAACCCCATAATTTGATGGCAAATCCATGACTGAAAGATAGGTTTTGTTTTTTTCCTGGGATACTATGGAAAGCACTGATTATTGTTCCCTTCTTTTAAAAATGGATTGACATTGTTCCTTTAAACTGTTTCCAGCTATGCACATAATAAGACTAGAGGCACCTTCAGTTATCACAAGGCCACCTCGCTCACCCCCTCTTCTGGGTGTGATGTTCCCTTGGTGGAAATGTCAGTCCAGATCATTTTGTTCTTATGCACACACAGATTCCGAGGAAGTTCATTTTTATGGTCTGCAGATACAAACAGCAGATAATCCTTTTCACCAGCAATGTGACCTCAAGACCCTTCTCTGCTGGTTAGTCCACGATTTGCTTCACCTTCCATCTGCTGACGGTGGCGTCTCTGTTGAGTGTCACTCTTGCCATGAGGGATACTGTGGTAGCAGACATTTGTTTTTTAACCATTTCTTCAGACAAAATCCTGAGAGTAGAGTGTGAATAGAGCAGTAGGCCTGTGTATTAGATTTTAGAAGATACCATTAAATAACGCACTATATGGCTTTTACCATTTCGAACCCACCAAGAAAAAGTTCTTGTGTTCCCATGCCTTGACAGCCATGGATAGCACCATTCTCTGACTTTGCCACTGGTGGCTTCAGCTATTCAGAACAACATTAGACTCAATTTCTCTAAATCACTTCTATAATTAAATCATCATGACCATTTTATCTAAGAAAATAAGCAAGGCCACCGTGGGTCACACCAGTGGGCAGCTCGTTTTTCCTACAGCAATGCACAAGGCAGAGAAAGTTTTCTGTGTGTCATTTCCACGTTTCCTCTCCAAGGTGAAGCTGAGCATGGGTGATGGAGAGTGGCACCGACCGACTCTCTCATGCTGTGATTTCCCCAATACGCTTAGATGCTCCAGGGGCAGCTGCTTCTGCTGCATCGACTGTCGTTTCTGTGTGCAATCCATTGCCTGAAAATAGCTGGAGAAAACAGCCTTGCTCTCTCACTTGGTTTACCGGCTAAAATACTCATCTGTTACTTTTATTTCCCCATTAATTTCTGAATTTAAAGCACAGGATCGCAGAATGGAGGGCTATTGACATACTCAGGCACCTTTGAACACACACTTGGATGTACCCACCAGGAACCAACATACTCTCTCAGGTCTCTTTTGCAACAATGACTTTGTCTACACCCTAAATGCAACTGATCTCATATAAAATAATGACATGAGTTTGATATGACTATTCACACTGTCATATCAGTGCTGCTTTTGGATGCTTCCAAGTCTATGAATTCTAAAAAGTAAACTGGGATGTGCTAGAATGGCAACCAGATCAAAATATTTTCTTCTTGCTGTACCAAGTGCAATCAACACTGAAACATATGCTTCTTAGGCAGGAGGCTCATTTTACTCCAAATAAACTTTTATTCACCTAGATTTTCAATCAAAACAGTTATTTAAATTCTAACAATTCCTATAATTGTGGTGGTAGCCCTATTGAAATGCACTTTTTATACTTGACTATCTGACTGAAGTTTCTCTGAGTCACAGTCACCAATGCATTCACATTTCACTGTAGAGTTTAAGAATGATAAATGAAAGTCAGTGTTTGGTTGGGTGGATTAGAGATATAATTTATATATTATAAAAGAGTTGTTTTAACGAGTCAATATAATACTTTTATTTGGCTTTTAAATTTAGATTGCCATTCATTGTACAGGTGGTTTTATTTCACTTCGTGAATTTTTTCCAGGTAGAAAGCTAAAAGTAGAGAGAGCGAGACGGTTCAGTGTGTAAATGTGCTTGTGACGCAAGCCTGATGACCTGATTACTCTGACTGCCAGTAAGATGCCAGATACTGTACTGTGGCAGTAGGTTCCAGTAAAGCCACTGTTCCTGTGGGCAATGGGAGTGAAGACAGGAAAGCAGCCATGTATGTAGCTCATCATCGCTTGCCTGCCTCAAAACCATTGTGGACAGGGACAGTGGAGATGGCTCAGTGGCTACAAACACTTCCTACTCTTGCAGAGAACCTAGGTTTGGTTCCTAGCGCCTACAGAGCAGATCACTGCCATTTGCAGCACCAGTTCCAAGGAGTCTGAAGTCCTTCTCTGCCAGCATGTGTGTGCTGCGCATAGTGCATGCAGGCAAAGACATTCATGTGTGTGCTGCACAGAAGGGCATGCAGGCAAAGACATTCATGTGTGTGCTACACATACGTGCATGCAGGCAAAGACATTCATGTGTGTGCTACACAGAAGGGCATGCAGGCAAAGACATTCATGTGTGTGCTGTACAGAATTTCATGCAGGCAAAGACATTCATACCCATAGAAAGTAAATCTGTAAAAAAATGTGTAAAGGCTAGGACTGAAAATTATCCTCTGACTTTACACCATTGTGGTGGCACATAAGTATGTGTTCACATACATTGTACACACACACAGAGGGAGGGAGGAAGGAAGGCAGAGCACTAAATAATCATTTGGTCTAATATATTAATAGGAAATTTTAAAAGTACATTTTTCTAACTCTTGGTATTATGTGAATAAAGATGAATAATTCTGGCAAGAAGAAATTTCAATATGACCATAAATATGTTCCCTCCTCAGTGGTGCCCTCATAATGACCAAAATTTTCCACTCAAAATGAGGCTGTGGGTCATCTCCACTGCTTTCACTAAATATGAAGCAATTGGCATAAGAAAACATAATGTAGAAACAGATCTCCTGATGTGGAAACAAAAAGAAAGAAAAATAAAAGTAAAAAAAAAGTAAGAAAAGACTTAATTCTTATTTTCTGGTGCCTTTTGAAATGACAGCATTTTAAAGTGTTTTGTGGGGAAAATGGATCTACAGAGGAGACAGAAGTGTTAAAAAATCAATTATCAACCGGGTGATGGTGGTGCTGGGCTTCCTTCGTCACATGATTCAAAAGACACGTGATGGAGGAGCTTAAACACCATCAGGCACAATAACCACAGCAGTTGATTAGCTTGTATTTCCTTTCTTGAATGTTTATATCACTGCAATTTTAGACTCTAGAAAATTCCTTTATTTTTCTAGAACCGTATTTGATCAGGTACCCACCTCTTTCAGTACTACAAATTGGCTACTTAAGAGACCTCACCCATCTGCTTCTACTGTTTCATTCAGAAAGTCTCTGATACATCAGGCAACCAAGTCTACCCTAATCACCAGCCCCAGCCTTCAATACTGCAGAATGCAACCGCAATTTGAGTGCATGATAGGGGAAGAGGCAGAGTGGCCCTGGGATGTTTGAAATGGTTAAAGAAAAACAGACTTTTACACTTCATAAGGTTTGAGAAGTAGGTCATTATCTCTTTCCCTGGAGGTATAAATTATAGGGTTTTCTATGTCTTAATCATAGTGATGTTTACCAATTTCTAAAAGGATTATTATCTGAGTTGGCTGTTAGTGATACTGTTGCGTTTTGAACCTCGGGGATTAAAACAGAAAGGAACTCATCTTTGACCCACGCTTTCCGGGCTGTGTTGGAATGGTCTCGTTACTAATTAACCCTATAGGTCTCCCCTGAGGAAGAAAACAGAAAAACCCAAGAAAGCCGTTATTGTAATGACCTTGTAAAGACCTAGTTCTTCTGAAGAAATATTAACCAAATTAACCAAATAGCAGACCAAGTGTGCTATTATTTATTGACTTCCATCTCATACATGGGAAATCAAGACACTCTTAGCTGTGTCTCTCCACTGTCGAGCCAAAGGGGCGTCAGCTGCCTGTTGAGACGCATGACGCTTGCATCATGTATTTATAGTGTGCTTCTCCTGAAGTGCAGGGCAAAGAATCAGAAAGTCGTCAGCACACATTGCCTGTTTTTTGACTTTGAGAATAATTAGACATTTTTTTGCATTTTACAATACATAAAAATTATATTGAACTGAAACTTTTAATGCTCATAACATTATATTGAGACAAAGCCTCATCCATGTATATGTGTGCTATCAATAGTAAGTTGCAACAGGGACCAGAGGGTTTGCACAGTCTGAAACATTCACTATCTGGGGCTGGAGAGTTGAATCAATGGTTAAGAGTACTAATTGCTCTTTCAAGAGGACCTGGGTTCAATTCTCAGCATCCACATGACAGCTCACAACTGTCTGTAATTCCACTTCCAGGGGACCTGGCACCCTTCCACAGACATGCATGCAGGCAAAACCAACAATGTACATTAAATAAATAAATAAAAATTCCTTATCTGGCCCCTTTGCATTTGCTAAGCAGGGATGTTAACATGCCCACCACTTTGTCTACTTGCTACCGGGAGACATTCAAAGGAAGAAAAGATTGGCTGTAACCTGGAAAGTGCCGGGAGAGAAATTTCTGAGAACTGGCAAGAGGAGAGATAGTTAATAAAGGGTCAGTAAAACCCATGTGGAGAAAAAGTCTTGAGTTAAATTTCGCAGAAGAGCAGAAAGTTGGAAAGGGCCAGAGATGGGGCAATTACTGGGACTAACATAACTAAAAACATACATATAGTAAGTAGTTCATAGCTCCTTTCCTTCCTTCCTTCCTTCCTTCCTTCCTTCCTTCCTTCCTTCCTTCCTTCCTTCTTTCCTTTTCTTTTTCTTAAGGATTGGGTTTCACTACACAGCCCTAGCTGGACTGAAGCATGATATATAAATCAGGCTGACTTCTGGACCGCAGTTCAAAAGACCTTAAGAAATCCTTTGCAGTGTGGTTGAACATCCTGATACTGAAGAAATATCGATGGTAATCATAGGTGTAGAGGCAGACAGTCATGAAAGGGTGATTCTGGATTTCTTAGCCCTGGTAGGGAACTACCAGAATGAAGAGAGATAAATCAGATGGCAGTGATCGGTGTGGTACCAACTGGGAGGCGTTGCAGCTGGGGATATAGGGAGAGCCCCCTCTGCTGGGACCCACAGAAGCTACTGTCAGTTCCTGAAGGCCAGGACATCGAAAGAGGGTTGAAGGAGAGAAAAATAATGGATTCCTCTTGAACATTTATTTTTGTCAGAATTTCTGGGGAATCCTAGGGAATGCAGCCAGTAAGCGGCTGGAATTAAGCGTCTGCAGCTCAAGATAGAAGTTGAAGCTAGAGATTTATATGTGGTCTCTGAGACCAGTGTCTACACAGTAAATGATCTGGGCAGGATGAGAAGAAGCTTGAGGAATATGGGAAGATAGAAAGGGCAGAGGAGCATGGCCAGAGTTGGAAAGGTGGCCCAATCAGAAATCATTCCAGGTAGGGAGGGCAGAGCCGGTTTGGCAGTATGGGGGAGCATGGAGACGAGTAGCTGGCAGCAGCATGAAGCTGGGTGCAAGAGGGCTCCAAACATTGAGTTCGTGAGTTTTGCCCGGCAGAGGACACAGTTAAAAATGGGTCAAACCTAAAGGGACGTGGGCTTGAGAAAGATGTTGCTTACTGGATTACACATTTTAATGGTAGGGCTAGCTATAGACAATTGGTAAGGAGAGATGTTTGTTCAAAGTCAGAAGAGAGAATGAAGCTCCAGAGATGGGAAGGAACAGCCTGAAATCCTCAAGAGTGCAGAGACCCGAGAGCAGCTTCCAGGGGGTAAGGGTGCCATGCCCAGTAACAGCTGGACCATTCCCCTGAATGAAACGGGAGAGTGAGCACAGCTGGAGAGAATGCCACTGATGGAGTCAGCCTCTACCCTCCGTAAGATGCGTGGAGTGGACATCTTCTCAGAGATGGCACAATATGGGAAGAAGAATCTCGGGAGAGAAATAAATGTGATGGCTGGCTGTTGAGTGTGATGGGGGATTAGCTGATCCCAGGAATAGGAAGAACCGCTGGGAGTGATCCCACATTCTCCCAAGGCCAGAGATTACCAGCCCTGCAAGATACAGCCAGACAGTACATTTTAACCCAGGAAGCAGCACTTCAGAGGGATAAAGTGCTGTATCTGGGATAAGGTGGGATTTGGGTGATAGAGTTTCTAGGACAGACTAGCCATGCATCTGACCTTAGGAGGTGAGACAATAACCTCAGGATGGACTGAGCTCTTTACTGGCTTATAAGGAAGAAAAATGTTGCAAACAAGCAATGAAATTGGCAAAGCCTCTGAAAATTGGTCATCAAGGTGAAGAGAGCAGGTAGGGTAGAGAACTGGGCAGTGAGGTCGGAGTGTGGAGACGACGTTGCTTTCAGGAGGCAGGCTATGCCCAGAAAGGGGATTTTGCATCTGAGTCTAGAGAACCCGCATTTCCACAGATCCTGCAGGCATAGGAAGCAGACGTTCTGTGATTGTAGACATTTTTGGAGTGGATCTAAGCACACATCTCTTGTAATTATACGCTCTATGTGAGGGTAAAGAGGCATTCTGTGACCTGGGTACTTTCTAGACTAGGTTTTGTGTGCCTGGGAAACAAGTGAGACTCAGAAGCAGCAGTTCCGATCTTAGAGAAACTCGAGTGTGTTCCATGGCCCTGTGAGATGATGAGGTCATGAAGGATAAATCAGCTTAGAAAGAGAAAGAAGAAATTAGATCACATGACAATGAGGCCAAACTTGCAAGAAGACCCATTCAGAAGGACACAGAAAAGTCGACTCTCTAACCCCCCAAACCCCGCGACTGTCCTTCCCATCAGATGCCTAGACCTTCCTGGCTTTGAACTAATTTGAGATACATTTCTCACTCAAGGGACCATGACCATTCCTCCAAAGATGACTGGGACCCTGGAGGCTGAAAGGAGAGAAACATTGCTTTGAGTCATCAGGAGCTAAGGGGAGTGGCCCAGAAGTGGAAGCTTTGTGTGTTTTTACAGCTACTTTCAAGTAAATAGACAAGATCTTTGTAATGTATCCTAGGAGATTTCTGAAGTCAGAGTTACTAGGATCCATGCACCAGCCCAAGCCCTTCACCTCAGTGTTCATGTTTGACCTGCACAGAAGACTGTGAGGCTGCCCTTGTTGTCATTTTCATCTTAGGGTTGAGAAATCTGAATATAGACAGCAGATAACCCATGACCATGGCTGCACAGACCAGAAACAAGATCTAAGATTGGCATTCTCTTGCTCCAGTGATTATGTGGAAAGTCTAAAAATAGTTATGTGACTGTGAATTAAATTGCCTATTTGATTAAAAAACCCTCCTTCAGTGCTAAACTGGAATAATTTATAAAGCTTATCATCTATATAATAATGGGAGCTATGTCTATATAATAATGGAAGAATATAAAAATATGGCATAAAGAGTAAGTTTTAAGATTGGAGGGGCTGATTTTAGATAAGAAAGTATTTTTCCTAAAATCATATATATATATATATATCTTTATTTATTCACTTATTTATAATTAATCACATAAAAAGTATAGAAGTATTAGTAAAGGGAGTATAAAACATGATAACCTGTCTCATAAACCCTTCCTTTGTTTCCATTGTTTTTCTTAATAAAAATTATCCATATGAAGAATCTCATCTGGCTTGCAGAGGAGGCTCAGTGGGTAAAGTTGTTTGCAATGTCAGCCTGCTGGGTTGAGTTTCATATCTGGAACTCATAAAAGATGGAAAGAAAGAACAAACTCTATAAAGTTGCCATCTGATCTCTATACATATGCCATGCCATCAATATACACACACCAGTCTCTCACACACAAACATACACACACACACACACACACTCACCCTTCCCTCAGATTGAAGTTCCCCATTTAACTAGGTAACAGAACGGATATTACGGAAATCAAAGTTTGAGAATTTTTATTTATAACTAAAAATTTCATTATATTCAAATAAAGTATGTTGCTTGTTTCATAGAATAAAAGAGGAGTCAAACATTATTGTAATGTTTAGCTGGTCCCATATGTTTGGAAATTTTTCCCATTTCTTTTATGTTTTATGGGAAATACCAAAAAAAAGTCAACAGAAACAAAGAAGCCTATTATGATTCATAAAGATAAATACACTTTTAACTACTCAGTTATATCTTCAGTTTAGGTGTTTTAACATATTATTCTCACCCCTCAAAACCAACCAAGCAGTACATATATCATCCCAGTTTTGAAGGTTTTTTAATTGTGTTTTGTGAGTTTTCAGTAGGAGTTTGTTAGTTGGGTAAGAAATGGGAACCCGGTGTGTTTGTTGAACTTTCACTAGGAAAAGGCCTCATCTCAGCCTTGGGTGTTATTTCATCTACATCTTGAGTAGTATAATCTCCCTTTTTGCCAGACCACTCGGTGGTCAGGAGTGCCCGGCTTTGACTTCTGAGGTCTTTGGCTCTGAGGTCTGAAGCTCTACATTACAAGCATCCTAACCCAGGTGTCTAGGCTCACATTTAACCTCCAGGCTCTTGAATGACCCACGTCACATCCCATCTTTAGATCTCAGAACCCTTTTCTCCTCCCCAACAAATAAAACAACAGTGCTGTGTCACTCTGACGTAAAGTGACCACTGTGCCAACCAGGCTGTCTTCAGTCCTTAGCAACCACGCTACAGGGTATTTCTGCTTTGTTACCAGATATTTCATTATCATTGATAAATAACACTGATATTTCTTTCAGCTGGTTAAACTAATTCTGATCTGTGCTCCTAATTATACATCATGGCTACTTTTGTTATCTACAAACACATTAGGCCTGACTCTTTACTTCACTGAGGACAGCCTTAGCCACAGATCCTTTCCAACGATTACTGGCTAAAATTGTAGAAGACATAAATATTATTCTGCTGAGGGATTACCTTAATGTCCTCTTGTTTGCCATGCCCTGGATTTATAACCTGCAGCATTTTATTATAGCTCTGGAGAAACGTTCTATGACTATACCAGTGATAGGTTTGTGCTCCAAGGTTAGTGACTGAATGATCAAGGAAGTCTCTCACTACTAAGTAATCAGAACAATAAAAATATGACCGATTAATGAATTGACATGCAGAAAGTTTGAGATGAAGAGATGGCTTGCTTTCCATTATCTTTCTTTTTTCTCAGTAGCAACAGTGAGGAATCCATACTGTTCCTTAAACTTTAGTCCTGGCCCAGTCATTTTGTAAGCATCTGGGTTCATAATTGTTTGATTCAGCCAAGTATTTGGTGAACAGGCTGACAAGAGAGTGGAGAAGAAGGACACAGTTTCCTGGGCTAAATACAACTCCCTGTATTTTTTGCCACTAATGATCTTTCTCTTCATCCTTGTTTTTCCCTGAAGGCAAAGCTGTTGTCATAAAATAGGGCAATGACCCCTTAGGCTTTTTTACAAATCCAGTTTTGAATCACATGTTTGAATTCATCTGCCAGTGTTTTAAAATACTACTTTAATGTTTCGAAGAACTCTAACAACCAATCACAACAAACCAAAATACAAGACAAGGCAAAAGCCCTCACACTGAAGCTGGACAGAAAGAAGTGAGTTGCAAGAGCAGGCAAAGACACACCCATGCCCACAGTTAAAAATTCCACAAAAACATCAAGCTTACAGTCACAGTGTGCCTGCAGAGAACAGTTGCAGACTTCTGCAGGGCCTGATCTTGTCACATAAAGCATTTGACCACATACACTTGCATGCAAATGTACATGTGTACACCTGCATGTACTGGGGTAGTGACGTCTTGGCAAGGGACGAAGGAAAATTTAAACTAGAAATTTTAGCGGATCTTAACAAAAATTCTCCTTTGGCCAGATCTCTGCCACACTTATCAGCCTTGCCAAGGGCATTTGGATTGAGGAGAGCAAGACCTACAGAGGGCTGCGCATCCTGAGAAAACTGAGATGAGAATAATTTACCCAATAACTAGACAAAGTCTCCACAGTTTGTGACACTGTCTTTCAAAAAGACTCTACGACCTTTTCCCCCATGAAGTAGAGGGGGTTGGACAGGGCCATAGCTGTTTGAAGTCTGTTGTCAGGGCTATGGAATATCCCATGAAGACATGTGTTCTGCTGAAGGCTTTTGTTGTTGTTGTTGTTTCGAGATAGGGTTTCACTGTAGCTTTTTTAAAGCCTGTCCTGGAACTAGCTATTGTAGACCAGACCAGGCTGGCCTCGAAGTCAGAGATCCGCCTGCCTCTGCCTCCTGAGTGCTGGGATTAAGGCGTGCACCACCGCCACCTGGTTCTACTGAAGTTTTAATCCCTAGTGCTCTCTTCAGAGGTGACGTTCCGAGGATGTGATTGGATTTGTGGACTCCTACCTACTTAATTAATTAATCTGCTATTAATCCATGACTCGATGATCCTAGTGGAAGGTGGGAGAAACCAAGAAGTAGCACCACGCTACCTGGTGTTAGTCCAAGCCCCTCCCTGGACCACCATGTGTGCATAGCTCCACTTATTTGGACTTAAAAGTGAAGAAACTCCTGAAACTGAGAACCAGATAACCATCCTCTCAATGAAATCATTTCCCGCAGGGATTTTGTCTTAGGATAGAAAGCATCCCAGCAATATTAAATGTCACTAAAGCACAGGGGTGCTGATGATAGCAACAAGTTATGTAACTTCTCTCAAATTGCAACCTCCAGTATTTGATTTACTTCAGTTTTAAATGAAGACGACGATAGATTTTCTATAATATTGAAGTCAGATCATATGATATAATGAAATATTAGGGACTGGATGGTTGAAACAGCAAACATTTATTTGTTGTGGTTCTGGAAGTCAGATAATTCAGGCTGCTGGCATACTTTATACCTCATAGAGCCATTAGGACTGACATCTCCTTGTTATAACTTCACATTGCCTTGCTTGCCAGAGGGTTTGTAGTTAATGTCCGATATAATTTATATTTTATTAGAAAGCTTGGAAGTCTCTCCCCCGACAATCCTTTCCTCTTTCTGTGGTGTGGTGTTGGTCACTGAAGCCAGGGCAGTGCAGCATACCCAGGCAAGTGCTCTACCACTGATGCACACCCCTAGTCCAATTCACTGTTAGTTACAATACTTCAGGTGTGAAGGTAGATAGAGACAAACATGACGTGTGTGTGTGAGAGAGAACATGTGTGCACATGGGCAGACATGTGGCCTTGTGAATACATAGTCCTTGATTATCTCCTTCACCTTTAAGGCTCTGTATCCTTGACAATTGAGGCTAACACACTACTTTGAAATTTGGGATTGATTTTACTTAAAGTTTTTATGTCAATGAAACCAAAACCTATCTAAGCTTAACAAAAGTTCCCCTTGAATATCAATAATATTTTCAATTAAATGTATTGGCAAGAAAAAAGACTACATACTCACCACACTCTTCAACTCTCATACTCTGTTGGCATCTATGATATGAAATAGAAAACATATCCTAAAATAGTCAATATTTATATTTTATAGGAATTATCATTGTTTTTCTCTGCAAGGTTAAGGACTAAAGTGAAATATAAATTCAAGCCTTTTATTATGTAGCCTGAAATGTTCAGAACAAAAATTCCTTTGACCAGTGGGAAAGTACCATTGATAGAGTTCTTCAATGTTGATTTTTCAGCACAATGAGCTAGATTTGCATGAATCCTAACCCTTAGTTTAAGATCCTCGTAGTCACGTCTTCCCACAGACACCAGCTCAAATAGCACTTGCCACAGCTTCAGAGACTTTGAAGAGGAGACGGGAGGTTCCTTGTAGGCAGCATGGGGTTCATTCTGTTTGGGGGAATTTAAGTTTCAGAAGGCAAAGGGCAACTCCGAATGCTTATGAGGACTAAAACAAGATCTAGACATATGATTCATGACTGATGTAATTGATAAGTAACCTATGGAGGTGGACAGAAATAAGGACTGTGTCTTCTGAGAACTTTGAAGGGGTTCTCTTTAAACATCACTCAGAAGGTACTCCAGGGGACAGGAAAACTTATTCCTGCACTTTGGGGTGGTTTTTATATTCAAGGAAGGGATTCTAGAATATATTCCTAGAAAGTGACTCTATGTTCTTGTAAATGATCCAACTTCTGACCCTTCAAAGAGAGCTAGTGGAAAAAGGAATAAAATGTCAGAAAAACAAGTGTTTTTCTGTGATAAAGCCATCCTGCAACCCTCATCACCACTGCACACACTCTGAATGTGTTATACCTTAGACTATAATTGCTTTTTGATTAATGTGAACAAGGTCTCACATCCATAGACTCATTATTGATTTTGTAATTGATAGTAATATCTTACATTTATATACTTACCGTCTGAGAGGAAACCCAAGTTCTTCAGTATTGAGGAATTGCAATTTATCTGCAAACTCTCTGGCTCAATGTAAAACTTTGGCATTTCAATTGCATTTTAAGGAAGAAAGAGAAAGTCAGACAGGCTAACTCACTGGCTGTGCTTAATTCTGGAAGCTAATAATAGAAGCACCAATTAAAACATAGTCATCTTGACTTGTAATTCCAGCTGTTCCGTGTAAATAACTGGTTGGTTGGGTCAACTTCTGTCGTTCCTTTAGGAAAAGGAGCTTCATCATTGATTTTCTTTTATCCTCATGATGGACAGAGAATGTTTTCCCTGCTATTTGAGACATGAAGTACTTGGCCTTGAAGACATGCATATGTACCAGGTCACACACATTTTTAGTGGGCCTGTAAATGTCCCGGCGAGCTGTCACATATACAAGAAACTTTTCTTCTGCTAAGGGGACAGTGTGAACAAATAAAAGTCTGACTTCTTTTTTCAAGGTCTAGATATGTTTATCATCTGCTTGGCATTGTTTTCACTGATAAATGTATGGAAGGGAGGGAGAGAGGAAGGAAGAGAAAAGAGAAGGTCAAAAGGAAGAAAAGAAGGAAGGAAGGGAGAGGGGGAAAGAGAGAAAGGGGCCGGCAATTTTCTCGAGACAAGCATACTCTCAACCCCCACTTGCTGAGTGTCTGGTAAATCAGAGCTCTTTCAATCCCTCATTCTTTCAAACTTAAAGTCCCTGGGCTGATTTGTGCCCTTTCTGTCACTTCAACTCCAACCATTTCCTTCTGTGAAGACTCCTTTTCTTCCTTTGCCTTCTGTAGTCTATTTATGACTTTGACTTCTCTGTTCTTCAAGGTTAAGGTAGCAAATCTTTGTTTCCCTAACGGTTTCAATAAATGTTCGAATACTTATAAATTATCTATTATCTGGGAAATTTGAACTACTCAGGTGCAAAAGTACTCAGAATGACAGTTGATTATCTATGTCCTTATTTCTTTATTTGAAGTATAATTCAAAGGACTTTTATAAGCTCCCCTGGTCTCATTTGTCCCTTCCAGCCTCACTTTTTCATATTTTTATACGTTGATCACATATATGTACTAAGAAAAAAGTTCAGTGCTCTTCACTTCAATCCTGCTGGAAGAAGCGTCCATTTCCTCCCACTGTGATTTTGACATTTTTATTATGGTTTCAAGACATCCATGGTTGTGTCATCTTTAAGAGCAGGGAAATGGTAGTTACCCTAATATCTACCTCTTAGATGGTCCATTCAATCCCAGTTAATAACGTGCTGCATGATACATGGTTGGCACAATGTCAAGTTTAAAAAATGAACCCAATGATCAAAAGCAATGTGATCCTTCTCTGTGTACTCTGAGCTAGGATGTTGAAAAACATTTATATTAATGACAGTTAAACTCACCACATGTTACTGAGTTATCTCTAAATAATGAGCACCTCTACCTATCATGGAGTAGTTTGCTTGTAGCTACCCCATTCCTAAGAATGCTGTGTTCTCTGATATGATGGGGAACAGATATGTCTATTTTTTTAATTCCTTTACACAAGATAATGCTTCCAACATTTTGTCAATAGTTATTTTCTTTCTTTGAATTTTAGGCCTCATTGTCCATGAAGGAGCTGCAGTTTACAGAGTATTCAAGCGATGGCGAGCTGTCAACTTGCACTGGGATGTATTAAATTATGACAAAGCCACAGACATTGAAGAGAGCAGCCGAGGAGACTCTTCCACAAGTAGGACTTTGTGGTTACCATTGTCAGCTCTGAGGAACAGGAACTTGGTCCACCCAACGCAGCTAACCTCACCACGGTTTCAGTGTGGCTATGTGCTATTACATCTATTCAATCGGATGCGGGCCCATGAAGATGGGTCAGAAGACAATGGCTCCGGGGAGGTGGTAATGAGAGTGACATCGGTGTGACAGATACACGCAGCAGCAGAGAGAGGAACCTGCACATTTCGGAATGTAATTGCAATGAATGGCAAAACCATAGCACTTCTAATCGTACATCCATGGACTTTTTAAAATCTATGCTTTTTATATGAACATTTGAATTGCAAATACATTTTTCTGAAAAAAAGAGGCTCCCTGTTTGCTTTGCGACTTAACACATCTTTTTAAAGTTAGCTCTCAATTTTGAATGTATGGCTTTCTTAAGACCCGTTTGTAGGTACTGGTGTAGTACCTACACACTGTTAGCAGGATGGACTGAGGCCCTGGAGGTAAAATATGAGCAACTATAGTCCTGCACCACACATGGCAGTTCTAGGTGAGCTAAGAGATGCAGCAGTCTGCAGGGGTGGGGATGTGGAAGAGTTGTCCTTGGGACATCAGGAGAGGTTGTCCCTGGTATACCATGCAACCTGACTCCTCAAGCCTGAGCAGTCACTTGAAAATCAGAAGAGGAGGTGCAGAGAACACTTTAGGAAGAAGGGGACATGTTGCAGAAGGGAGGGCACTGTGTGTAGGGGAATGGGGCGTGCAGGGCAAGACAGGTTCGCTCCTCACAAGGGTGACATCAGAGTATGGGACTGAAAGCCACAAAGATGCATGAGCAAGCACTAAGACTTGCAAGCCCAAGTCTGGGGCATGAGTGTGTCTTCTGCTTCCACTGGAGCAGGTAATGTACAACAACAGAGACACCAGAGCATCCCCCAGACAGCCAGGTATCCTTTCCCTCTTCTCAGGAGACATCAAAACCATGATTCCAGAAAGGAAAGATGATCACAGTCTCATGAAATAGAAGACGACTTTTTCATTAACAAAAGCTCCTCAAACACTTCAGAGTAATTACAGCTTGTCATCTGATATTTCTTTAATATAAAATTTAATTTTTATATGTTGCACTAACTAAATATATGGCAGAATAGTTAGATTTTTAACTCACTGGTAGAGTTTTCATCTCACACTGGTCCTAACACACACACACACACACACACAGAGAGAGAGAGAGAGAGAGAGAGAGAGAGAGAGAGAGAGAGAGAGAGAGAATCACCATAGTAAATCAAGTGCCTGCTTTTGCATTACCACCTGTGTTCTCCAACCCCTTGCTTTTGCTCCATTAGAGCCCAATTGTTCTTTCCAATCCCTGCCATCATATCTCAGAATTAGTGACACCATTTTGTTGTTGTTATGATGCCTAAATATTCTTCCCTCTCCTGAGGAGTTAAACAAAACAAATTTGATTTTGGCCCAAAATGTAACAATTATTTGTGCTGTAGCAATTAATGTGTCATTTATAAAACACACATTAGGGGATGGAAAAATGACTCAGAAATAAAGAACACTTGCTGCTCTTTCAGAAGATCTTGGTTTATTTCACATCCCCCACATGACATGTCACAGTAGGCCAAGTTCTAGGATCTTACCATGATACTTTACACAGCTTAATTCTTATCAGTTCAAGAAAAAAGACACCATCATGTAAGCAAGTGCTGTAGTTTGCAGTAGCCCTGAGAGTTCTGATCCCAGGGGTGTTTGGACATTAAATCCACACCTACACAGTTGCTATTGATCTTGTTAATTAGTCAAGGCTAACAAGGTTGTTTTAAACAACACTGTCCTAAAAACTACGGATCACTTGGAGCAAGTGGGAGATTGAGAGTAATAAGTAATTCCCTCTCAAGTCTTCATAATATGACTTTTCTAAAAGTGTAAACCTTAATCTAAAACATTTTATATACACTTTTCAAAACAAGCCAGCAGTCTCTGCATGTTTTCAACTTCTCTTATTTGCAAACGTTTTCTGTTTGCAAAGTGACTTTCCCTTTCTGACACCACAAGAGAAAACAGAAAGTTGTGCCCTGAGATGATCTCTGTCTCTCTCTGTCTCTTTGTGTGTGTGAGAGAGAGGAGGGGGGAGGAGAGATGGGGGAAGAATATGAATGAGAATTTCACAAACTCAGCAGAAATACTAAAAAATACAAATGCCAAGGCCAAGAGGACTGCTTCTAAATAGAAGACCTCAAGAGGTACCAGATGTGGCTGAAAAGTAAAATCAAGGCCAAGAAAGTGTCCCAAAAGGTTAGGAGTAAACAAAGCTTTGGTTCTTTGGACAGAAAGATTCCAGTGAAATTTCAGGTAAAGGAAAAGTCCGTGGACTAATCAGAAAACACAGTGCAGAGCAGAAGGCAGCTGTTCTTTCCAAGCAGAGCTTCCTTCTGCTCCCGGTCTTCTCCCGTCCTAGTCCCTTTTGCTTCTCTTCTCTCCAGACGTGATCTCCGTGTTCTTGGGTAAGTAGTAAAGAGTTGGACTGCCTATGGTGTGACTGACAAACCAAGACTGCAGAATTTCAGGGAGATGCTCTTTATACAGGCTTCCGACAGAGAGCTCAGAGCAAGGGTCTTTCTGTGCACACCAAAGCCTCAATTCCAATAGGAGGGAAAGCTAGAGACCACTACATAATGGAGCTTTGTGAAAGTCAATTAGGTATCCTCTGCGTGACATCTCCTGTTTTTCTTTTCTTTTCTTAGTCTGTTACTAAATAGTGTTGAGAATTTTATACATGCATATAATATTTTGATCAAATTCACCCGTTCCCTCCCTTTTAGTCCCTTCCCATCCCCCATACCACTATTACCTCCCACCTTCAAATGTTCTTTTTAAAAATTCCACTGAGTCAACTTAGTGCTGCCTGCATGTGCATATGTCAGAGCCATCTACTGGAGCATGGGCAGCCTCTAGGGGCTGCATTCCTGAAGAGAACGACTCCCTCTCCCAGCAGCTGTCAATCACCAGTGACTCCTCAGCTAGGGTGTGACTTCATGACTTCTTGTGCCATCCATACTGGATTTTGATTGGCTTAACTTTGCACAAATTTCTTACATGCAGTAAGAGACAAGGCACCTTATACTCCCTCTAGCCAAACCAAAACTCTCTTTAAAATCCTGAGCCCCTGCTGCCTCTGTAATAGGAATTATGTTATTTTAAATTTATTTATTTAGTTTTTAATTTCATTTTGCATTCGAATCACAGTTCTCCCTCCCACCCCTCCTGCTGTTTTTCAGACCCCCAAAATTTGATCTCCTTACTCCACTTCTTTGTATCTACATTCAGTCAGCTCATTCTTCTTTTAAAACTCTTTTTTTTAAAAAAAATATTTATTTTTTATTATGTATACAATAGTCTGTCTGCATGTATGCCTGCAGTCTAGAAGAGGGCACCAGACCTCATTACAGATAGTTGTAAGCCACCATGTGGTTGCTGGGAATTGAACTCAGGACCTTTGAAAGAGCAGGCAATGCTCCTAACTACTGAGCCATCTCTCCAGCCCCCAGTCAGCTCATTCTTCCAGCATTTTTCTCAGATCTAATCACAGAAGATCACCTCCTTTGCTGGTCTAAGCCTCCATCTTCTCTAATAAACCTGTTACAAGAGCTCAAAAAGGCCAATTATTCTAAGTTGACTTGCTTCCTCCAACAATGACCCTTTAGGAGATCAGAGAGCGACTGGAGTGGGAAATAGGCTCAATACAGCTTATTAGTGAAGTTGAAGACAGCCTGCAGTGGCACCCGGTGTCTTTGTCAGTCACATGGAAGCATGCAGAAGGCTGCTGTGTAATTATGGAGACAGCAACTAGAATGATGCTCCTCCAAACCAAAGAGTAGCTGCATCCTTGACAGCCCATACCAGGAAGAGGCAACGCATGCTTCTTCCTTCCAGTCTCTTAGTACACTGAGCGGCAGACCTATCATGTCAGAATGTAAACCAAGCACACTACTCTCTACTCAAATGTTCTCTGCTGAGGGCCCATTTCACTGTTCCTTGCAAAGTCCCTCAAGGACCTGCTCCTGATGATACCTTCTCCCTTAGCCTGTCAGCTCTCTACTTGCTCATTCTGGCTTGTTCTGAATCTCAACTGTCAAGAACATCCCTGTTATAAATTACTGGGTAGATGAAGCCCAGTGCACTCTTTCCCATATGTCCTCGTGGAACCATGTTGCTGCTTTGTGTCCTAAGGTCCTTTCAGATTTCTGTAAAACTGGCACTATTCTCTTACTCTCTGCTTTCTGTTTTTCTTGGAGAACATTAGTCACGGAGTACAAGCTCTGTCTATCCATTCCTTACTATGTTCTATTGTTAGTGCACAACATCCATGAGCTCTGGGCTGTATTTCATTTGCTGTTGCTCCCAAAACACTTAGAAGAAGGAAAGGTACAGACTGGGTTCTGATTACATTGTGAGGGCAATTAATAAATGAATCTGCAAGAAAAATAAAACATGGCATGTAGGGTTCAGAGGAGATTATTGGAAGTTTAAAAATAAATTGATGAAGAAAAGGAAGTGCAGAAAAAAATAAAAGGATGTTATTGAACTAAAAGTATTGCCTAGAACATCAAGGTGAGAGGTGATATCCCAAACTAAGAATTCCTCAGGGCATCAAAGTGTGTATTTCTACACATTTGATTAAACATAAACTTTTGCACAAAGTAGGTTAAACTGTGTAACGAAGTATCCCTGATAAACCTGGTTATGACTTTAAACACACAGCTTTGAAATAATAATGTGCTGATTTTAAATCCAAGTAAAATCACCACAATGTCTTGATTGGGAGACTTGAAGGGCAGGCATCTGCTGGCCAGACCGAGAGATCTTTACTGCACACTCCTTTCAGCTGTAAGAGCTTGTTGGCTATCTTCATCTTCTTTGTCACTCCCCTTCCACTTTTCCCCTAGCACCACCATTATCAGCACCACAAATCACCATTCCTTCATGACCTCAACAAAACTCTCGATGACAACCATCCTTTCAGAAGCAAGAAATAAAGTTTACCAGAAGCTAAAAAGTTTTGCTCTTTTCATGGAAGAAACCATTCAAGACTCCCCTTGGAGAAGACTTACAAACACTCTCCAGGGATTCAGACCTGAAATAAAATCATAGTACTTAGAAATACATTAGTGTAAGTCTGTCCACAAA
The DNA here is from genome assembly GCF_950005125.1 of Chionomys nivalis. Taxonomy (NCBI): domain Eukaryota; kingdom Metazoa; phylum Chordata; class Mammalia; order Rodentia; family Cricetidae; genus Chionomys; species Chionomys nivalis. The sequence goes on along the minus strand of NC_080100.1, from coordinate 10,958,447 downwards.
CTCCCAGTGAATATGACCAAAATATACTATGTGTACACATGAAATTCTCAAAGAATTAATAAAATATCTAGCTGTAATTGGAAATAATTAAGACTATTTTCCCCAAAGATAAAGGACTTGTGTCACAATATCCTGTAGAAAATTGTGCACACAGACACACACATGCATGCACACACTATCTACTATCTATCTATCTATCTATCTATCTATCTATCTATCTATCTATCTATCTATCTACTATTTATCTATTATCTATTTATCTATCTATTATCTGTATCTATGTATGTATAAATATCTATATACATATATATACACAAAATTATCTATGTATATATATACATATCCATATACACAAATAAATACACACAGAGAGATACACATATGCACACACACACACATGACTCTCCCAGTGACCTGGGAGAAAATGCAGCCTCCATTGTTCACAGGTTTAAACTTTCTTGTTTACTTTGATTTGAGATAATTAAAGCAAATGGAATTTTAACTGCAGGTTTTGTTTTGCACCCAGGAGAATCATACTTCAATAACATCTGTTCCAGGTAATCATGTTTATGAACACTTTGCATCAATGTCCTTCCAAATAAAAGCAAATTAAATTTACAGACAAAAGTGCAAGATGAAAATGTTCTCCCAGTCTATTATTTTACCAGAAACATTCCAGAATATCATTTAGAGCTCTCTTTCTGTCTTGGTCAGAACTGAATTCAATAAAGAAGGTTAAAATCTTCTATAGGACCTTATGATACAAGTCTTTTATGCTTGGGAAAAATAGCATTAAAACATTTCCAGTTATAGCTAGAGGCACTTATTTTGTATGCAATAATTTTCTGGGCATACATGTGTATGTGCTTGATAACATAGCACTAAAATTCAGTATATGGGTTTGTTTCTGTAACATATACAAGCTTGGAAGACCTATGAGTAATAGTGAATGTCACTGGGGCTGTACTTGACGGTTCTATGGGTCCTCAGAGGCTTCTATTCAGATATAATCAAGGACTAGCTCTTCTAGAATAAACATCCTAAGTGTGAGATTACAACATTCCACAGGACAGAAATGCAGTCATCTGCTCCAGCCATGTTCTCTTTTTCACACGCTCTCTGCCAGAAGAAAATAGGCACTTAGTTAGGGACGTGGGGTGGGGAAAAAGGAAAGACGGTAGCTCTTTGTCACCGCCCATGGAAATGCCACCATGAGAGTAGAAGATTGGGATGATGCTCAGTGGTTCATCTTCCAATGTCTGGTGTCTTTGTGCCCTCAAGTCATTGAGTCAAATCTAATTCTCTTCCACCCTGTTTACTGTTTAGAGCCACTTAACTCAATTCTAGCTGTGTTCAGAGGTGTGCAGAAAGTCTGGCTTCTATCCCAGCTTTATGAAGTCAATTGACAGCCTTAAAATCCATCAGCACTCAAGAATGAAAATAGAAAACTTTACAACTATCTTTATGAATTTGATAATTGACATAATAATTGAACATGTTTGTAAAAAGTAGGGTGACAGTTTGATGAATGCTTGCAGTGTGTACTGATGAATTTGAGTACTTATGGTTCCTTAAATATTGGTCATAGATGTGGGGAAACTTGTCTCTTCCAGTATTTTATGGATGGCATAATAAATAATTAACAGACATTGTCAGCCTCTTATGTTGTAGAACACTAGACTTACTCTTTCCATCTAACTGTACTTTGAGCCTCTTTACCCAATTCCCCTCTCTATTCCTCTACTCTTCTACCCTATGAGGACTATGACCAATCTTCTACTCTATACTTCTATGAAATCTAACCTAACATTCTCATAAAAATGAAGAGGAAAAGTGTTGTTTTTCATTCTGTGGCTCATTATTCTTAAACACAATATCGTCCAGTGCTATCAGTAGCCACAAATAGCAGCACTTTGTTTTTCTTTTTCAAAATTGATTTTATTTTAATTGTAAATGCAATTACATAATTTTCCTGTGTCTCTCTTCCTTCCAACCCATCTCATGCCCCCCAACTCATATAAATTTGATTTTTTCTTAATTATTGTTGCACATATATACATATACTCACACACATTGATATACATTCATATGTATACATTTATACATACAATACATGTGTGCATAAATATATTACACACAAAGGCTACTAAGCTAGTTCAGTGCTGCTCATATAGTTTCAGGGCTTACCATTTGGTATTGGATAACAAATCAGGAATTTCACCCAAGAGGAAGAGTCTCCATTCCTCTCTCAGTAGTCACTAATTACCTGTATTCCTTTATCTTGGAGTGGGATCCTGTGATATGTTTCTCATTCATACTGGCATATCAAGTGGAATTGTCATTGTTCGGGTCTTATTTGGGCAGCCATATTGTTGAGATTGCTTATTGATACACACATGTTTTTGGAAGTTGCTGCAGTAGAAGGTAACTTTCCATATGACTTTTTGAAGGGCTTTAAGAGTAATCTATTTCTCCCTGCATACCTTCCTCTCTGCTCCCAAGTTTTACCCCACCTGTCCTATTAATCCCCTTTCATTCCTGTGGTTTTTTTTTTTAACCTTACCATCCTTTAAAGGCAACCCCAAGATCCGTTAGCAATTTCTTGGACATCTATGATTCTCTTCAATGAACTGTGTATCTGCAGATTCAAAGCTAGTACCCTCAAATGAGAGAAAACATGTGATATTTGTCTTCCCCAATCTAGATCCCCTTATTCAGAATCCCCTTATTCCTAGCTCTATCTATTTAACTGTTAATTTCATTTTTCTTAACAGCTGATTACTATTTCACTAATACACCACAATTTACTACCTGTTCATCAGTTGGATATCTAGGCTGTTTTAATTTCCTTGCTATTGTTAATTAGATCGGTAGTGGAATTAATAAACAGGAATCTCTGTAGTAAGATTTAGAGTCCTTCAGGTATATGTCCAAGAGTGAAACATCTGGATTATATGGTAGGCGTATTTTTGGCTTTTTGAGGAAACTTTACACTGATTTCCATAGTGTCCATACCAATTTACAATCCCAGAAACAACAAATAAATTTTCCCTTTTCTCCACATATATGCTAGACTCTCCTAGAAATGGCTGCATAAGCAAGACTGGAACAATGGCTTATCAATGGCCATGTTAACATGAATCAGGGAACTTTAAGTGGCCCCACTCCTAGACAAAGAAGTATAGGCAACTAATAATTTCTGGGAAAAAATTAGCTTCTTGTCTCCCAGGGGTGAGTCCCCTTATTGGCTCTCCAATTAAGAGTATTCATTCTTAAAACCATCACCAAAAATGAACTCAGCAGAATAGATCTTAGTTAGGGTTTCTATTGCTGTGAGGAGACACCGTGACCACAGCAACTCTTATAAAGCAAAACATTTAATTGGGGTGGCTTATATTTTCAGAAGTTTAGTCCATTAATATAATGGTGTGACATTGTGGTGTACAGGTATACATGGTGCTGGAACAGGAGCCAAAGTCTTACATCTTGACTCAAAGGCAATAGGAAGTTGTCTGGGACACTGTATGTAGCTCATATATAAGACCTCAAATCTCACCCACACAGTGACACACTTCCTCCAACACGGTTATACATATTGCAACATTGCAACAAAGTCACTGCCTATGAGCTTATGGGGCCAAGTACTTTTAATGTGTTTGTGTGTGCTGTTATGTACTATGAACACATATATGTGTATATTACATAACATATACAACAGATGCACATATACACCTATATACATGTATGTAACATTAATTATCAAATAAAAAGAGGGTATCAATTTGAGAGTATCTTGGATGTAAAAGGGGTTTAAAATAGGGTAGCTAGAAAGGGCTGCAGTGATGAAATGGAACAAGGAATGATGTAATTTTATGCTAATTAAAATTACATTTTTAATATTTATTTAAAAAGAAAGTTTTCCATATCTTCTATTTTCTTATTGTACAATGAATAGCATAACTATGATACATGCTTTGTAATTTTTTTGCATTGAGCTATGTTTCAAAGCTGGGTTTTTAATTAAGAAGTAAAGTTCTGGTTTATTCAGTTGTATCTACACAGCATGCTTACTGCCATGGAAGAGGACAGTGATTCACTTCTGTTCTGAGGGTCGGACTGTGGGGTATCAGTTCAAGGCTGATATTCAGCTTGTTGCACAGTAACAGTCAGCCTGGAAGCTATGACTGATGTTCATTCTGTTTGATTGGTTCTAGGGATCCACCAAGGGTCTTCTTAATAATGAGTTTTGGATAGAGTATTATTGGATAGAAACCAAATAGAATAAAAGGATGTATGTCATACAATGTGAGTGGCAATGAGTTACTCACAGTGTTTCCTTCTCTACCCCAACACACACACACACACACACACACACACACACACATTTCTCAGTCTAATCACTCCAAAATTTAGATCAAAAGAAAAGTCATGCATTATTATCATAAGATAGTCTCAAAGTACTTACCTGAGTAGAGTGGAGCTGTGGATAGTGGATCCTATATACTTATCTGTTGGCTGAGATTTCTGTCCCACCATGAGGTTTTCTTCATCTGAATCTATCTTTACAGTATATCTCTCTTTTTCTGACCACGTGACTCTTTAATTTGCTAAGCAATATGGCAAGGATTAAAGCCGTGGCTTTGACAGCTGGATCCAACCCATTCCTTAGCTTTCTGAAAACCTAGCCTCAAGGCAAAAGTACCAGAGCCATGTTTATTGCCACAACTCTATGGCATTTCAAGATCCCTGACATCACCAAGAAGCATGCTGTTGGCAATTCATAAACACCATTTAAGTGTTTGGAAAGAGGTCCTCTTAAAAGAGTTGCAAGGTTTTGCAGCTAAAGCTGAGTCAGAAAGCCTCTCTTAAATGAGGCACACTTGCTTCTAGCAAACAGAGTCCACCTGAGAAAATGCTACCAAGAAGCCGTGCAACTCTGGTCTTTTTGCCTGGAATTACTTTCCCAGCTCTTTCAGGCTTTATGTGGATGCACACGTTGGGCACCATTTTTTGACTGGGGGTTTCTGTCCCACCAGGTCCCACATCCATTTAGTCCCAAATAAACACACAGAGGTCTACATTAATTATAAACTGTTTGGCCTAGTATCTCAGGCTTCTTATTAACACTTATAACTTATATTAGCGCATAATTCTTGTCTGTGTTAGCCACATGGCTTTGTACCTTTTTCGGGGAGGCAGTCACATCTTGCTTGCTCTGTCTGGCTTCCTCTCTGTCTGGGTGATGACTACAGACTGAAACTTCCCTCTTCCCAGAATTCTTGTTGCCCTGCCTCTACTTCCTGCCTGGTCACCCCACCTACACTTTCTGCCTGGCTACTGGCCAATCAGCATTTATTTAAAATATAATTGACAGGGTACAGACTATTGTCCCACAGCACTTATCCTGTAGATCTTATCTCCCTGGAGTTGATGTATTGGATACCTCATGAACACACATATGCACACATGTGAGAATGAGTGACCTCCAAAAACTAAAACTAAAAAAAAAGTGAGAATTAAAACCATTTGGCCAAGTGATACCAAAAATGCAGAAAGTTTTGCTTTCTTGTATTGCTGAATAGTTCAGCATCCTTCAGGATTTAGCGAACATGTACATTCTATCTTTAGAACACATTCAGAGAACAATTCCAGAAATGATACAGAGAGACTCCATCTGGAATCAATTGTTTAAAATGCTCAGCAAAACCCTCCTTCTCTTTGGAATGTTCCAGCCCTGTAAATAGAGTTAAGATTAAAATAACTCTCAAATCTCACTCTTGGCTGGAAAGTAATAGTGTATGGAGGGGGGATGTCTTAACACGAAGAATTCCTACAAAATATTCTGGTATGTTTTGTGGTTTGTCCATGTAGTTCTTTCTAACCTTGTACTTTGAAAACACTATCCTGAGTGAGGTAAGCCAGACCCAAAAAGAGGAACATGGGATGTACTCACTCATATTTGGTTTCTAGCCATAAATAAAGGACATTGAGACTATAATTCGTGATTCTAGAGAAGCTAAATAAGAAGGTGAACCCAAAGAAAAACATATAAGCATCCCCCTGAATATTAACCTTCATCAGGCGATGAAAGAAGACAGAGACAGAGACCAACATTGGAGCACTGGACTGAAGTCTCACGATCCAAAGGAGGAGCAGAAGGAGAGTGAGCACGAGCAAGGAACTCAGGCCCGCGAGGGGTGCACCCACACACTGAGGCAATGGGGATGTTCTATCGGGAACTCACCAAGGCCAGCTGGCCGGGGACTGAAAAAGCATGGGACAAAACCGGTCTCGCTGAACATAATGGACAATGAGGACTACTGAGAACTGAAGAACAATGGCAATGGGTTCTTGATCCTATTGCACGTAATGGCTTTGTGGGAGCCCAGGTAGTTTGGATGCTCACCTTAATAGACCTGGATGGAGGTGGGTGGTCCTTGGACCTCCCACAGGGCAGAGAAACCTGCTTGCTCTTTGGGCTGAGGAGGAAGGAAGACTTGATTGGGGGAGGGGGAGGGAATGGGAGGTGGTGGCGGGGAAGAGGCAGAAATCTTTAATAATTAAATAAATTAATTAATAAAAAAAAATAAGCCACACAAAAAAGTTGTCTCTACGTTGCATAGGCTTAGAAGTTCATTTCTTTTATAAATACAGTAACAGAATAGTGAGTTTAGCCCCAGAAAGAGCAGACAACACCAGAAGGTACAAATGAAATGACTGGTTATCGGATGTGCATCTACATGTCACAACATCCTCAGCACAGTGCTTTCTGTAAAACAAGAAGGAATACTATCTTTTGTGTAGGTTAGACCAAATGAGTCATTTATGGGGGTGCATGGGAAAAGTTGAAGATGCAAAGAGAGAGAATGAGGTAATACAGTAATCATGTATGATATTCTAAAAAAATATACTCACTATAAATAAAAATGAAATCATATCCACTCTTTTCCTTCACCGTCTGGGCCCATGTAGCTCCTATAGATTGGGTTTCAGGAAGTGGTTTATCAGAAACATCCTTGAGCCTATTAGGTGTAAATTTTATGGTGTCAATAATGGACCAGACACATGAAGCAATTTTCCTAGGTACCAGGAAAAATGCATTTCCTATCCTCAAGTAGCTGTTACTGCCCTCGACACTCAGGTTCACATCTCCTCCTGTCTCTTTTTATTCATCCTAATTAGAAACAACTGAATCCAGAGCTGTTCTCTGCCTGGTCAATCTGCAATTGGATTGTCTGTGTAATTCAGATGGAGAGACCTGATCCTGCCAGTCCCTAACGGGTCCTCTCCCACAGGCAGGCAGTGTGTCTGATTCTGATTCTGAGGTTTTTGGTTTTTTTTTTTTTTTTTTTTTTTTTTTTTTTTTTTTTTTTTTTTTTTTTTTTTTTGACAACACAAACTAAAAGGCTGTATGAGCCTCACAAAGTCTACCAAGTTTTTCTCATGTTTCTTATTTTTGAGACACATAAAAGTTTGACTTGCAAGAATTAATCTGTGTTCACCTTGATGCTGTGTTCACATACAGTGTGAGCATTAGAACTTATTTTTAAAGAAAAGTCCCCAAATGTCACAAAGGGTCTGAGGAAATCCATTCAGAATTGAAGGACAAGAATGTTTCAGTTCTCCTGGTTGTCAACACAGAAGGTTCTTTCTGAGCAGGAGTCAAACACAACTGTCTTGTGTCATACATTAATGGCAAGTTATTTGAGACCATCCTTTATTTCTTATCTCGTTCATCTCAGAGGTGAACACAAGAGTTGGGTCACATGGGCTTTTAGAGAAAAGAATAATCTAACTTCCCACATATAATCCAATTTAACATCAAAACTTCTCTCCAAATCAGTGATAGAATATCCATTTCAGAAAGGTTGTTTTAAAATCACATTTTGCTACCTTTTTGAGGGTTTTTATTTATTCAAGGCTGCGCTTAGCATGAGCGTCACCTAAGACTTCTCAGCTGCTATGTAGATCATGAGCCCTCCAATTCTCCCTATGGTAATTATAAGATCCACGAGTAGTACGCAATCTTGTACTCTCCAGGTACCAGCAACTTTGGAATTGTGTAAAAGTTTCCAGTTTTATTCTCTACATGGGAATTCTCGTCAGGTGTTACTGTGTCTCTTCTGTTGTTTGTTTGTTTAAATAATAGTACCTGCATCCTTTTCAGGGGGATGCTCTTGGAAGAAGTTGAGACAGAAAGACTTTGTGGGATGTCCAGAATCTGACCCTAAGGCGCCACTCCCATTATACAGTTATTTGAAACAAGCAGTCAGGCAGATTTTCCAAGCCCCTAAATCCATCTGCTTCATCTTCCTGGCAGCTGTGTCATCTGTAAGGACTGCAGGGACGTGCTTCTTACTCTGTCTCACATTTCATATGAAAGTTACAGTCTGAGGCAACCCTGGACTCGCCAAAACCTTGTCATCTTCACAGAAGGTGTTCCGGACGCCAGTCAGCTGTTTCCACTGACCAGACATCTCTAATTGTCTTGTAAAAGCTGGTAAATCAGATACCACAGAAGATGCTCTTGGAACGATCCTATGATGTTGTTTCTATTTGTCCCTTTAGAGGGTGAACATTCAAATCCAAGATCTCTTGACATTTCTGTTTCAAAGTACCAGGAATCAGCATCAACTGTACAGTGTAAGCTAGTGTTTCAAGATCATCTGTCTTGCAAAAATCCTTGGTGGGCAAAGGAGGAGTAAACTTAGAACTCTGCTTCATTTAAGTATGAGTCAAGATAGGATGGATAGATAAACGACCATAATGAAGACCTCAGGAACTCAGGGGTTCAGTAGGCATCCAAAGGGGTAGATATGGCCTTGAAGCAGTAAAACTGGGGACTGTGGGCATTCAGTATATGGGAACTGGCCATACATTATCAGGGTAAGCAGACCATAAAGAGGAATTACATGTCCAACGTTGCTTCCTGGGTTGTAAATAAATGATGCAGTAGGTGTGCTATTTTTCATCTGTATGGTATTAACTTAAAGTGTCTCTTGATGTACCTTTTGTCCTTCCTTGACTCATTCTCCAGAGAAAACATAGCCCCCTTTAGGAGGAGGCATAGCCTAGCTGGCAGGAACGGGGACAGTTCACTCAGAATGCCTGGGCTCGTATCTAGAACCCTCTTATTGGCTGTGTGGTTTTGTGTGAGTTACTTCTCTGTGCCTTGAGCTTAATATTCATGAAATGACATGTTATCATTTCCATCCCTAGCATAGAATGAATATTAATGAAATCAATATACCAGAAATCATTTAAACAGTGCCTGGCATAGGATTAGCCTTGCAAAAGTGTCAGCAACCATTATAACAACACAGAGGCAGATATAAAACACTTTATAGCTGAAAATGAGTTCTGAACTATGGGAAGTTTAGTTGTAAAATGTCTTTTTATTCTAGGCGTCAGGGTGGAAAAATCAGAGCCACTTCCATTGTGGGTGGGAATCCTAGATGTTATGGTCTCTGGATGCAAGGCAGTTAATACATGGGTTTGCCATGCTCAGACACGTGTTCATTCTTACTTGATGCTCTCTGCACTAGGTAGCCTTCTGTCGCTGTGAAAAAATGTTTGAGAAAATCAGCTTTTCCAGTTTTAGAGGATCCAGTCCCTGTATTCAGGTGCTTCTCCCAGCATTCTTCAGCCTGTGATGAAGCAGAATCATTATAGTAGAGAATGGGTGGTGGGCCTGAGCTTCTGATCTCAAGCCAGTTAGGAAGGAGAAAGCAGGGAGTGGGAGGGAGGGAGACAGAGAGAAAGAGACAGAGACAGACAGACATGAAAGAGAAACAGATAGATTGGAGAGAGAGAAAAAGAGGAAAAGAGGGAGGGAGGGAGGGAGGGAAGGAGGAAGAAAAGAGGAGGGAAGGAGAGAGAGAGAGAGAGAGAGAGAGAGAGAGAGAGAGAGAGAGAGAGAGAGAGAGAGAGAGAGAGAGAGAGAGAGAGAGAGAGAGAACCAAATTACTACTAAGGTGGCCAGAAAATTCATTCTTCAAAGTATGACCTCATTCCTTCCTCTAGTTTCTGTCCTTCCACATGTCTATTTTTCTTGCCATCTCCAAATTGTCCATTAATATAGAACAACTTGACTAAAACATCAGTGAGTCCAGAAACATCATGATCTGACCACTGTACCAAATCTCTAACTTCAAAAACTACTGTATCAAAACGCACTGTAGACCAAGCCTTTCACACATGATCTTTGTGATGCGTTCCAGATCCAAACTGTAGAACTCTCTGAACACAGGAGATGGTCAGTAAAAATGCTAGTCCTGGGACTTGCTCCTACTCCAGGAATATGAAACCTGGACAGACTCTTCCAATACACTCAGTTTTGACAGGTCTTGCCCCTCTGTTTGTTCCGAGAATTCTCCAATTCCAGCCCTCACTCCTACTCAATCAGATTAAATTTTAGCATTCCTGAGTTCCATGTAAACAGGAATTTTAGTTACCTCCCAGCTTCATGGTAATAGTTGAGGTCATGGGTACTTTTGGCAGGGGAGAGGCGGTATGGGGGTGAGGGGAGTGGCGTCATTGAAATCATGACAGAGTTACAGAACTTGAAAAGGTACAATCAGAATGAGAAAAAATGTGCATTCTTTGTTTCCCAGCTTTTATTTGATCCCAATAATAGTATCTGAGTAGGTTTAACACATTTCTCTTATCCACTACTTCCTTTTTCCTGGGATGTCTCATTGCTCAGTAACAAGACAAAATATAAATAACCAGGACCTTCAGTGAAACCTCCTCACCCAAGCATCATTTGCAATTACTCAGACATTGGTTTCAGCAAGATTAAATGGTGAGTTTTTGTAGTGTGTGGGTGGGGTGAGAACAATGCTTGAATTCCTATTCTCTATGATGCTCGATTTTCCTCCGTGTGTGTTTCCATCGATATGTTTGCTTCTATCTACCCATCTTCTGCCTACCTACCTATCTAACAACATACTTCTGGGTTGACGAAATACTGATAAGAGTGTTTGAAGAGATCTGGTCTTAGGGGATCGAGACAGTTTGGGACACATTCATTTTGTATGGAGAAAGAGGGGCACAAGAAATCCATCCAGATAAATTCCCTATCAACCATCCACGCCAGGCAGGTCATCCCATTTAACTGCACTGCCACACTGTGCACCGAGTCATCACTGTTTCAGAGACAGAAAGCTGAGGCTCAGAAAAACAACCCCAGTACACATAGCTAAGAGGCTGTATATTTGTCCTTAGGGTAACACCTAACAGACCACAAAATGCTTTCAGGTGAAAATATTTTTTAAACCATTATAAAAGAAATAAAGAAGCAGGCATGAATAATTAGAATCCTCCTTGTTCCCACAGATGCATATTGTAACCGAGCCCTTAGCCCACCAACTTCCACATCTCTATGTCCTCTTTTTCTCCAAGAATCCCTCCACTTTCCAATTCCTCCTAGACAAACCTCCTTCTTTCTAAAGATAGAACCTTTTGCACCTCCATCCATTCATGGTTTATATGACCTAGGAGTCTTACTCATGTAACTTTGTCTCTAGGATGCCTCTCTGGGACACAAAAGATATATAAAAAACAGAGTTTTCATATTCTTATGCCACCTCCATGCCCAAACCTTCATAGAAGAGAGAATAGAGAATATCTACTTTTTATAAGATTTCAGGGAAATATCATTTCAAAATATCAAATATTTCTGACAGCTTTTTGTTCATAACAAAACCTATTCCCCCAGAACTGTTTTCAATTCTGAAAGCTGTAACAATGTAAAGAACTATAATGAAACTTTTGAAAGTTAGAGTCTCGTTTCCTAGTATTCAGTATGCTAAGGTGGGGTCTGAGAAAATGGAGTAAAACTTCAGCCTGGGGGATGGAAACAATGCCACAGGTCACGTGAAGCAAAACCTGAAAAGAATATGAGTCTACTGTTAAGTGGTTTAACTATGTGACCTTGACCAAGTTACATTGCGTTTCTGTCCTCTCAATGGCATAAAACCCCAAAGATGAATCCTGGTGATCTCAGGAAGCTCTGCTGTCAAATGAAACAGTAGATGTGGAAGAGTTTTGAAAATGTATTATGTACAAGGAATATTATATATGCTGTAAACAAGCACTGCTTCCGTTAAGCCAAGAGCTGAGTCACTGGGACTAGCAATGAAGCAAATGGTGAAAGAGAAAAAGAATGGAAAAATATAGATGCTGAGTCATTCTCCTTGAGCCGGGGTGAGTCAGTGAAGGTGGCAGAGCTGAGGGCAAACCAGGTGAGCGGCTAGGAAAGGGGGTCAGACGGGGTTGCTCTTATATCCGGAAAATTGTTCAAGAGTCGCGGGTGAATTAAGAAGGGGAGTGTTTTTGACAGCTAAGGACGCTCTGTCACAGTAATGTGGATGGATCCTTCACTTAATCAGGAAGTCTTACTTCCATTCAACGCCCACTGTGTGCAAGTTAAAAAATGCTGTGGGTGATTTAAGGTGTATGATGCAATGTTTGTCCTTGTTACAGAAATAACAAAATCTAGTAAAAAGCAAGGTGAAGTGAATGTCACAAATGAATGAGGTATGGCAATGCTTCTCTCTTGTATTTTAATATCTGTGTGTACTGCACATTTAAAATATTACCTCGGGAACAACTGTACTAGTCTTCCCAATATTTGGGAAGGATCAGAGGTTTCATTCCCAGGCCGGACATGTGAGGCTGTGAACCAGATGCTCGCCTGTTTTGGCACATGTCTACTTATTCATAAAGAAGATCTTTGGAAAAAATATGAATTCTGAGCATGTGAGTTGGTTACCAGCCTTCATGTTGGCCTAATGAAAAGTCATGACTCACTGTAGTTTCTATTTGCTTTCACCGAACATTCACATTTGCTGGTCACTCATCCTCTGATTAATTCATATATGTCCTAAGTGTCTCAATATTTCATCTGTAAAATATGGTTATAACATCAACTCACTTACAATGTTGTGCCAATTAATACACTGACGCTAAAACCAGCAACCAAGTGTTCAGCAGAATACATGGCTCTTCATACCAGTTTCCAGCAGAGAGCAGATACCATCCCATTATTGTATCCTAGAGGTTATAATTTTATTATCATAAGTGGATTCTAATAACATATTTCTAAAGATTACAAAATATCTAAAATTCTATATAAAAAGCAAACTTCCCTTCTCCCACACAGAAATGACCCTTCCTGTGAAGTTCTAATGCACATTGCTGGTTAGAATGCACGATTATTTGGATTAGTGAGCAAAGGGACAATGCCTTGCTGCCTCTGAATTTATATGAACAAGGACACAGTCTTTGGCTCAAGGGTACTACTTGACTGTCCTTTGAGTCTTCAATAGGTTGCAGTAGATGAGAATAATTTCTCTGGCAATATTTAGAGCTGGGACTAATGAATCTTCATTTCTTTTCAAGCTCATCTATTCTGATTTAAAAGCAATGAATAGCAGCAGTTTGGAGAGATGTACTTTGTTCATGGGCATAATAAAAAATAGATGTCAATGTTCTTAATGTCCTTTCCCCAGGGGAGAAAATAATTGCTACAAGGAATTAAAATTTAACTCCTTGCTCTTATTACTTCAAAAAGGTTTTCTGGCATGTTTTAGGTACACCCATGGTTTGTCCAATTTAACTGCAGGATATTTTATATTTCTATGTTCATTAATATTTTACCTGTATTTGGCATATTGCTAACAAACTGAATTATATTCCGTTGTACTATTTTTTTTCAAAGAACTCAGAGCTTTAGCACTTTGAGTTGAACATACAGAATGCAGACCTCATGCTTAGTCACAATTTGTAGATGAGTATTGGTGTGTAGACCTGTCCCTAGTCTCAATCCCTCCCAAAAAGTTTCTCAGGTGAAGGGGACCCTGCACAGATGCAAAGTAGAAACCCCTAAAGAAAGGAGATCATGTTTATGTCAGGAAGGGAAGCCAGATAGCAGTACTGTCTAGATTACAGTTTCTTTTGAGAATGAAGTCCAGAGGTAGAAATATATAATGCAATATGATAAATATATCCTAAAATTATATCAATAAACAAAATGTCTTAAACAGAGGTAGAAGCATACATGTATACAATCTGACAAAATAACTTTGCAAAGGTATACAAATAATGTAAACAGAAATAACAAATATAATTTGAACTTGTATCAGTATACAAGAATCTATACTAATGTAAATTGTCCATAAATAATAGCTTTGTTTTTAAAGAGATCTCTGGACCTATATAATTTATACTCTAACCCTCTGCCCTATACAAATAATAATCAGCCCCTAAATAGTGTTCCCAAACCTGAGGAAAAACTGTGTTGGGAGTGGGGATGCTGTTGGTAAGACTCATGTAAGCATGAGACTCTTAGTACCAGGGTTGTGGATCTGAACCTCACATGGGGCGTCAGATGTTACTGGAAGGGGGAGTGAGGACATAAGTAGCCCTGGCAAGGCTGACGGTTTTCTCTGGGTACCTAACAGGTCATGTCCTAACATGGTCCAGCCTCTTACACATCATTGGCTGAAGGAAGTTCCCTATCAATTTGGTGTTAGCACATTTCCCAAGATTGTGCTTGCTCATTTTTATTGTCAGTGTAACGGTATTTAGATTCACTTCAGCCAGACAATTTGGGGCACATCTGAGCATATTTCTAGAAAGGTCTGCTGAGGATGTAAGATTAATCCTAAAGGCACCCAGCACCATCTTACAGTACAGCACCATCTTACAGTACAGTTAGCATCCCAGACTGAATAAAATGTAGAAAGGGAGAGTAAGTTACATGAGAGCACTCATTCCTCTCTGCCTCTAGGCTGTGGGTACCATGTGACCAGCTGTCATATAATTCTGTTGTGTTACCCTGTATATTCTGACTGTTAAAACTTCCTTGCCATGATGAGCTGGGCCCTCAAACTATAAGCCAAAAGTAAACCCATCCTTACTGGATTTGACTTTTTTTGGGTATAAGTAACCTACAGGATGCTTTAGGTCGTCACCAGCAATTGTTATAAACAGTTGGGGTAAAGTCTACTTACCATTCACGGACTGGAAGATTTCAAAAGCACCATCTAAAATCCTAGGACTCTATTTCTTCTACAGCATCTAATATTTTAATAACAATGATTTATAACAATGGAACATTTGGAAAGCACCTATAATACCCTTTGTTATATGGGAACCCGAGGGAGCATGGCCTCAGACTAATGAAGTACTTAAAATGTCGCACACATAGTCCAGAGCCGACAAGTGCTAACTGATGGGCTGCTGGGGTCAGACATCAGGGTTTAGAGATATCATCTGGTCTCTCCCAAACATAAGCTGTATTATGTGATTTTAGAAATATGCCACAAGCAAAGGAGCAAGAGAACATTTAGTAATAAAAAGATTGAGCTATTGGCAGCAAGATACTATTAGATTGCTGTGTAATTTTTGGTGCTGCTGTGATTGCGATGCCATTGCTAGATGAGGAGCCTTGAGCACGTTTCCCGTTAGCCTCTTGTGCTGCCCTGGAACCTTAGCAGTTTGTTTGGGTCCACAGTAAGGAACTGGATATACCACTTGCATATATTACCCAGTGCAAACGACTTACAGAGAATGCTGTATTTAGTGGCTGCCACAAGTAGTTCTTCATTAATAGATGCTGACACAGACCTTCCAGAGCTATTTCATTCCACTCCAGACTCTAATTCACTTTTCATGGAAAAGTCAAGACTTTTATAAAGCAAATAAAGCATTTTGAAAACACAGTATTGACTCATGTCTGCTGCAAAAGGACAGGAGCTTTGGGGAGACTATGGGCTACTTTTGGTTCCTATGCTGATTTTGGATGATTCTCACAATCATCTTTCAAAATAAATCTGTAAATTGACAGAGAGAGGAATGTCTTACTTCTCTGTCTGTGTTAAGTGCACTTCTTTCCAGGGTGTCCTTATTGATAAAGGCATCCACTCTGGTGCTAGAAGGATGGAACTGCTCCAGACAATCTAAAGGAGAAGCTGAAACCACATGCAGTTCAATTCCAGAGTTGCCTCCGCCTGCATTCTTCCACCCTCTTTGTCTTCATGGCAAAGCTTTATGGGAACTTGTATTTTCTGCTTCAGCAATATTAGAAAAAGATCAGAGGCTGGGTGGCTTAAACACAGTACTGTAGTCTGGAGGTCAAAGACCAGCATGCCAGCATGGGGGTTCCTTTGGGGGTCTGAGGAAGGGATCCATCCCAGACATCTCTCCCTGACTTGAAAATGCCATTGCTGGCTGCATCCTCACATGGCCATCCTGTGTGTCTTGTTATCCCAATGTCTATATTGATAAAGAACAGGAGGCGAAGCTGTTCTTCCCCGAGGTCACACACCACAGTGAGAGGGAGGCAGTGCCAGCAGCATCCAGCATAGCATAAGAAGAGATATTTTAATTTCCACCTGAGAGGATTTAGAAATTTCTTATATAGAGAGTCGCTTTCCTCCAATTGTAAGACCTGTTAGGATAGACATGCTTCTTGTTACCTGCACATGTATAGTCTATATGGAAAGGAACATGATAGATGTGGGTATAGAATAGCTACATAATCAATATGCAATTGCTCTTTTTGTTGTTGTTGTTTAGATAATGTATACATCAGATTTGAAGTCATCCCACTATGGCTAGAATGTGAAAGGTCTCCCAGAGGTCCTGGTATTAGGGCACATGATGTCCACTTGGTGGCACTGCTTGGGGAGGTTGTGGATTCAGTTGTTGGGCATGTGGCTGACCTAGCAGAGGGTGTGGGTCCTGAAGTATCTGTCAGCCTGGTTTTGAAGTGTGAGTTCTCTGCTTGGAGCCTCTCTGCTACCTGTGAAACTCACCATCGTGAACTCTACTGTGCCTTCCCCAAGGAGAAGGATGGAAACTGAGACCTGAATGGCCAAACAGACTCTCTTTACATCAGCCAATATTATATTGACAGGTCATTTTTGTCATGGTGACATGAAATGTAATGAATATTCTCCACTCCACTTGCTGCTCACCGCAACCCCCCTCCCCCGCCCCCCATCTGTGCTCTATGCGCTAGAACCCAGTTCACGAGCTTCGGGCAAGGGGCTGGAGGTTGAGAATACACGCGCAGAGACAGACTGACACACAGACATTCAAACACTGGTACCAAAAAGTCCCTCTTTAATAGCACCTCGGAGGCTTAAATACCCTGCAGTCAATAGCAAACAGGTGAAAATCCCATCCTCTGATCCTCTAGGCAAAGCACAGCTTTTAGTCACTTCAATTAGAAGGCTCTAGACAGGGAAGAGCAGCTGAAGGCCAGGACTCAATTCGTCCCAACATCCACTAGTGCATAACCTTTGTTCTGCAGAAGTCCAAAGCATATTTTCTCTGTTCTTTATAATTTTCAAGGGAAAGCTCCTAAGTCTGCTTTAACCAGAGTTAAGATACAACTTCAAGGCTCACCTTTGTCCCCTATCTACCACAGTTCTTACACAGAGGTCTTATAAGTTTCCTAGAATTTTCTTTGCTATGATCTGGTCTTCTTCCTCTTAGTTTCCATCAAGGGACATGGATGAAAGCCGTCATTCTCCCTTCATTGCCATCACCCTCGGTTTTACTCATCCCTAATGCAGGTAATTCAAAGGCTAACAGGTGTTGGCCTCTCCCCATTGAGACTTGACCTCACAGGATGAAAAACGAAAACAAGCTACAGCCTCTGCTTTGCAGATCACTAGAAAGTGTCCAGTGCCCTGATGACCCCCTGTAAAGGACCAGACTAAAGATGGGCCTTTGCCACTGTGTGCAGCTGGGAGAGTTGGCAAAACCTTGATATCAAAATTTAGATGCATGAAACCCAGGCTGCTAACTCCATTTTAGTGTGTCTTTTGAATTTGAGACACATATTTACATATTGTATACAGCTGTGGCTCTATGTTAAAAAGAAAACACTCCATTATAATGATATATGTTTACATTTTGAAAGAAATGGCTTCATGTATGCCCCTCTCCCCAAGCCTCTAATTTCTGGCTCTGTGAAACAGCAGTTTTATCTAACCTTTGGGTTCTAATTTATACCCCTACTTTGCTTTTGATAGAAGGTAGATAGCTTCTTCAAATGTTATTTCCTTGAAGGCATTTGTCTGATCTGTCTGTGAAGAAACAGCTCTCTTTCTGCTAGTCTCATGCACAAAACGATGAGTGAAAAGCCCCTTATCTATTTTTCTTAACGCAGAAAATCATGTTAAGGTAGTCATTGCCAGCATGTTCCTTATTTTATGGTGATACATGCCTTTAATTCCAGCACTAAGGAGGAAAACGCTAGTGAATCTTTATGGATCAAGAATATTCCAGGCTACACAGTGAATTCCAGGCCTGAGAATGTCTACATAGTGAGACCACCTTGAAAAAGTAAAAAGTTTATACATTTAAAAGTAGTTACATGTTAGTTGTTTCATTTTAATGCTTTTGCCAAAACAGAAAAATAAATGTATTAGGTGCTAGATATGTTAATTCTGCTTAGGAAATTGAATCAGTACAAATATTTTCATCATATGAGAATGCATATCTAAATACATATATAACAAGCAAATGCCTTTATGATTCACATATCCAGAATTAAATATGAGACTATTTCTCAGGGTAGTAAGCCCTGAAACCTCTGCTTGTCTTTATACCCTTGTCATATTAAATCCTGTTATTATGAGGTAGGGCAAAACCACTGTTTTTCCCTAAATCTTTTCCGGTAAGCCAGTGTCATGTGGCGATACACAGATGAATAGAAATGGGTTAAATCAAGATATGAAAGGGCCCTCCTCTTACAAATGGTGCTAGCTAAATCCACGTAAAGGGGAAGGGACGGCTGGTTCCTCCCGACCACTCAGCTGGCTTAGCCCTGAAATAACCACACAGAAATTGTATTAATTAAATCACTGATTGGACCATTATCTATAGCCTCTTATTAGCTAACTCTCACATCTTCATCAGTTCCTAAGCACGGAATCCCACCAATCCATGAGGTTCCTGAGCATGAACTCTCACCAGCCCTTGAACACAGAGTCCCACCAAGCCCTGAGCACAGAATCCCACCAATCCCCAAGTTTGCCCCAGAATCAGGCTTCAAAATGTCACCAACCCCAAGCCCCCTCTGAAAAGCTCCACCCCCAAAAAAATCCTATATAAACTCTGTACCCTGGGAGGTCACATTAGCATATTTCTATGTGTTTGAAGGGGTTCAAGGAGAGATTAGTTTGATACTGGTAGTCTGAGTAAGAGACATTCTTCTCCATTGTGAGAGGGAATCACTGCAATGAGTGATTGGAACAAGTCCATGAAAGACTGCTGATTTTGTTCTCAGCTCCTCGGCATATTCCTGGGACCGAAATCTTCAACTTTGTTGTCAGGTCTCCGCACTGTAGCAACACACTTCTGGGTCTTCAGCCTGCAGAAGGAAGATCAGTGGACTTTCACAGATGCCACATGTATTTGTACAAACGTCTTACACCAGGATGTCCTTGAACTCAGAATCCACCAACCTCTGCCTTCCTAGTGCAGGGATTAAATGTGTGTGCCACCACCTTCTGGTTTACATCTCATTTTTACATATTTTTAAATGTCTTCTGCTAGTTCTATTTTTCTGGAAACATCAGAGAGTGCAAAAGTCAATACTTCTATTACGTGGACATTTTGCAAATGTGTTCTTTCAGAGATAGGCTTCATGCAGACCAATTCCATAACTGCATGTGAAAACCATATAATCTCTGCTTCTTCTGTCTAGTCCTGAGTTTTGTCCACTTCCATGATTAGTAACACTTCTAGTTGAACATAGAACCTCTCGAGTCCCCACATTGGGAAAATACCACTGAGAAATGATACAGAGCAGCAGAGAACACTGATCAACAGGGACATCACGGTCTTGATATTGCACTCTGAGAATACGCAGATTTGAGAACATGTTTCCATTCCACAAACACCATGCATGACATTTAGTTGCTTTTATTTCTGTAAATTTTTCCCTCTGAGAACAATTGTCTGATAAATGACATTTTTGAAATTTGTCTTATTATGAGTATCAATTACCTTATTCATATACAAAGGTCACATTCAGCAACAAATCAGCCAATGTCTTTAATTTTATTCTCTTAATATGGTCTTTATTTCCATCATTAGGTATTTCAACGTGGCATATTAGTGAGTAGGAGTATATGACTCTGTGTGTATATATGTATATGTGTGATTGTAATGTTCATAGTCTATAAACTGAAAAATTCAGCTTAGTAGTACAGTATAATGAGGTATGGTGCTGGAAAATTTTTTCAATTGTTCCAAAATACATCTTGTCACTACATAGCCTGTTTGCACATCACAGACAATCTATACTTGAAGAAAATATGGGATATAATCTATGTTGAAATATTACAACATTTTAAATATTTAATCCCCAAGTTTTTTCTCAATATTTTCTTTTAAAAATAGCCCCAACTTCTCTAACTCTCTCTGTTGGTCCAACTCTCTGTTACTCTCCCTCCTTCTCTTTTTTCTGTGTGGAATGCACATGTGTGCATGTACATGTGCAGGTAGATTCATCCATTCATGCTCATCTGAATACCAGATGGTGATATTGAATGTCTGTCTTTGTTACACTCCACTTTTTAAGACAAGGTCTTATTGAACTCACAGCTTATCACTTTGGCTATATTGGCTGGCCAGTAAGCTCCCAGGATTTAATTGGCTTTGCTCTGGCCTGAAGCATTGTGTTTCTAGAATATTTTTAAGTGGGTTCTAATGATCTGGACTCAGGGCCTCGTGTTTCCGCACAAATATTTTGCCCACTGAAAGCCATCTCCCAACTCGGGAACATGGGCTTTCTGTGTGTGATGCTTTAGTTCTTTCTTTTCTTTTTATTGAACTTTCGAGAGCTCACATGCATAGATTACACTTCGCATGTCCTCATTACTTCTGCTTTGACTGTTGCTATATCTGACTGCTGCTCCTATTTTAAAGTCGTCATTTTTCATGTAGACATTTATTTTCTTCTGTATTGTCTGTGCTCCTTTTCTTTTTTCTCAAAAATCTTATGCAACCTAATGGGTGTAGATTGAGAGCAGAAAGAATTGCCTTCACTCTTTAATAGACTGTTGAATATCTTCAGCACCCTAGCCACCCATAAGACAAATAGTCATCAGGAATCCAATAATGGCCATCATGTAGCATGAGACTCACCCCTTCCTCAAGCGATAGACACAAAAGCCACAGAGTTAGCTGGGATGTTGTCCCAAACTCAGTGAGGAATTATTATCTTCCAGTTGAACCACATGGTAAACTTCTAACAGGCCTCATCACCTTCAAAACCCAAACCCAAATATGTGTTTTCCTCAGTTTATAAGGAAATGATGACCCAGTGTGCCCGAATCAGGGTCAGTTGGTGTAGAACCCCAAAAGACACCTGGGACTGGGTCCGTCTCACTTGTCCAGGTGAGAGAGATGCCCATTAATTAGAAATTTAACTTTTTCAAATGTCTACTTCTACACAGAGTTCATGAATATTCTAGAAACTGATCGTTTTGGTCACTATCTATTGACAAAGATTTCTGTCCCGCCTGGTCCGGGAGCCATTCAGTCCCAGAGAAACACACAGAGGCCTACATTATTATAAACTGGTTGGCCTATTAGTCCAGGCTTTCAATTAACTCTTACATCTTATATTAGCCCACAATTTTTGTCTGTGTTAGTCACATGGCTTGGTACCGTTATCAGTGAGGCGTTTTCATCTTAATTCCTTTGTGTCTAGGTAACAACTGTAGACTGACTCTTCCTTTTCTCGCCTCACTGCCTCTACTTCCTGCCTAGTTGCCCTGCCTATATTTCCTGCCTGGCTACTGGCCAATCAGCATTTGATTAAAAATAAAACAAGTGATAGGATAAAAGACCATTGTCCTACAGCAACTATCCTTTTTGAACCTAAGGGACACTGTATGTGTAGAAGGTGTGTCTGGGGAGGCAGAGATAAAACTAGAAGAAACTTTAAGACCCATTATATTCACCCAAATGACAACAACTTTTAGTAGCATTGAGCATAGACTGTCCAACCAAGTACTGCATGAGACAGTCTCCAAACCGCTGCTGTGTCTATGGTGCATCTTTAAATTTAAAGAATAAAATTTATTCATGGTATTTCTAATGAAATAATCAGAAAGCACTCCCTTCTCACCCTCCCTCACACAAGCAATGGCATCTCATTCCTTTCTCACTTTGCAAATGACACACATGTCTATACATCACTGACTGATTGGACACCATCAAAATAGAGTCACATTGCAAGGAGTATCTGGGAAGAGATGGAGGAGAGAAGAGAATATGATCAAAATGTGTATTTTATTTTATTTAAAAATTTATATAACAACACACACACATATATAGACAAACAATGCATACACACATGCTTCCATGTGAGCAGTTTTGTGCCTTTAAGTTAATCTTTCAGGCAGCTTTATAATGCAGAATACCTTAAGTAAGCAAATGGGGGCAAAAATCATGCACGGAATTCCATATTTCTCTAGGATTAAGTGTTTTAAACAAAAATTTATCACAATTTTTTTTTGAGATGAAATAGGCAGAACTTTCCTGAGTTAATGAGACATCCTATGTGTTTTGAGTTGTCTGAAAATAAGTTGATATGATGTCCATCTGTTGAGTGGGTCAATCACAACCTTTGCTACGTGGAGGATGATCTTACTTCCTTCAATGACTTCTAGATCTAACCATAATCCTTTTTTGGTGGTAGGGAAGGAACCACAAAAGTAAGCTAATGTGTACTGACTTTTCCCACTCTGTGAAGTGTATACTTCATTTTTAACTCATTAAAAATTCCTCTGGGCTGTAGACATTTGCAATTTCATTCAATAGTCAAGGAAACTGAGGATAAAGAAAGTTCAAACAAGCCTGTCTAAGATAATGCAACTAGTAAGTGATGGAAATGACATTTCAATTGAGCTTGTCTGCCTCCAAATTCCATGTTATGTCTAGCAACAATTGATTCTATCTCTGCTGAATAAGTAGTTGCCTCCTCTGGTAATATTCGCATCAATAATTGAACAAGGCAGAGCCAGCCTTGACATGAATGCCAGTGTGGGTCATCTGAGGTAACTGATGCCTGGCAGAAGCCCTTTTCCCTTTAGCTCTCTCCCCATTTCACTTTTCTCTGGCTAGATAAATTCTATTCCAGTGTCGAGTGAGTACTGAAGCATAACTTTCTACTCAACCCCATCTTTTCATTTGTAGAGCTTGGCAAACTATAAATTAAAGAAAAAATGAGGGCGAGAAGAAAAGGAGGTAGGAAAGACGAAAGAAGAAAGAGAAGGAGGGGTGAGAAAAGGAAGGGAGAAAGAAAGGGAGGGAGGAATTATGGAAGGAAAGTGGGAAAGGAGGGATTGTCATGGGAGGGAGGGAAGGACGAAGGAAGGAAGAGAAAAAGGGAGGGGATGACTCTCTTCAGTGTTTTACTTTTATCTACTTCTTGAGATGTATGAAAATGGTCAAATTCAGTGTCCTGCATGCTAGCTTAGTGATTGAAAGAGATAGATGTCCATGATGCTGACAAGACACCAGGGAAGCTGCAGTTCAAACCAATTCATTGATATATTTGCCCCCTATGCTTCTTTCTCTAAGAAGGACCTGCCACAGAAGTATCATGGAAAAGGCCTCTCAGGGCCATGAACTGAACTAAGCTGAAGACCTCAACACTGTACAGAACAGTATTAATTATGTACCATTCCGTTGAGATGCTCTGTAATGCTATGAGGAATAGCACTCAGTCTCCCTACAAATGTTCTCTCAGACAGTGACAGCTACCTTCCCTGTTCCTCAGCTGCTACCAAGCTTACCTTCTGTTTCCCCAGCTTTATGTGTTCTCTCTTAGCATTGGGATTCTGCGCTTTGCCCTAAAAAAACAAAATCAACATTTTCAATTTTTATAGCATCCCTAGTGAGAAATTCAGTTCATCACTTGAAGCTGTTTTGTTTCTCTTAAACAAGCCTGGGGGTATTTTCCCTGTTTTCATTTCAGAAGAGTTGCTCAACTTTTTCCAGAACGATTGTAGGATTACTTCTCTGTTGAAGAAAACTAGTATTAATAATCATTATTTGTTCAAGGTTGGCATCTGGGTTAAATGAAGCACAACACAGGCTAGAAAATTTAAGCAGGTTTGGTGTGTGTGTTTAGTTTTTGCAAGAACACTTTGTAATTATCAAGGTGTTTTGAAGGAAGCTATTGGTATTCCTGTGGCCATCATTACAGCTATTCATCACTCCTTCCACACATGGAGGAAACGGCAATTACTGAAACGTGAAGTGATTGCTACTCTTACAGGTCAGTTTTAACTGAATAACCCTGAAGGACAATACTGTTTCTATGTTCAAAGAGGTGGGAGGTGTGCTCCTTAAAATGACAGATGTCAGCACAGACACCATGACTTACACTCATAATCTAAAGGAGAAGATGATTAAAAGTTAGAATGCCTGGTCTGGTTACACAATAGCATCAGTAATAAACCTGTTTAGGGAAGGTTTCTTTTTATTTTACATGCACAAATATGATAATAAGGGAAGAATATATATATATATATATATATATATATATATATATATATATACACACACACACACACACAATTATAAAATCCTAGTTGTTCCAACTGTGGCTGTCTCTATTTCTTTTAATTGCAGACAAGGAAGCAAATAGAATTGAGATTAAAATTTTGGCTGACAGGGATGCTGGTGATGTTTCTGTTCTGTAGATGGTGTCCTTTATTTCTCTGGGAAGCTTTCTGTGATAATTTGAGTACATAATGATTTCTGATGATCTCAGGAGAACAAAAGGCTGACCCAGTCAGAATTCATCTTCTGCTTGCAAGTGTTGATGCAACCATTTAAAATGATTAAATATGACTGTAATAGTTCAAGTGAATATGCCCATCTTCTGGCACTGTGGTGTCTATGCCCCGTATCTGCCATGGACGAGGTGGGTATGTTGCTAAAGGAGGCCTTGGCTGGAGATTCACAGGTGGGAAGAGCATTGAACTGGCTTGTAATCATAACCAATCCTCAAAGTAAAGGTTCCATTTCTGAGGTAACCACAGACATCCACTGACACAGCATCATTTATTAGTCTTCTTCTCTTAAAATGTGACATTGAGGATAAGTTTCCCATGCAAGTTTTATGGGGACACATTCGAACCACTGTGCATGACCTCTCCAAAGTGGTCTACCCATTGTTTGGCCACGTGCATTTAGACTTGCATGGCAAGTGCTGCTGGTGGCCAAAAATCAAATCAATGTGCTTCATTGGCCCTTCTCTCCAACAGACTCTCCTCAGAGTCAGCAAAGGCCTAGGTTGGCGCTGGGATTGGAGTGGGGTAGAGTAGTCTCAAGGGTTTGTATGCTCTGGCAGTCAAATAGGCTGCATGGTAAACATTTTAGACTCTGTGGGTCATCTGTCTACAGTAGCTGTATGTAGCATATAGCAATGTGTACACCACATGCCAATGTGAGGGAAGAATTGACAGGCAAAGGTCTTGAGTCTTTGGCAGCATCTAAAGAAGGGTTTATTTATTGTGACTCAAGGTTTAAGAGTATAATTCATCAAGTTGGGGAAGGAAGGCATGGTGGCAAGAGCTTGGGGCAGCTGGATGCTTTGCATACCCAGTTCTCCCAGGTCCACCCCAACTTTTTCTTCAACACCCCCATGAAAAAAAGAAGAAAAGAAAAAAGAGGAAAAATTATATTAAGTTGAATTTGTGTGGCCATGTACTCACTGGAGCATGGTCACACTCCCAGTGGCCAGTTTTTCCTTAAAGGAAACTTATTCCTTCCCACCCAGCCTTGCCAGAAGCCATCAACTGTGAAGAGCTACACATCACCATCCCTATCACAAATTAAGGGTTCTCTTCAATGGTTCTCTGTATAGACTGTTTCTTGGGGGGATAGGGATAGAGGTTGTCTCAGAAGCCTTCTATGTCTCTAATTCTCAACTTGAGTCAGCAATCATCAGTGTCATTGCAAAAGAAGCTGTTTGACCTTTTCAGTCAGGGGTAGCATGGATCATGGACTTCCACATGGTTTCTGGTGACAGCAGAGACCACTGACCTCAGCATGATCTCCAGTAGCCATACAGCACAACCTAGAGACAGCCACATGGTTTCAGGTGACAACACAGACCACAGACATCCACATGGCCTTAGGTGGTAACATAGACCTCAGACGTTCACATGGTCTTCCGTGAAAACACATACCTCGGGCATCAATATGGCCTCCTGAGGGAGCACGGACCACGGAAGTCAACACAGATCTCAGTCACAGCAAGGACCATGGATACCATCATGCCCCTCAGTTGCAGCGCAGGCCACAGACATCAAGTGGCCTCCCACCCAACATCACAGACATCAACACAGCCTCAAACTGCAGCACAGACCCCAGACACCAACATAGTCTACTCTGGGAACAACATGGACCATATAAATATTTTGAGGAGGCCCAATCCAGAAAATGAACTGTTCTCCTTCTCAGATATCCAGACTTTGCTCAGAGCCAGGCGATCATACAGCTGGGAAACCAGTTTGGGGGCAGAGCCTACATGAGTTTCAGGTTGCTGCATACCACCCTGTAGGCCATAGTCAGCAAGGACATACTCCCCATTCAACTGCAGCCTTCTCCCACATCTGCCTCCTCCATGGGCCTCTAGTTCTGCTTTCTTCACTATGCAATGCTGATCTTTTCCTCCATCTTTCCCATCTCTCTACCACATATTCATTGTCATAGTGGCATTGCAAACTGCAGTGGGTCACACTGTATATTATTTGTGCTCAGTTTTACATGCAAACACTCATTGCAATGAGCCATTGGTCTGGTTCAAGGCTTCTTGTTTCTGGAGCACCATGAATCCTGGACCATTGCCGAGACTCCTCTCTATGATATCCTACTGTTACCCAGAATCAGAGGGGTCTTGTGACTAGCAGGGCATCCAGAGGCAGGACCCCTACGAGCTCCAGAATGCCTCATACCTCCCTGCATTCGGCGCCAGCTGCTCCAAAGCTCAGACCCTTGTGCTACAGCTTGCATGCAGTGCTCAGGCCCCATGTTTCAGTTCTCCCAGCAGGGTGAGCACCACCGGCTGCAAGCAATGCCTCCATTCTGTGGGTCGGCTGGGGGTCAAGAATCGGCCCTATTCAGTCATGCCATACTCTGCCTGCTGAGGCCACACGCCCATATCACTCCTATACCCTCTCTGCCGTGACTCTAGTTTTATCATTCTCGGTGGTACTCATGACTTTGTTTTGCCTTCTTTCTTTCCAAATTCCTGAGTTCACTTTTCAAAAGCATCTTTTCATAAGACCTGCCTTGTTTCAGTTGTTCTGGAGATAACTTCAGGCTCTGCAGGCTCCCCTCAGAGCCTCCATGGGTGTCTCAGACTCCTTGGAGCTGTTCCATGGTCCTACCACCACCTTAAGTTGACTAAAAGGGTATTCCTTCTAAACCTCAATTTTCCACTTCTTATCCCCATGGGATAATGGCTGTCCTAAAATACAAAATCCACCTACCTGAACCTCTAAAGTCTCCATAGACTTTAACCATCCCAACAAACTGTTCCTTTTTGTTTTGTTTTGTTTTGTTTTGTTTTTGTTTTTGTTTTTTGTTTTTTTGTTTTTCGAGACAGGGTTTCTCTGTGGTTTTGGAGCCTGTCCTGGAACTAGCTCTTGTAGACCAGGCTGGTCTCGAACTCACAGAGATCCGCCAGGCCCACCAAACTGTTCTAAAGTCTAAGTGCAGAGTTTCTTCTGAGTCTCGGATAATCTGCAAACTCTCATATAAAAAATAAGTTTCATACTTTGAACATATAATGGCACATAATAAACATTCCTCTTTGAAAAGGCAAGAAGGGAGCCAAATAAAGAATGACCAGACACAAAAGGCAAGACCAAAATCCAGCAGAGAAAATAGCACATCTTAAAGCTCCATGATGGAGTCATTTGAGCTACTAGGGGAGTAGCCCCACTGGTCCAGATCTGCTGCTTAGAACACTAATAGTTTTTCTCTTGGGCCAGCTCTTCTTCATTTGTGCAGCTTTCCTTAAAAGACATCTCTTGGTCCTAGCATTACCATCATCTTAGGTCTCCATTGGTGTTTAGGTTTTACCCCCACAGCTTCACTAAAAGGTTTCTCCAGGCATTATTGTAGGAGTCCTGATAACAACACACATTGCTTATCCTCAATGCCTCTCTAGAATGTTGCTACAAGACTTTGTGACTTCCTTAATCTTGTATCTGTCATGCTTGAACAACAAGTACCATATAAACTATCCTACTAAGTATACAAGACGATCAAAATTGAGCACAGCCCCTTTGGAGCTCATCTGGCTTGTCCTGTGTGTTCTGACCCTGAAGAGACACTTTCCCGAGTCTTCTTTTTGAGCAGGGAATGCCTTTAGTATCTCTCCTGCTCAGGCTTTTTCCTTCCAAGTGGTTTCAGCTGGGTGGGGCCTGACCTTCAGGGGAACCTCTACAAGTGCTTCACCTGTTCCTCTTTTCCCACAGTTTTAAACTTGCTCATACTACTTTCTTAGCCACACTTCATAGTTTTTCATGTCCTTTTTCTATTGCTCACTGTAGAATAGAATAAGATAAGAAGTCAAACCACAGCTCAAATGCTATCCTGTCTTAAAATTAGTCCATCAAACAAAGTAATCCATTATTTTTTTCAGTCTCTGTGGGAGGAATGGAGAAGAGTTTATAACCATGAGCATTAGAATGACTCATTGCTGGTAGAACTGCAAACTTAGAGAGCCACTATGGATATCAGTGTGATGGTTCCTCAGAAAGTTGGAAAAAGAGGTACCTCAAGATTCAGCTATATCACTCTTGGGCATATATCCAAAGGATGCTCATTCAACTACAGAAATAATTGTCCATCCATGTTCATTGCTGCTCCCACAAGTCTTGCTGAGAACTGCGTGACTGGGTTAGCTCTAGCAATGGCTCCATTTCTCCGTATCAGTTTTCCATAATAGTAACATTTATTGTTGCAAACGTAACACTTTCAAAGACAATGCAATGAAGAAAGAGTTTATTTGGTTCTCAGTATAAGGGTCATCATGGAGAGAAGCCATGGATAAAGGAACAAATTTTAGTAATCAGCTTGATTTTTAAAATTCAGTTTAGAGTCCCATTCCTTAGAATAGTGCCATCCACATTAAAGGTGGATCCTCCTACCTCAACATACCCTTTCTAGAAACCTTCTCTCAGATATGCACAAAGACTTATCTCTATATGGCTCTAGATTCTGCCAAGCTGAAGATTAGTATGAATTATCTCAATCCCCATTTTTTTATATCACCAAGTCAGAAGTTGTACAAATACATTGTATTGATCGATCATTGCATGCTCACATGTTCTTTAAGAGAGGCTTAGATGCACTGTGAAGTTTGTGCATACATATAAGGGTTGGGAGGGAAGAGAAATAAAGGGACAGAGAAATGGGCAGAGATAGGGAGAGGCAAAGAACATGAAAGAGAGATGGACAGACAGACACAGAGAGAGTAGGAGCAATGTAGAGACAGACACACTGCAATAAAGGAAAAAGTCTGCAATATTTTCTCACCTGCAAAACACACAGGTTGGATTAAATGGTCATGGAATTGTTTTGACTTTTCAGGTGCTGCAATTTTCAAACAGTAACACCTAACTGCCTGTGAATAATTATGAGTCTTTTCTTGTCATCTGAAAAAGATGGGAGGAATCAACACATCTACCATCTGCTTTGTGAGCTTCTTGGACCTGGAAAGTATTTCAGTGCTTGCTGTCTGGATGGCAAATAGATTTCATCATGCATACTAACTCCTATTGTTCGGTTTCGTTTTCCAAAATGCTTGTGCAAAAATGTAACTCATGCAACAACCCTTGTTTATTGGGAAAGAGAGTCGGGAATTTTTTAAAAGCTCGATAAAAGTGAGGGACTGGACCAAGGTAGAGCTGTTCATGGAATATGTGTCGCCTGCCCATAGTGAACCCTCAATTAGAAAGAATTTCCTCACAGGGACAGGACTGGTGAGAGCTGCACTGTGTGGCTGATTGCTGTGGTTTGAGGAAATGTCTCCCAAACACCGATGATGAAGTCTTGCTCCTTAGATTCTGACACTATTGGAATGTAATGGAATCTTTAAGAGACTGGGCCTAGAGGAAGGAAGTCAAACATTCTTCACTCCCTGCCAGGATGTTTCACATTACTTGAGGTTCCAAAGAAGAAAACCAACTGACCAAAGCTTAGACATTCAAAATCGTGAGCCCAAATAAACCTTTTGTCTTGTCAAGTTCATTATGCTACATTTTGCTATAGTAACAGAAAATGGCTAGTATATCTGTCTACAAATTCTAGCCTAAACTCAGAAGTATTAGGGGCCAAAATCCCTCGTGAGGACCTTCTTCACCAAAGAGAACTACGAGACCAGGAGTTTAGGTTGAAAGTAGCTGGGGAAATTGCAGCTGAGACCCTGAGCTACATGCTGAGCCAGGTAGGCTGTTCTACAGCAATTCAGTCAGAATGGAGGGCAGCGACTTTTAAGTCATCAGTAGCCAATGTAGACACTAATGGAGACACCAACCGCATGGTCTTACATGGTCTTTCAATACACTCTAGGGGACAGTGGTGCGACATTTAAAGATAACTTTGCATGAATCCTGAAGATGCTTTACCCAGAGCATAATTCCTGAGGTTATAACTCCTCCAGAATTATAGAGAGATAATGGAAAAGTAGAGCTGAGGTAAAGGATGAAATATTTGGCACATAAAAATCTGAAGGCTGTTTACAAAAAAAAAAAATCTTTCCCTGTTTATGAATTCTACATTCCCGTCCAATCCACGTGCCTAACTTATGTCTGTGTTAGCCCTTACAGACTAGCCAAATTTGGTTCACTGATATTGTAGGCACACAGAATCGAATGAGACAACCGTTTTCCTACATTAGATGTGCAGATTCTTAATTGGGACTGACCCAAACACTCAAAGGAAATGTGAGCTCAGTTTGTTGCATTTGCTTGAAAATGTGAACCTCTCTACATGGAAAACAGTTGCAGTCTTTATTTGACATGCCATCAGTTAAACAATTGTGAACCATAATATAACCTATATACTAGAATAACTTTTCTAAAAAAAAATAGCATTAAGTAGACTAGCTGTGACCAAATCCAGAGGAAGACAGGGAAATTAAATTGTGAAGGTCTGAAAAGGGTGGAGAAGTGGGAATTCTGTGGGAAACTAGGTTGCTAATTCTGTTTTTGAATAAAAAGATATACTTTAAAGATGTATTTTGGTATTATTTATCTCAGACTCATACAAAAGATTGAGGAAAAGATAATGCTGGGCAAGTAATAAAAGTAATAAAACTGGCTGCAAGGCAGTTACAGCTAAAATAGTGCATACTGGGATTGAAGAAAGTTTCATTTTCAATCTGTTTATTTCATCTAGAATCTATGAATTAAAATGCCAGTGCAAGTGTATGAGACATATGAAATACTTTCTTGCTTTTTTGTTCACTTTTCCTTGCTGAACTGAATGATTTAGCTATTTACGAAAGTCATATTAGCCCTGAAAAGGTGATATCTATCTTCAGTAAGGAAATGTATGTATACTGCGTTCAGTGAAGGACATATAAGTGATATGGTACTAAAGATAATTTTCTGACAGCAGCGTCATTGGAACGGGGGTGGTACAAGTTCTCAAGAAGCTAACTTTGAGGAGAAAAGAGTGATTTGATTGTGTCAAATCCTGAATTGGAAGAAACATTAATTACATCATTTTATTGTCAGGATTCTCCTCAAAATCTCCATGGAAGAAATTTTCAGCAGTTTCCATGGTAAGATTTGGAACTCTTATTGCATAGACACTAGTTTTCACATCAGTATGACATCTCTCTCCCTATCATTCTGCTTGTCATATTTTGTTTCTTGCCTTATTAGGAAAACTGCTACTTCATGAACTTCAACCATGAAGTGCCCATGAGGTGGACATGAGATCTTACAAGGTAGGTAGTAATGCCTCTTCTGCTTCTCTTCATTTGCATGCAGTTAGAGTAAGCATATTAGCAGAAGTGATTGTTACAGATTGCTAGCAACTGGTTTAGTGAGATTAGCTACTTCCCACACATAGATTTGGGTATGAGAGCTGAGATTCTTACCCAGTGAGATTCTGAGACCCTTCATGACTGCTGTCAGATCCTCACAAGAGACTTTGGCTTCTCTGAAACACAGAAATTAACATAGATTCTCTGAAATACCAAGAAGGCATCTAGAATAAGTTACGCTGTCTTGATTTCCCCCAGTTCTTTGAAGCCTGATAAATGAGGATCTCAGCACAGTGCTGCTCCCAGGAGATGCATCACATGTCCATAGTGAATTATCACTGTCACATGAAGTCTCCCTGGGTTGATTTCCTTGGAAGGAGACAGTATGGGCTCCTTTGCATCGGTTGCTAGTTGACTTGTTGTATCCATCAGCTAGAATTACAAATGTACTGCAGAATATAAGAAGAACGCTTTAAAAAATAGCTTTTTACTTAAAAGTCCTGCAGGATGCAACTTCCCCACATCCTCAAGCCCCAGAGACACATGACCATAATAATTTATGGTACATCAGCCAAGAGAACAGGGAAATCATCATCTCTAAATTATAAAATCATAGTCATACACTCTGTATAAGCTCTGGGTTTCCTTCCATGCAAATTTAGTCTCTATCATTAAATGCAAATATAATATACATTCCCAAACCACTGAGAAAAAACCTTCAAACTACAAACTAGACAGTAGCTTACAGCTGAGTGAACCTCAATCAAATTTGAATTC
The DNA here is from genome assembly GCF_950005125.1 of Chionomys nivalis. NCBI lineage: Eukaryota > Metazoa > Chordata > Mammalia > Rodentia > Cricetidae > Chionomys > Chionomys nivalis. Next base: position 10,925,611 of record NC_080100.1, on the reverse strand, counting down.
CAATTAACATACAAATTTAATAATGTTAACCATACCCATATCCACTACCATAGAATCAGCAGCTTTTTGATAGAAACTTGAGGAAATTTACAATCGTAATCCCATAAACCCACGCTACACTTTAGTTTCAAATTTAAACTGATTTTCAAGGTATCACTTGAAATCTTTTCTGATTTCCAAACGCACTTAAGCCTTGCCTATGGCTGTTTTGTCTCAGAAAAGGTTTTCCGTTAATCTTCCCAACTTCAACCATTTTAATTAAATTTCTGCTATGAAAGCTGATGTTCTTCCCTTTTGTTCAAGTAAAGAACTTTGGCGCACTGGAACAAATTTTCACTTGTTGTGCAGTGAAGAGATTGGTCATGTGCAAACAGTAGGAAGAGGGGCCTCTCTGGAGACTGTGTCTTAACTATAATATATAGCAAACTGCTGAAAAGTTATTAGTTTGAAACAGTTGGTAACTAATACCTTGCAGTTTCACAAGACCTACACTGGGTCTTCTGCTGTGGGAACAATGAGACCTGAATTTGTGCAGCTTAATTTATATGCAGATTCTAAGGATAAATTCACCTTTGACCTCATTCAAACTATCGGTTGCAAGTTTAAATTAATTTTATGACTGGGACCTCTATCCCTTAAGCTTTCCACCTTTGGGCCAACTTTGCATATATGGGCTGTATATTTCATCCTGGCTTTTCATTCAGCCACTCAAGGCAATGGGTGTGAATCCCATTACTGTTTTACCTATGTATTCTTTGGTGCTATCTCTCTATACGAAACTGGAGTAAAACATCCTGTATTTTTCATGCATGAGATTAGAGAGTGGTACTTAAATATTACTGTGTAATCTTCTTATTGTAAGTTTCCTAATAATTATATCACTAATAATTCCAAATTCAGTGGATTAGAATTAAAGACAAGCAGTATAGTGGATTCCTTTATGAAGTGAATATCAGCAACCAAAGCTAAGTAAGACAAATTATAATAAGAAAAAAATAAATGTTAGAGTGATCTGTAAACTAAGGCCTCATCTGCTCTTCTTCCTCCTCCTCCTTTTCTTGTTCCCACTTGCTGTGAACTGCTTTTCCATAGCTCCTGACTTATTTTTTCTGCCTTGTCAATCAACCATTAGATTATTATAAAAATTAACCTCTGGCAATTCTACTTTCACATTACTTCTAATATTTTTTCAAATCTTTTAGTGTCTCACTTGAAGATAGACAGCTGGCTCAGGCTGTTTCCATCAAAGTGTATAAGGAATATCTGTTCTCATAATGTTCACCTGTGTGGAGGAGGAAGCGTTTGACTTCAGGAAGAACCAAATTCACTAAGCCCTTCAGGCAGGCAGGCAGGCAGAAGTTTCAGTTGAAAGGGATGATCTATTATTAGATTACTCAAAATCATATTATTTACTTTTCTTAATAACAAATGCACATTATGTATGTATGATCAAGTGCCAAATCTCACTGACACAAATGTGTAACATGTTATTCCAATTGAAACATTATATTAGAAGTGATCTGACTATATGTGTTACAATACTCATAAAATATATGACTGCGGGGCACCTAGGTTGTTTCCAGGTTCTGGCTATTACAAATAGTGCTGCTATGAACATAGTTGAACAAATGCTTTTGTAGTATTATTGGGCATCTCTTGGGTATATTCCCAAGAGTGGAACTGCTGGATCCTGAGGTAGGTTGACTCCCAGTTTCCTGAGAAACCGCTACACTGATTTCCAAAGTGGTTGCACAAGTTTGCATTCCCACCAACAATGGATGAGTGTTCCCCTTACTCCACATCCTCTCCAGCATAGGCTATCATTGGTGTTTTTGATTTTAGCTATTCTGACAGGTATAAGATGGTATCTCAAAGTTGTTTTGATTTGCATTTCCCTGATCGCTAAGGATGTTGAACATGTCCTTATGTATCTTTTAGCCATTTGAAATACACTGTCTTATCTCACTGCTCAAAAACAATGGTGTAAGAGTAGATTTCCACCCTGGAAATGGGCAGTCATATCATGTATCAATCCACAGCAACTTACTCAGGGTTACGTGGTTCGATATGGAAGCACTGAGCTTCCCATGTAGAGGACATGTACTAGACAGAGCCAAAGGCCAATGAGAGTTGTTTTTAGAATTTGTTGTAGGCAGAGCTAGAAAATGGATGCATATTTCTTCACCAGTGTCAAGGATGGAGAGAAGAAGCTGATGCTTTTGCTTCTTGGGAAGTAGATGCTGAGACTTGGTATAAGTTTCAGGTATTTGGGGAAAACTTCCATGGGTACACAGTTGTTGGAGGAAAGAGAAGGGGCCAGGACCAAGCATGGGGCAACTTGTGGCTGGGAGCTGCTCTTAATGTTTCCGTTCTTACTCTTTAAATTGTACTGAGATTCTGTAATGAATTCTGTGATGTAGAAGTTTTGGAACTAAACCATATGTCTCTCTAATACCTACACACCTTACTGAACACAGAGAGGTCGAACTTGTACCTACCTAGAGCTTTCAGCCCTACAGACTAATCTTCATGGTTTTGAGACACCCTGAATGATAACAAAGGAGAAAGGTAAACACTGGTAAACCCTTGGATCTACAATGGTGGCCAGACTGTAAGATACAGTAGTGTAAGAGTGGTACAAAGTTTATAGGAGTAACCAGTATTTCATTGACTTTAAGGTCCACTCTATGAGATATAACCCATACCTGATACTGTTTGAGTGGCCAAGAACCCAGTACTAGATAGGATAGGTACCTAGGAGAAAACAGAATACTACTGTTCTACTAAAGGAATGTAGAAATAAAATGACTCCTAAGGACATTCTGCTATACTCATAGACCAATAACCAATAACCATGAACTTACAACTTGAAGTAATAAACAGCACATTCTTGCTCAGTCACCATCAGAGAAGCTTCCTTCTACAGCAGATGGGAACAAATACAGAGACCCAAAGCAAGACAATGTGTAAAGAGTGAGAGACCATGGAGTCATCAGTCCTAGATTGACTGTTTCTATCAAATCCCTCTCCTCAGGCCTCAGAGAATCCCCCAGAGGTGGAGGGGGATAGACTGTAAGAGCCAGAGGGCATGGAGGACATTAAGGAAACAAGACCTTCTAAACCCAGCAGAACCGATGCACATATTACTCATAGAGGCTGTGGCAGCATGCACAGGTCCTGCACAGGTCTGCATCAGATGGGGTCCAAGAGATAAGAGAAAAAGTGGACACACATCTCCATCCCTAACACAGAAGCTATCTCCAATGACAACCATTTGCAAATGGAAAGTTAGTTTTCTGCAAACTAGTCTCATGGGGGTAACAAACCACTCTTAATGGTATGCCCAACACAAAACAAACTCACTGGCATCGTTGAAGATTCCTTGCCTCATAATGTTATGTCAGTGCATTTTTCTTTTTAACCATACAGGTCCTTTGCATATTTATTATTGCTTCCAGTTTTGTGTTTATGGGATTCCCGTGTGTAATATGTGTATCTGTGCATCTTATGTGTTTCTCGGGCATTTTCTTTGGCTATATTTCTTCTGTGTTTTTTTTTTCCTATTCGGATTTGGTTTTGTTTTATCTTATTTAATTTTAATATTGTTCCATAGAATAATTCCTTAGAAACACACAAGAGAATTGTTTTCTAATAAGAGACAGGAAGGGGGTAGATCTGGGGGGAAGAGAGTGGAAGAACTGGGAGGGGAAACTGTAATCTGAATATATTTGAAAAAAATCTGTTTTCAATAAAATACAATACATGTCTCCCCAGATGCCCCAAAATGCTGTCTTCAAGAATTTCCTGAACTAGGAAAGAGTCACTCACCTCAAGTTCATGATTGCATTCCAGGGCAGCCACATCTAGTAAACTGTCAATGCAAAGATAAAGGCTTGGTCTCTTAGGCAGGCACAGAAAAAAATCCCTGCTGACCTAAAATACATATGGAGTCTAACATGGAAAAAAAATGAGGCAAAATATAAAACATAAAATGTAAAGGAAAATGTCACTAGAGGTGGTTGGAAGGAGGGGAAATGATGAAATGTGGGTCAAAGGGCATAAAGTCAGAAATCTGGAAAATGAATCGACTTAAAAGGTATATAACATGAGGAGTACAATTAATAATATATAGTTCTCAGGATTGCTGGCTGAAAGATTGGCCCTTGCCACACACACCGAAGTAACTGTGAGATGATGAATCTGTTAATTTATTTGATGAAAGAAACATTTCATTGCTCGTGTACATGTCAGGACACCATCTTACCTGCTTTAAAAACTTACAGCGCAATTTAATTTTTAAGTTCCAATGTCTCTCACTGCCAAGTGAGTATGTAATACAAGAGTGGCCAAGAAGAGAGACTGTACCAGGAAATAAACCCCGCCACAACTTCGCTCCTGGATTTTCCATTCTTTAGAATTATGAGAAAATAAGTACTTGTTTAAGCCAAAGACAAAAACTCAGGATACCTAGTAAGTTCTGACCAGTCTTTCTTCCAAGATGTTTTCCCCGACTGCAAAAGAAAGACACAGGACAATTGCTCCTTTGGTGTCAAGTCAGATGAGCAGGGAGAGTTTAATTGTAGAGGATAAAGTTTTTTTAAAAAAAAAAAATCATTGAATGAAGTAGTTACAGTGTTTTGGAAAATATTGATAGCTTTAGGGTGGAACTTGATAGATGTAGGGGTCATTTAAGGAAATAGTTGGGTGAATTGAATAAAGAAAGGTCTTTATTTGGCTGTTCAATCCTTGTAACTCAAATTTTGAGTACATTCCCCAATTGTGCAGGCAGATTGAAAGGAATGAAGATTGTATTCTCAGAGAAAAGGAACACTGAAGAAGGCCTAAACTAGGCCCTCTGAGTGTGGGTGACAGCTGTGTGGTTTGGGCAGTCAGTGAGACCACTGAAAGTGGGACCAGCATTTATCGCCAGGGCTTGAACTGACTTTTTGGAGCCCATTCTTTTTGTAGGGATACCTTGCTCAGCCTAAATATAGGGAGAAGGGCCTTCCTTGGGCCTGCCTCAAAGTCATGTGTCAGACTTTGTTGACTCCTCATGGGAAGCCTTACCCTCTCTGAAGAGTGGATGGGGAGTAGGGTAGGGGGACAGTGGGGAGGGCAGGAGAGGGGAGGGAGTCAGAACTGGGATAGGTATGTAAAATAAGAAAAGATCATTTTACAAATGAATGAATGAATGAAGAATGAATGAATGAAGGCTTCAATGACTCCAAAACCCTGATGATGGTAGCAGGTGCTTCCTAAAACTTTGGAAAAGAATTATCACAGCCTAAGTCATTGTTTGAATATATATAAAGTAATTATGTCATATGTTTAACCGTAGTGAGATCACACCCTACATACTTCTTTTCTTTCTGTTCTATTTGTCATTTTAAGCAGAGAGACCCATCATTTGAAGATGGTGATTGAAATATAATATGTATGGAGAATTGAAAATGAAACTTTGGCTAATCTTCCTTGGCTCAGACTATGGCCTCACAAAGACCAGCAGCAATAATAGCTGTGATTTATAGGTTTCTTGCAAAGCTCCAGGCATTGCTCTAAGTTCTTTGTGTGAGTTATTTCATGCTAAGAGTAGATGCTCATTAATATCCTCATTTTATATATGATAAAAATCCAGCTCGAGAGGTCAGATGTCCTGTTTCAAGGGGGGAGAAAAGCAAAGTTCAGATAGAACTAATGTTGCAGGCCGCTTTGCAGAAAGTACTCCAAATGAAAGTAATAAATCATGCCCCATGAGCTTTGGGAATGGCCAAGAAGGGATAGATGGTGCCTCACAGGATGGAAGAGAGCACACACCTGGCTTAGGGAGGGATATAGCAAGGGACAAAATGTAACAGTTCATTACCCCAGCAGCGACAGATAGATCAAGGGCTGTGACATCTCAGTTGAAGGGCTCCTCTTTCTACCTGGTGTACACAGAGGGTGCCTCTCCTGTGTGTCTTCATGGAACCATTCTAATTTATCCAAAGTGCACTGTGTTCCAAAGGTTTGGGAAGAAAAATGGAACAGATCAATGAAGGAATGAGTGAGTAGAAGTTTAAGGAGGGAAGATAGTAATACAGTTTTCAACAAGACAGACAAAATATATTTTTAAATATAGCAGCCAGTGCGGTAAACTTCCGACTTGGGGACAATTCCTGCAAAGGCTTAAGTGAATGAATGAGGTGCTGTTTCTATGCCCTACTTGTCTTCAGGTTGGTTTGAACATAGAGTCAGGAGCTGGGATTTCATGTGGATATATACTCATCCCAGTAAGCAAAGTCTTATTTGAGGTTTGCCACATATGCTTAAAACATACATGAATTGTCTATGTCTATGTATGTCATATATGTATGATTTTAAGAACTCAGTAATGTTTGTTGAACACTGAGCACTTGCATGGCATAAGGACAAATTCAAATAGTTCCCATTTTATATACTAAAATTAATTTGGTGTTACAGTATAGTTATTGACACCCAAACAGCAATGGTCTCATCTCTTTTTGTGGTCTCAGATCCAGTGTCCCTTCTTTATAAAAGCCTTGCTTATCTTGAAAACCTAACTCAAATCCCTTCTGTTATTTTTTTCTTGGTGACCAAATTTTGTCTCTTTGCTTATTGTGTGTTCTAACTAACATCTATTGGTGTGGAATAATTTAAAATGGCTTTCTGGTAGCAAAGGCTAGACCCTCTCATTCATTACTGTAACTCCAACACTTAGTGTCCAGAATATATCAGCTATATAAATAAATTTTATTTATTTAAAATTTAAATTTGATATAAATAAATTTAATATAATATAAATAAATTTATTTAAATTTATTTATATAAAATTTAAATATGAATGAAAGAGGAAACAACACTCCCATTTACAGTAAGATGAGAAAACCACTGGGGTGGTAAATGACCTTTGAGAGGTCAGACTTTAACTGCCCACAGATGAAGAAAAGTGTGCCGAGAAGAAGTTAACCAATTCGTTATCAAAGTTATTTGCATTTAAGCTAAATTAAGAATTTTATTTATTTAAAGGCCCATTGATTAATTTCCCAAGATAAGAAAAAGGTTACAGATGATGACAGCCAACACACTTCCTTCAGATATTGTATGGATTCTTTGAAAATGTGAGAATTCACACACACACGCACACATACACACACACACACACTCATACATATATAAAGCAACACAACAGCACACACACAAGCCAGTATAATATGGTTTTGTGAGATAGTCTAAGGTCAGTGCTGATAATTTCAAGTGTTAAAAAGCAAACATCTGATCTAACTGTAAAACATTCTGTTTTCAGAAGTTAAACCTGCTTCAGGGGTGTGTGTAGCCAGGTGAGTAGATCCCCAGAAAGTTCTGGTAACCCCTGCTTTAACCTGACTGGCCTCCTAAAGTAACCTTTGATTTTATAATTCCAAAATTCTACAGGAAAGCATAATTTCCCATTATTTCCCCAAACTTCCATCATCAAACTTCCATCATCTGTTCCTTTCTGGAAAAAGAGCTGAGCAGTAATTCTAGCCTCTGTGTTTGAAGTACATGGTTTTTTTTTTTCAACTCCAACAGTGATGCTTTATAAACTCATAACAAATGGGTTATGATTTAATAAACTCCACTCTTTCAAAGGGAACATGAGAAATCTGAGCAATTGGCCCAAACTGCATAACTGTTAGCCTTGATTTATTGGTAACAAAAGCAATTACATATTCATGGAGCTGTAACCACTATCTAGACACAACATTAATATTTATTAAAGCATTTTCCAGCAATAAGTGAGCTATTTTTCTAGCAAATCAAAATCCTGCATCATCTTGATTAACAAATATTATTGTTATACGGACTATACGTGTATAACTCAGACATTTAATCTTTAACAATCTCCTTAATCCTTGATTGAATTGTTGTGAGCTGATCTAGGAACACATGCAAACTTGGCCAATTGTTTTGTTTCAGCATTGCATACTGTGTTTGGGGAATGGAATGAGTGTTTGAATATGATGAGATGTCTGACCTTGAAATGAATATATTGTTTCACTATTTCATTCGATTCTATTTATATGTCATTTATATTATTTCCTTCACCATTTTATTCTTTTATAGCCACCTCAGCAAGTTCTACTTGGGATAAGAACAACCCAATATTTTTTCGGGTTTATGGTGTTTATACATGCGGGACTGTATTCAGCCATACTTTGTAATATGCAGAGAATATCATTTTAACATTCACTACCCAGAAAATCCATTTGACCCAAAGCAAAGACCACAGGTCTGCTAGATTTGGGGACATGGATATCGCATTTCCACAGTACACAAAACTACACTCCGGGTTCAGCAAGGACTTTCGCTTCTCTGTTATAATTAATACTGCACAAGCTTGTTGCCAGGTTTTACTCAGTTCATTTTTTTTTACTTTCTAATCTTTTAAATCGTATTTCTTTCCCACAAATTATAGGCAAACTGGCTGCACCGAGGCAATCTTCAGTACCAATAAATCACGCGTTCCATAAAACTACAGTTTCTTGCTGATGGCATTTGAAGAAGAAAGTTATTAAATCATCACTCATTTAATATGAATTTTAGGATGCTCAATTACAGCTTACTACATACTTTTTTTCTCTAGTCAGAGTGCAGGAATTTAGATATTGTAAAGACCTAAGCTGGATGTTAATGACTTTCAAGGTGTAATTGTCTGCTGTTGCTAATGATAAAATAGGCATGCCTATTTCCTTTAACTGCATGTTCCCAGCTCGGTGCCATGACATGAAGGAGAAACTCTTTGCACTCAGAGAAGACAGCTACCATGGCCTCATTGGACATCTCATGGAGTAGAACTCCTTTATTCCTCTCTTGAGTCCCACAGCTCACATTATAGAGACATGAGCCTGCAATAAGCTAATTAGGTCTAATGAGGTACATCCATGTTTACTTACTGGAAAGAAGAGAAGAGACACACGATATAAGTGTAGAGACATGGCCATTTTCCCAGGGAAATGAATTGATTCCTTGCTTTCTTGGAGGTGACATTCTTGGGGTGGAATTCCCTGTAGTAGAGTATTCCAGGCTCCAAGACTAGGATATTGATTCCTTTCCAAGGCTCAGGCCATTGTCCGTTAAGAGCATAGAAGTTGAATACATAAGACTTCAAGATTTTGCCAGGCACACCTTTAACCCAAGCACTGAAGGCAGAGGCAGGAGGATCTCTGTGAGGGTGAGGCCAGTCTGTTCTACATAGTAAGCTCCACGACAACCAGGACTATACAGAGAAGCCATGACTAAAATGAAAGAAAGAAAGAAAGAAAGAAAGAAAGAAAGAAAGAAGAAAGAAAGAAAGAAAGAAAGAAAGAAAGAAAGAAAGAAAGAAAGAGGGAGGGAGGGAGGGAGGGAGGGAGGGAGGAAGGAAGGAAGGAAGGAAGGAAGGAAGGAAGGAAGGAAGGAAGGAAGGAAAGGAAAGAAGGAAAAGAGAGAACAGGGAACAGGGGGAGGGAAAGAGGGAGTAAGGGAAGGAAGGGAGGGAGAGAGAGGGAGAGACGGGAGGAGTAGGAGGAAAGAAAGAAAGAAAGAAAGAAAGAAAGAAAGAAAGAAAGAAAGAAAGAAAGAAAGACAGACTCCAAGGATTTATTCACACCCCACAGTTGAAAAACTTAAAAAGACAGAAGATGTTTTTATAAAATTCCAGCTCTATCAGCAACTGGCAGATGAGTATTTCTCTTTGGATAGAAATCGAGTCTCTTGGAAGCAACCGTTTGGCCCATCGTCTTCTAGAACCCCCTTCAGTGAACGGCTTCTTGCACTGAGCGGTGACTTGCTGAAAGGCTTGTGTTGTGTGGGGAGGGTAGGCCCTCAAGTAATGCTCTTACTTAGGGACTGGTAGCTAAAATTCTATCATTGAAAACTGATTTTGACTTAATTATATTTCTCTTCCTCTAGTTCTTTTCTATAATTTTATAAATGTAAAGTCATTAGTAAAGGAGGGTAAATTTATAAAAACAATAGAGAAAAGTAGAGAGATATAAAATTGAAAGAAGTGTTGGGGAAATATGAGAATACTTAAAAAAATAACTTTGTTTTAACCTTGGGTCGTGGGGTCACAGCCTGTCTTTAAGCATAAATTTCATTGCTTCTTGTTTCCAAGCAGATTTCCCCACTTTACGATCTGCACTGAGAGCTCTCACGTGTGCTGTAGGATGCTTAGCAGCGTCACTGCCCCATACCGATAGCAGACAGTCAAACTTCAGCTACAGTTCTGTTTTTTTTTTTCAGACATTACCAACAATTCCCTGGTGGATAAAAATCACCCCTCATTGAGAACTCCCGGTGTAGTGTTCTTTACAGACTCCAGGGTAGAAGGCTGGATAATCGATTTGTCCTATAGATGGCGCTCTTGTTCAAGAACAAGCTTCTCTGAATGGGTAAAGACACACATCCAACTGAAAGGAATTACAGCATTAGTTCACAGGTCCCTAACTCAGCTGCAAATTACCCCCTTGGTTCTATGTCTTTCTGAATCATCAGGAGTCGAACAGCTCTCGGTAGCTCTGCTTGGTGATGCTGCCTTGACTCTCTGGGTTGGCTAGGAAAGTTGATCCCAAGGGTGGAAGGTTCTGGCTTCTAGGATAGCTCTTATCCAGGGAGGCTACCAGGGGAGGCTGGGTGAATGCCTGAGTTTGCAGATCATTGCCCATGCACCAGACCGCTCACATGCTTTCAATATTGCAGAACCGTTCCTTGTTGCCCTCTATGTTTTGTTGTTAAATTGCTTTCACTGTCGTATGTGGTCTGTGGAACACACCTCATATCTTCCTGCTTGTAACCATAATATTGCCAGTGTTTATCCCATTTAACAGAAGTCCCTTTCATTTTTTAGCCCGAAGAGTCAACATTAATTTGGAGTTGCAGGGCTCAGCAAATAACCCTTGAATAAGAGGTATATAAATACCTCCAACAAATTCCTTGTTACCCAAAAAGAATACATGTACCCTGAACACCCAAAATGTTGCTCAAAAATCCCAATGGCTAATTGTGGATCTCATTGTACAATGTTGAGTCAGCTTCTGGGTTGGAAAGCCAAAGTGGTCCTCCCGTTGCTAGAGCACACTGCAGACCTCATGCCCGTTCTCTCCCATCGATGAAGGGAGTGATTGACAGGCGCTGGAGACATGGACCACATAACTGTCTCTCATTTTGCCTTTAGCAGCAGGAGTGAGACTCATCAGCACTGGGAATTGTCAGCCCAGCTTGGTTATTATCCATAAACTCCTTCCCAACTTCTGTAAAGATTCGTGCTGCACAAATAAACATCCCAGAGGCCAGAGGTTCACATCCCCAGAGAACTCGCACTATATTCATGATGTGAATACACACTCTTAACGATTTACCATGTGAACATGGCTCCACTTTAGGCAAGGATGTTACTCCCAGGCAAGGGCACAAAGGGTCATCTAAAAGCATATGAACCCATTTGCAGGAAACCATCTGGTCAAGTCTGCTTTTCAATACTCAAGAGCTGCTTCTTAGAACCTCCCCGGGGACCACTTTTTCCAGTCACAACAGCAGTAGCTGAACTTGTGGTAGGATATAGCACTTCTAAAGGGATATGAGGAGTTCCATAAAGCAAATCCATAAAGGACCCCGATGACCTGCAGCAGTCAGAAGTGTGAGTTTAGTACCCTGAGCTCAAGGGTGCTCCCTGGATTCCTCTTTGAGCCACCTCTTAACATGTTCAGCTCACCTGGAACCACTGTTTCATTGTAGAGGTCCTCAATCCAGGTCATTCATTGTTGTCACTTAAGAGATCTTAAAAATACCGCTGAAGGGGGCTGGAAGACGACTCGGCATTTAGGAATATCTGTTGCTCTTGCAGAGGATCTGAATGTGGCTTCAGTACCCACATGGCAGTTCACAACCACCTCTAGTTCAGTTCCAGGGGCTTCAGTGCCCTCTTCTGACCTCCACCAGCACCAATCACAAATATGGTGAGTTTATATAAATGCAGGTAAGAAGTTATGGAACATACCAAGGTGTCTACCCACAAAGGAATGGATAGAAATATGCAGGATTTGGATTGCATCACTCTGAAGTGAAATGTTTCCTTCAACATAACTCAGTTCTTCATCTGTGTCTCTCAAGTCTACCTATGTGTGGACATAAGCTGGGGACTCAATATCCTGGTGTCTGAGCCCAATCTCACACTACAAATCTCTGCAGAAGTACCCCCACCACTTTTGAAAGTTTCTCAGTGTCTGAACATAAGAATGTGGGGCCCATTGGTGGACTTTCTGCTTGTAATGTGGAAAGAGCCCACACCAGAAAGAAGAATCTAACACAGACTGGCATCAACCTTTATGTAGTAAGCATCAAAAAAACTAGATATTCCTTCAAGAATTCATGAGGAGGTATGTGTGTGTGCGCATGTGTGTGTCTATCCATTTAAACATGCATTACACAATCATTGGCAAGGCGTGCTCCGTAAAGCTACATGAACATGGGTAGTAAACTCAGGACTAAGGAAAATAAAGTTGGCATCTCAAACATCCCTTAACAACTTCTGTACCCGAGTATTACTGAAAAATGATTAAAAGTTCAATCTTTCATGATTCAGAATCATACACTTCCAAAAGGAAAGCTTGCTTTAACAGGACTTAGTGTGTTTATCAAACTAATATTGGGAAACAAGAGCAAATACCTAGATTTGAAGAAGTCTCCAAATATGTAATTTGTGTGACCTTTGGGGAATTTTACCTTTCTCGGGATTTTGCCTATGAAGGTAGATTGTAGAAATTCTCCTGTATCCTGTCTCCCCTATTTCTATTTCCTTAGGATAGTTTTGTAGGTTCTATGCCATACACTCTGTATTTACCTATGTTCAGGGTTCTGGGTCTGTTGATGAACCCACTCCCGTCTTTCCTAAATATTTCACCCCAGCATATGTCCTATTCTCTGAGGCCTCTGTCTCCCGAAGTCTTCTGAAACAACGGATGTGCCAGAAAATTCTTAGAGGTGACTGACTGGCCAGTGAAAAATGATTATAAAATCGTCTTTTCTCTCAAGAATGAATGATTGTGAGAAAAATATCCAGAAAGTCCATTTCCACATAGAAACTGGTGAGTTGGTGGGAAGAACATGGGTTTTCTGTGGTGACTCTCAACTAATCCCCAATGTGAACAGCTGCTCTACATAGGATCTGTGTCGTCTCATGGCTGCCTGCCTGCTGCACAGAAAGAACAAATCCTCTTTCTTTACTCTGGGAATTGTTAACATTGAAAAGTGCAAAAAAGTTAAAACTTCAAGATTTTACTCATTTGCAAATAGTAATTAATTTTTTCATATTTTTTAAAGGTTAAACAGAATCCTACATGTTCTGAGAAGGTACAATGTTTTTATAAACAGATAGTGATATATGTCTTTCTACTAAACTAATAGAAAACTACCCAAAATGTTCATCTAAGTTTATACGTAAGATCACAGAAAATGTAGAGACACTGGAAAATAGCATGGGTGTATTCCAAAATGTTAAAATAGAACCTCCCCATGAGCCAGCATCCCATCTCTGAGAGCATGAACAAAGGAAATGAAATCAGAACATCAAAGATATTTCTGCTCCTCTGTGTTTAGTGGGGATTATTCACTACATCCAAGATAGTGAACAACTAAAGTCACCTTTGATGAGAATAAAGAAACTCTCTCTCTCCCACTCTCTCTTTCTTCTCTCTCCCCTGTTTTTCACCACCCTCCAACAGAGGCATATGGTTGAAAGATGGAAATCTTCTAGTCGTGACCACACATGTGAAAGTAGAAGAGCATATACAATGTGAAATAACCCAGATGCATAGAGACAAAAGCTTCAGAATCTCACTGACATGTGGAATCTAAAATAGCCAAGTTCACAGCAGCAAGATAGAACTACAGTTAGCTATATTTGAGGAGTATGAAGTGTCTGTTACACTCGATCAAAAACATTCTGAATCCTACGTGAAGTTACTATGTGAATATAGTTAATATGTGTACCTGAAATATACTGAGGATAGATCATAACTAAGTGCCCCCCCACACCACCCCACTAAGGAAAGAAGAGATGATGGTAGGCATATACAATGGTTGTTAGGTTAATTGACATTACTGTGATGATTATTTTATAATGTATACATATTTTATAAGATAAGTTGTATATCACACACACAAAAATGCTGGAGATGTGATTGCCTTACTCATGTTAGGCAAGCACTCTAATACTGAGTTATACTCCAATCCACAGTTATAATGTTTTAATTATAGCTTAATGAAGATGGGCAAGAACTGGCAGTGGGAGCATCTGGCTTTCTAATTGCAGTTAAGGAGAATGTAGTTTACACAAAGATGCTTGAGGTCATCAAAGTATTTTGCTTTCACATTAGTTAGAATCATATCTCTACTAAGTGTGAAGACAGCCCCTGTGAAATAATTTAACTTTCTTTTTTTCCCATTCCTGTTGTTTTTATTGTCTTCACAGTTATCCTTTTCTAGAAGGCCAGTAATGAGAAACATTCAGGATGTGGTCATTATCTATTGACTTCTTACATTTAATAATGCACATTTGGTTTTTCCATGTCTTATAAACGATGAACAGTATTTTTTTTTAGGAATGAATAGTATTTCATTGCTTGTATGTATCCCAGTTTTTTTTTTTTTCTTCTCTACTTGCTTACTGGAGGACATCTTGGTTGTTTCCAAGTTTTGGCAAGTATGAATGAGGTTTCCTTTTTTTTTTGGTATTAGAATAATCACTTTATTATTTTTTTAATTAAAATTTTCCACCTTCTCCCATTTCCCTCCCCCTCCCCCACTCCTTCTCCCCCTCCCTCTCCAGTCCAAAGACCAGTCAGGGTTCCTGCATATCACCACAGAACCTTCATCTGGCGATGGATGGGGACAGAGACAGAGACCCACATTGGAGCACTGGACTGAGCTCCCAAGGTCCAAATGAGGAGCAGAAGGAGGGAGAACATGAGCAAGGAAGTCAGGAACGCGAGGGGTGTGCCCACCCACTGAGACGGTGGGGCTGATCTAATGGGAGGCCAGCTGGACTGGGACTGATGGAGCATGTGATCAAACCGGACTCTCTGAATGTGGCTGACAATGAGGGCTGACTGAGAAGCCAAGGACAAGGGCACTGGGTTTTGATTCTACTGCACGTACTGGCTTTGTGGGAGCCTAGTCTGTTTGGATGCTCACCTTTCTAAACCTGGATGGAGGGGGGAGGGCCTTGAACTTTCTTATTTTATATAGATGAGCTTTTAGCTCTATATATCCAAATATGAGGAATGATCAGGCCAGATTCATGATTCTAGGATTATTCTTTGATGCTCAGACCACCATGGAAAGACAGGACGGAAGCTTCTCCCATCCCCTGCCCTTCCTTATTTTGTATTTTACAAGCAATGAGGTTTTGTACACAGAAAATTGGTGTGTGTGCACATATATGCATAAGGGTGCAAAAACCAGTGTATACAGAACACAGAGGAGGATGCCGGGTGTTAACAGAGACTGCTTATTCATTCCCTGGCCATCCAGTGACAAATAATCACACAGAAACTATATTAATTACAACGCTATTTGGCCTATTAGATCGGGCTTCTTATTAACATCACAAATAAACCCATTTCTATTAATCTGTGTATTGCCGCAAGGCTGAAGGTTTTCCAGCGTCTTTCTCCTTCAACAGCTACATGGTGTATCCCTGACTCTGTCTACTCTCTCTATATATATCATCCAGCCTGGCTATATTTTGCTCTGCCGTAGGCCAAAGTGGTCTTTATTCATTAACCAATAAAGGCAACACATACACAGAAGGGCATCGCATATCAGTGGGGTATCCTGCTCTACCACTCTGTGCTTTATTCTCTTGAGAAAGGGACTTGGGGCTTACTATTCTGTTTAGTTTGGGTGGGCACCAATCAGCCTGTGAACTTAAACTCCATGACATTTTGGCAAAAGGATCTAAGAACACACAATGGAGAAAAGACAATCTTTCGCAATTAGTGCTGGGAAATTTCATGTGCAGATACATGAGCTAAACTCCCATGATTTATGAGTTACAACTTTCAGCTGAAAACAGATTAAAGACTTGAACTTCATATCCCAAACTATGGAACTTCTGTAAGAAAACAAGACAAGGTTCAGAGCATTAGGTTCAGTGATGGCACTTGGATCCCGTGTTGGCTGAAAAACAATTTACAAATTTACTAATTGGAACTATAGCTAACTCAAAAAGATTCTGAAAATCAAAGGAAACTGCTGAGCAGAGAAACCAGTTAATGGGAGAAAATATTTGCAAATTATGCATGTGGCAAGAGATTAGTATCTAGAAACCAATAAGAGATTCAAAATAATCAAATAACCAAATTTTTAAATGTGTGAAGGTCTGAACGTGGTCTTCTGATAAGGGAAAAGGGTAAATAAACAACGATAATCACTTAAGGAAATGCAAATCAAAATCACAGTGGGATATCACTGCACCCTATTGAGAGTGGTTATTACTCAAAGGACAGCATTATAACAGCGGTTGGGGAGTATTTGGAGAAGGAGGAATGCTTACATACTGTTGCTGGAAATGTAAAGTTCTCTTGATGCTCAACCAGATTGCCTAACCTACCACACGGCTTGCATTCTTGTCTACTTCAAGTAGAGATCTAAGGACAGAACATTAACAATGGAGCCCAGAACAGGCTGAACCATGGAAAGCAGTCAAAAGAGTACTGATGGCAGCATACTGCTTTATCCCAATGCAATTTAGATTGAAAATATGTTAGCGATGTACAGAAGGAAATTCTGAGACTCCCTTGACCATTTAACGAAAAGATCACTGGGGCCTTAATTCACTTTTGTTACTCCTCAGCAGTATTTTATAGCCTTATTGGAAAAGTTAACACACAAATATAACAATAAGTGTGTATTTTATGGTTTTATCATTGTATTTCTTGGAATCAATCTAAATGTTGCTCCTTGGTTCCTTCCATCCATCCAAGAGAGTGAAGGACTGAATGAAAAGGCAAAAAGGCAGAAACAAAGTCCATTGCTGCATTTCTTTTTTTGCATTGCAAAAGCACCAGGCCACCCCTACTTATTCTTGCCCAGGGGATATTGGAACGAGAATTCAGAAATACCTGAAAGTTTGATTTGGATCTAAGCCAGTTCTTTATCATTGTCTCATCTGATGGACTCTCTTACATCAGGTGAAAAGTTACAAGCTTCACTAACAGTTCCAAAGGTCGCCATGATTTATTGTAGTTCACTGAGTATATCTAACTGTGATGCTCCGATGATTGTGTAAATTAAAATTCATACAGAATTCCAGATAAATTCAAACAGACTGAGATTGCCTCTCTTCCAGGTCTGTGGTTGTACAATCGAATTCCCATCAGGAAGTTATTAAATTAATATTATGAGATTTTGAAAAGATTCACATATGCCGCCAATTCACTGGTCTCTCAATCTCCTCGTCACAGAGTGTGCAGGGGACCTTTTAAAGCAGGGACTTATTTGATTCTGACATTTTAAGTCACGGAAAAGTTAAATTTTAAACTCAAGTTTTTTAAAAGATGAATAATACATATATTTTTTATAACTGACACATAAAAATTTCATATCATTTTGAGCTAACATGTGATGATTTCATTGATGATTATCCAAAATTCAAATATTGGACTAAGCATATCTATCTATTCAAACATTTATCATGTCTTCAAACATGTATCAGTCAGGAAGAGGACACGTCACTGGAGCTAGAGCTACGGGCTCTTTCTTCTTGCCCTTCCCGTCGTCTCCTGAATTGTGAAAATAAACTGTTTGCTAGTTTGTTAGACTATTCTAAGTTATGGTCATGTTATCAGCATTTAAGAAAATATTGTAAGCTACTGGACCATAGAAGAGGGGATAACAGCTTGTGTCTTATCCTTCACAATGACCCCAAATGGTGCAACACTGTAGTTTTCTTCTGATTGGTTCTTTTAGAGGCTAGAGGAACAATGAGAACTAAGGGAACATTTAAGAACAATTTAATTAAACATTGAATCAGTAACTGTGCAAAATACACTCAACTGGCCATTAAGGAAATGAAAATTAAGCCTACTTTGAGATTCTATCTCCTTCCAGTCAGAGATATTGTCATCAAAACATAGGACAACAGATGTTGTTGAGGGTACAGGAGAAGAGAAACCCTCATCCATTGCTGGTAGGTGTGTAAACCAGTACAGCCATTATGGAACTAATATTTGATGTTTCTTAAAAAATAGAAAAAAAGAATTACCTCCTGAACCAGACACATCACTTCTGGGTGTATACCCCAAGTTCTCCTTACACTGTTACAGAGACACTTGCACAGTTGCTCACTGTTGCTGCATTTGTGATAGCAAGGAAATGCAGCCAGTTTACATGCCCATCAATGGATAATGATAATGGGGTATAAACAATGGCATTTTACTCAGCTGTAAAGAAGAAAGTGATTATGAAACTGGCATTGGAAAAGAAATGGAAAGGTATTATATTTGAAGAGGTGATCCAAAATTAGGTTTAAAAGAAGTCCTCATTTTCTTTCTCATATTCAAAACCTAATTCTTAATATAGATAACAATGTATACAAATGGGAGCAGATGAGGGCAAAGCCTCAGAAAAATAGAAACGAGAACAAGGGATGGTAAAAGGAGACACTGGGGAAAGGCAGGGCAAAAGGACACATTTGCAAGGAGACTGGAGCAAGGATACGGGGAAGAGGGAAGCGTGAAACTGGTGGAGAGGAGACACAACTAGAGCAAATTTTACCTGGGGATGAAATAATTATTCCTAATATTTTATATTCTAATTAAATACTAAATATTTCAGAAGAGAAGGGAATGAAAGCAAACTAGAGCTATGCCTGAGGTAACTGAGGGATAGCTGTGCCTTGCAGGGAGTATGGAAACAAGTTAGTATAAGGCCTGAGTTGGTCCCTGGTCTCTCACAGGCTTGTCTATTTGGACATGAGTGTCCTTGTTCTACGCAGTCCCACCATCTGCCGGGTTATAGAGCCCTCACAAGAGGTTGGTCTAAACTGTATTGAAATTTTGTAATTAAGTCTCTTTTTGTTGTGAAGCTAGCCTGTCCGAGAGGCTTCACTGTGATAAGCATTAAATAGACTAATACCCCAGTCATCATAATGCTTCAGTGACGTGTAAGTCACTCCTAGCTCATCTACCCCTCTCCCACACCTGCTGTGTGCAAACTGTACCAAGGAATTCACTGCACAGATTAAAATGTGTTAGTGATTAGCTCTGAGCTACCAATAATGCATCCGTGTCAAATTAAGGAAAGAAATAAAACCAGTGTCCTTGGAGTCGTTTAACGGAGAGTGAGTCCAGGTTTGCATCACCTATGCCATGTTCCCCTTGTCCTCCGTCCTCTGTCTTTTGGTCTCATGGGTCTGAATCTGTGTGTGTCTGGATGCTGCCTTGTGAGTCTTGTTTGTTGTTTTCTCCGTGTGTGTTGTGGAGGAGCTCTGTGTGGCTGGTGTGTACATGTGTTGCATGTATCTATGTGTGCAAGTGCTGTCGGTCGTGTGACAGGTTGTGTCTGTCTTCTCTGACAACAGGACACACTGTCTTGATTGAACAGCATAGAAAGTATAACACAAGGAACGGAATCTTTAACGGAGTTTGGCAAGGGCTTAAGTCACGGCCTCCAATTGATCCCAGCTGGTCCAGATAAAAACGCCACTGTTTATCAAGCCATATCCGTAAATGGTTGCTTTCAAC
This sequence comes from Chionomys nivalis, assembly GCF_950005125.1. Taxonomy (NCBI): domain Eukaryota; kingdom Metazoa; phylum Chordata; class Mammalia; order Rodentia; family Cricetidae; genus Chionomys; species Chionomys nivalis. Next base: position 10,905,848 of record NC_080100.1, on the reverse strand, counting down.
CTTTACAGTAAACTTTAGAAAGTTGTTTTTACCTTCTGTATTTAGTACTTCCAGCAAATGATACACAAGCATTATCTGGACCAGGGTACCGACAATTAAGATTGCAGATAAGGATTTGTTTAGGTGGTACAAATTAATTACCTGGGAAATCCAAGGCTAGTAAGGTTGATGGTTACATATTTTCCCTACAGGCAGGTTAAACAGAGTGTGAGTATACCCTCATTCTCTAGATAGTTAAGTTATACTCTTAACTCTCTTGTTAAGCCCTCAGTCTTAAGTCTTAAGTCTTCAACATGTATTATTAACTCTGGCTGTGAGGTTCAGCAAAAGTTCCAGTCGCTTGGAATGTAAGATATTATGATGATATTGTAGAACCACAATCCACAGCACTTTTTTCAGAAAGTCATTGGCCTTTGAAAACCTGTACGTGTTGTCTCCTCATTGAACCATGACCTCCACTCCTCTGCTCCTAGTCACTGTTTGCTTCTCTGATCACTGGTCCCGCAGCTCGGAGAGAACGGTCGCTCACAGACAGCTCACAGTCACACACGCCTGGAGTGTGTTCACTTTTCCTGTCTTTGGCATTTACTCCCATCCGAGGCCAGATGCAAGCACACTGGAGGGGAAAGCAAAAATGGATTTAAAGGAGATAAACTTAAGTCTTTGGGAGGCGCTTTATCTGATTTCGCTTATGGAACGTAGATGCTGTTCTTTTCTGCTCAGACTCTCAGAGTACGTGAATGGAAATTCAACCTAGGAAGCTGGTAGTAGGGAACTGGGGAAACAAATCCCATTTCCATGCCCCCGTGGTGACTTTAGGATAAGAGCCAGATTCAAAGAATTTTGGTAAAAGTTATCAGGTGGCTAGCTAGGGAAAGCTTTTTTCCCTTTTTAGCATGGGCTATATACCAGGACTCAACATAATTAAATCGAAAATATAGAATTAACAGAAGAAAATGTGATGAAATCTGTTTAACTCTCTTTTGCAAGGAGTATATTCCATGGAAAAGAACAGTGGCACTTTGAAATTGCTTGTATTTTGGCTGGCCGCCTGTGTTGTTTTCAATGTGGGGTAATTATGAACGAGAGTTTGAACAGTGAGTCGGCAGGAAATACTCAGTAGGAAGATCCCAGGTGTTGTTGGTTTATAGTTCTCTATTTCCAGGATCTTATGAAAATTCATTTTGACAACACCATGCTGGATGAACTTCTAAGATTTTTCTAGAAAGAGAGGAAAGCACCTTCAACAAAGATCCAGTCACCACACACATGCTACATTGGTTAAGGAGTTACATGGAAGAATAGTCGCCCCATGCAGATTTAGCTTTTTATTTTCAAAGACAGAAATTTGGTCTGACCAGATGGTTCAGCCGACAAAGGACCTGACAACCTGACTTTAATTCCCACGACCCACATAGTGAAAAGAGAGAACCAACTCTGGCAAGTTGTCCTATAACTTCAGCTGCACCATGGTAATTCACACACACACACAAATATAAAAAATCAAAAGACAAAAATATTAAAGGCTTTAGTAGAGAAGCTTTGAAACTTGAAGCACTATTTATTTTAAAAATATACTTTAGTTCTATATGATATATAAACATAAGGCGGAGACTTAGGAGTGAAGGGAAAGGACAAAGCACAGAGGGGGAGGGGGACCATCACTATTAACCACCACCACTAACAACAACAACAAATGCAAGTCCAATTTGTGTTGCCCATGGTCAAACGCCCAGTGGCAAGTCCCTTAAAGAAAACTGAGTCTTTCCCTACCCATACCCTCACCAGAAGCCATCAGTTGTGGAGAGCTACACATTTGAGGCCATGTTGATGTCCGTGGGCCATGTTGCCACAGAGGGCAATGTCATTTGAGGTCATGTTGATGTCCGTGGGCCACGTTGCCACAGAGGGCCATGTATGAGTCTGTGGTCCTGCTGCAGCCATGTTGATGTCCACAGTTATGAAGACGTACCTGATCTTTGCTGCTGCCTAAAGCCATGTTGATTTCCATGGCCTTTGTTGCTGCCTAGAGCCATGACTCATTTTTTTAGTACTTTTTCACTTTCTGAGCTACAAGGTGCTCCAGGTTCAACATAGGTTGCCCACTCTTCTAGTATTGACCACTTCTGTAATATTAAGGTTTATCTCAGGCTTCCTGACCATCCCTTATGTAATACCAGGATATTTAGTGTCTTTTCTTGGAAAGCAGTTCCATACATATGAACTGTATATGTACATGCATATCTGTACATGCCAGCAAATAAGGAAAAGAATTCACAGCTCAATGCTGGCATGTTATTGATTCTGAACCCCACTGATGTTTATATTTTAATCAATATTTTGCTTTCTTTATTAGTGTGGTTTTCTATTATCTTGAAATTTCTATATATGAGAGTTCTAAATTTTTTGTTTCAAATCTTTGTCTTTTATTTCAGTTTGTCAGTGTGTGATCATCTGCACAATGATCTGATAAATGTTTCATAGAGTTTTCGCTGAAGCTGTGGATTATCTTGGTGTAAACAGACCTCAACAGTATAGAACCTTTCAGAATATTTGTTTTTCTTTTGTGGATTTTGCTCAGGCAATTCACTGTTGTTTGGCTCTTAAATATCCCTCAAGGCTTTATGTTTAATACTTATTTGCCATCCTTGGTAGTAAGAATAATTATATTCTCCTGTTGGTGACAGAGCACTTAGCGGATGGGTCTGATGGAAGGCAGCCAGGTCACTGAGAGAGCATGTGTTTTAAGGGATAAAGTGGCCCAGGCTGCTACAATTTCTTGTCACTTCCCAGAATGCAATGAAAGAAACAGACCAGTTCTACCCTGTCTTCTCCCACTACCACATACCTAAAGGTATAGAGACAAACAATATAGACAGATGCCACTGACACTGTCAGCCAAATAAACTGTGCTTCTTTCTCACTTGATTTACTACAGGTATTTGTCACCTTGACACAAACTGAACACCTGATTTTCTAAAAGCCTTTTTTTGTGTGTAAGAAATTGAAACTAATTAATTAAAGTCTTATTTAAGGAACCTGATTTCAGCCGGGCGGTGGTGGCGCACGCCTTTAATCCCAGCACTTTGGAGGCAGAGGCAGGTGGATCTCTGTGAGTTCGAGGCCAGCCTGGTCTACAAGAGCTAGTTTCAGGACAGGCTCCAAAACCACAGAGAAACCCTGTTTTTTTTTTTTTTTTTTAAAAAAAAGGAACCTGATTTCAGAACCTAATTCTTTGAATTGAGGAATGGACTATAGTCAGGTCCAATAAGACAGCTCAGTGAGTTAAGGTGCCAGCCCCTAACATAACAACACAAGTATTGCCGGACACATGGAGGAAGAAGGAACCCAATTCCTAAAAATTACTCTCTCACTTCCATCCACACTTTGTGGAACATGCATTCTCCCCCAATAAATAAAATGCAGTAAAAACAATAGATCATAGTAATTGGCACCTTAACTTTTGGCTGGACAGCATTTCACATATTTCACATAGTCCTTTTTGATTTCATTTTTGTCTCTCCCTTGTCAACAGCAGCTAGACTGAGAGGAAAAGAGAGAAGGAAAAAAAATCTCCATATGATAGGAGAGTCATAGGAGAATGTGAGTCTTTGCTTCTGATGCCCTTAACAAAACTCACTATGCCCAGACTGAGGTAAGTAATGTCAAAATACTCAACACCCTAGACGTGTAACATTTTTATTTGTAGATGTTGTGCGAATGCCTCCTGTGTGGCTCCTTTCTGACTCTGAACACTCACAACCTTTTGTGATTTTTTTTTTAGAGATGGAAAAACATACCCATGTAGGATAAGATTGCAAATAAGTGAAATTATTTTTTCACCATGAAATCATTATTTGTTGGAAATACCTTAGATTTCATTTATTGCAGGAGCTTAGAATAATCATTCCCAGTACATCTATTGTGGTTTGGAAACCAAAGAAGACATGCATGTGGTCTTTTACAGCCCATTTAGTTTTGAAGATTTTCAAGAATTAATGTGTTCGCTGAAATTCTTTTTTCAACTTCATCCAATTCCACACAAGTTGCCCAGTTGGGAGAACATAATTAGGCCTCTGTTGTAGCTTAGAAATTAGTGATGCAAGGCAAGGATGGCTCAGAACAGTCTGAAGAGAAAACCCAAGGGAGGGCTCAACTGACATATTTCACTTCTAGAAGTGTGTATTCCCGCTGATGGCTGTGTAGACATTTTTCTCTTTAACTAAACTGTGCTGTGCTGTGCTCTGGTACACAATATGCCCTGTGGTTTCAGATGTTGGGTACCTTGGTATAGAAAGTTAAAAAAGAGGATAGTATTATCTTTTGAAGGAAGGCCACTAGTGGACACTTTACTATTGATTTTATTTTATAATAAAAATGTGCTGAAATACACATAGTATAAAATTTACCATTTACCATCTTTAAGTGTTCAGTTCTGTAGCACTAACTGCATCCATATTCCTGTGAAACTCACACCGCTATCCATCTGCAGAACTCATTTCATCTTGCAAAACTGAAATTCTATACCCATGAAACAATAACTCTCCATTTCCCTCTCTTTCCAGACGCTGGCAGCCACCATTCTGCTTTCCAGTTTTATGATTTTTGACTACTCTAAGTACCCCATATAAAAGAAATTATATAGTATTTGTCATTTTGTAGCTGGCTTATTTCACATATCATAAGTTCCCTAAAGTTGTTTCATGTTATAGCAAAGCTCAGCATTGTATTCCATCACAAGGTAGAATAATATTCCATTGTAGGTGCATGCTGCATCTTGGTGATTCAGTCATATATTGATGGATGTTTGGGTTGCCTCCATGTTTTAACTATTATGAATAGTACTGCTAGAAACATGGGTGTGTTTGGATCTCGTTAAGACTCTACTTTCGGTTGTCTGGTTAGTTCTAGCAGTGAAATTGTTGGATCCTTCAATAATTTCATTATAATCTTCTGAAGATCTTATTCTGTTTTCCACAGCGGCTATACCACTTACCATTCCCACCAACAATATACAAGGTTCAAGTTCCTCAAGAAATACTCCAAGTACATTTGAGAATGTGCATTCTGTTACTGGTGTCATGATACTCTGTTAGATCTAGCTGGTTTATAGTGACATTGAACTCTTGATTTCTTTCTTTGTCCTTTCCTGTCTGATTGTTCTGTAACTAACAGTTGGATGTTGACACATCCAGCTGTTATTATAGAATTACCTACCTTTTTCTTTAATTTATTAATTTATGTTTAATATCTTTTGAAGGTCTGCTATCACATATACAAAGGTTTTAAGTGTTTGTGTCCTCTTTCTGTATTAACATTTATTAACATGTATTTTTGTATTCTGTAACCTTTGAAATTTTAATAACTGTTTTACCCTCTCATGTTTACTTATTTGCTCTTGATTTTGTCTTTTCCTTTTCTTTTCAATTTTTAATCTTTGTATTAGAAATAAATTTCTTGTAGGCACAACCTAGCTGCATCATTTTTTAAAAATCCATTCTACAGACCTTCATTTTTTTATTGCAAAGCTTAAACTATCCTGATGTAAGGTAACCGCTGGTAAAGAGGTACTTGCTCATTTTGCCAAGTACTCAGGGCACTGTTCCCTCACTTCTATTTCTCTTCTTTCCGGTTGGACAGAGCATCACCATGGGCTGCTTAAATGTCTTCTTTTCTTTTTTGTTTTGAATCCAGCTTCTTGGTGCTTTTTAAGGGAAGATCATACTGGCTAGTTACAAGTAAATTTACAACACTCTAGTTTATACTGTTTAATAACATGGGAAGCTCCTTTGTGACTGTCTACATGACTTTGCATTATTAATGTCACAAACCATACCTTTACACAATGTGTAGAAAAACATAACTGTGCCCATTTTATGAATCAATCACCTTAGTTACACAATAGCAAAATAAGGAGTTACTAATGAGGACTGTGTGATCATTTGAATTTGAAAATTTCATTTTAGGATTCTATAATTATAAACCTAAAAAGAAACTTTATATTCTATACTTTGTCTTTTCATACCAGTTCTATCAACTGACAGCCAGAGTACATGCTCTGTGTTTGGTCTGTCCTGAGAAGATGATGTGGCCGATGAGTTCATGGTTTATGTCCTCAAGGGACAGCACTCTAACAGGGGTGGCAGAAAGTCCATAAATATTGTGGGAGCAGGGAGCCGGTCTCAAGAAAAACTCAGCAATGAGGAGGTCCTCTGTCTTAGTTAGGGTTTCTGTTGCTGTGAAGAGACACCATGAAGGGCAGCTCTTCTAAAGGAACACGTTTAACTGGGGCTGGTTTCCAGGTTCAGAAGTTTAGTCAATTCTTGCCGTGGGAAGCATGGCAGCACACAGGCAGAGTGTGCTGGAGAGGTAGCTAAGAGGCCTACATCTTGATCCACAGGCAGCAGTAAGTGAACCGCATGCCACATAGCTTGAGCATTTGAGACCTCAACATTTGCCTCCACAGTAACACGTTTCCTCCAACAAGGCCATACCTACCCCAATGAGACCACGCCTCCTAAAAATGCCACTCCCTATGGACCAAGCAGTCAAACATATAAGTGTATGGAGGCCAGAACCATTCAAACCACCACAACCTCCAACATGGGACTATAGAATAAGGTGTAGGGGAGACCCAGCCAATCACCTTGCTTGTAGGGCGGAGTCCCCCGAGGCTATTTTTTACTTATAAAGATTGCAGGCGTGCTCCCCGCCTTCCCTTTTGCTTTCCTGTTCTTCCTGTTCTCTGCTGGAACTTTGGTTTCTGTGAGTTTTTCCCCAATTAAAGCTGAATATTTTACTATAACTTCCGTCTGACGTTCATTTACGCCGTTACAATAAGGCATCTAAAACAAGCACACACATGCAAAGTAGCTATTACTGGAACAGCATCTTCTACATGCTGAATAGCAACTAAGGAAATTGTCCCATGAGGTCTTCACATGTCCATGTAAACCAAGGAAAAGGAGAGGACCACAATGTAATGTCATTAAATATCTGAGATTGGATTTACTCTGTGATAGATATCCTTCTAATATTTAATGATATAATCTTCTTTCAATAATAAATACATGTACCCAGTTATTCATATATATATCTGCATAGAGAGAAACACGAAAAAATGTTAAAATTAGTGAATCTGAATTAATTATATGTGGTAGATATTTATTCTACTCTATGCTTGTAAATTTCTGAAATTTGGTTTCAGAACAAATGCTAAGGGGCTGGACAGATAACTCAGCAGTTAAGACTATGAACTGCTCTCATAGAAGACTTGAGTTTAGTTCTAGAACTTGAAGTGGGTGACTCGCAATCACCTGCATGTCCAGCTCCAGTGGGATTCAAATCCTTCGAGGACAACTATGCTCTGACACACAGATACACACATAGCCCCACCTCACACCTGCTGGCTCTCTGGGCTGAGGAGGAAGGAAGACTTGATTGGGGGAGGGGGAGGGAATGGGAGGTGGTGGCGGGGAAGAGGCAGAAATCTTTAATAATTAAATAAATTAATTAAAAAAAATTAAAAAAAAAGATAGATAACTAGAAGATATATTTTCATTGAAAAATATCTATATCTGTAAGCACATGAATTCTGAATACTTCACTACTTAAAATAAAAACATTACAGATGTGCTCTTCAAAAAAAAAATACAACAAATATAAAAAACACAGAAGTAAAATTAAACCTTTTAAAATGCAAACTCTGATGATACAATTATTTTTTTATAAAATAAATGGAAAAATATTATGTATTGGTTTTGAAATTTTATTATCTATGAGCTCCCAAGGGAACAATATGACAGTTTCTTTTTGATGCGGTAATAAGTTACTATGAAGTTATTAAAATGTACATTTTATTCTGGATTTTAGAAAGCAGGAATCAAAAATGGGTCTCAGTGAATTAAAATAAAGCTGTGAACTTGGCTTGTATTCTTCTGGCTACCCAGGAAAGGAATCCATCCCTCTGCCATTTTTAAGGATCTATTGAGTGATTTTTTTTGTGTCATTATATAGCTGGTAGGTGAGTACAGGATAGGAAGATAGAAAGAGCAGAACACAAACTGGCTGGAGTACCCTGGGGCCAGGGTCATGCTGTTGTCCAGAGATGGGCAGTCAAGGGGGATGATGCCAGACAAATGGGAGAGCTCTAGACTCTACTGCTCCCTGGGGTCTCTGAGCTCATGGAAACCCCCATGTTTCCATTCAAGGATTCCAGGTGATTAAGTCAGGCCTGTCCAAGGTTAGAATGGTATTTAGCTACCATAATTCACCATAAGTCATCTGATTAAGGATTTTAATTGCATATGAAAAGTCCCTTTCAACAGAACCTTTTTGGCTAAACCCTTGGGAGAAGTCTGGAGACCACCAGCTGCCTGCTTCCTTTCTTCCTTCCTCCAACCCTCATAGAAGAATTTCTCACCCAGACACATTAAAGGGAGAGAATTCCAGACTCTGTGCTTCAGCCTCGCCAAGTTAGTTGACACATCATAAAGCTACAGCAGGAAGGGAGGAGTGAAGGAAACATGGTGTGAAGTTTCCTGGTTGGAGACACTGAAATGAACTCTGGGGAGACAGGCGAGCATGTGACACACAGAGCTACTCAGAGGAAGGACCTCTGTTATTTTACATTCTCTTGCAGTCATGACTTCAGACAGGACAGCAATTAGAGAGATAAGTGCATGAAAAGAACCACACATTTAAGGTCAATCAGCCTCTTTCTGGACGTCTCTTTCATTTTAGTTTGTGGTGATTAGACTCCTGTCTTCAGGAGTCATGAGTATATGACCACTGGGAACTGACAGGTGACACCAAGGCTTGTAGCTTTCCTGTTGGATTTTATTGCTTGGCAGTAACATTCACACCTCTTGGCCTCTTGGCTTCTCTGTGAAAACGGCATCTGCTCATTTCTCTAGGGTATACACATAGGAAATTGAGCATATGTGGGATAAAAGGGGATTGGGTGGGGCCTGACGTCACTCTAAGAGCCATTTATAGACCTTCTGCAACAGCTATGCCTCACGCTGTTCAGCTTTGCACGTCATCATCGGTCATTTAGAAATGTTATCTACAGGGCATCCATTGCTTCTTGGAATCCATATAATTTACCATTTTGTATTTACAGGAAAAAGTTACCCATGATGAGTCTTAATATGTTCACTCCAAGTTTTGCAGTTTGTGTTTTGTGTGCACATGTGTATTTGTGGAATAAACATGTATGTGTATGTGTGTGCAGGTATGCTCGTACACGCAGGCATATGTAAAGACCAGAGATAGACATTGAAATATCGATTTCTACTGCTGTCCACTTTGTACTTTGAGATAAAGTCGCTCTAACTGAACATGGAACTTACCATTTCAGTTAGACTGGTTAGCCAGGGAGCCCCAATGTCTGCCTGCCTTTGCTCCATGGCACTAGAGTTACACCATAATTTTGCATGGATGCTGAGGAACCAAACGCAAGTCCTCATGTATGTCCAAGAAGTAATTAAACTTTGAGACATTTTTTCAATTCTGGTTTGATTGTTAAAGTTAATGTATTGAATTGAAATGTGGGTTAAAAAAAAACTTTATAAAGCTACCTTGTATTGAAAATGAATTGTATATTGCTTTTATATTTGTTTTCCTATAGGCAGTTCAAGACATTATCTTATTATCTACTCTTTACCAATGAGAATTTCCTAAGTCTATTTTCTTTGTTGTTGTTTTGCTTTTTGGTTTTTCAAGACAGGGTTTCTCTGTAGTTTTTGAGCCTATCCTGGAACTCATTTTGTAGATCAGGCTGACTTTGAACTCACTAAGATCTGCCTGCCTCTGCCTCCCAAGTGCTAGGCTTAAAGGTGTGCTTGACCATCTAAGTCTGGTTTTTAGGAAAGGAATGGTAGAGTCAGGTTTTGAATACATGTGTGGCTGAACTAAGGTTAAAGTTTTATTAACTATGGCATGAATACACTTTTATTTGAAGCTTGATGGCTGTAACACAGTCAGGTAGTGAATATTCATATCAATGATGTTCTCTTACAAACTGATAGAAAAACTGCAATCTTCAAGTACTCCATTGCTGAAAGTTGGCATCAATCAAAAGAAAATCACAAACTCATAAAACGTAAATGGCTGGAACAGTAATGAAACCGAATGCCCAGCAATGTAAAGTTCATGACATCTGTTGTTTGATTGATTGAGACATCGTGAGCTGGACGCATATGATGATAGAAAGATAAATGTGCCGTGCACTATGAATGTGGCAATGGATACAGCATAGATTACCACAACATATGACAGTCTGATCAAGAGAAAACAAAGTTTGGTAGGTCAGGAAGCAGAAATTCATAGAATTCTCAACAATTTCCATCATATAGTCACAATCACCTTCTATCTCCTACATTAGAGAATTTTCATATTTGAAAATTTGGTCATTTCAAATTAGAGCTGCTTCATGTGTGTCTGAGAGTTTATACAACTAAATTGACTGCCATGCCTTGGTACCAGCGATGGAGTGGAAAAAAGCTGAAGTATCATCAATTGCCTCACAGAGCAGGATATTATCAAGTGAATATTTTCCATTTTATTTTTAAAATGTCATTTAGAAATAACACATAATAGTTGTGAATGTTTACCATACCCATTACCTCAAATATTATCATAACCTTGTGGTAAGAATATTTATATTATTTTTAACCTATTTTGAAATATATAAACCATTTTCATTGGACAATAGTCATTCTCCTATGCACTAGGACACCAGAATTTATTATTCATATCTAAGTATGACAATTGTCTCTAGTCTATTTCCTTCCTGACTGCCACAGTCTTTGGTAACCAATATTATATTATGTACTTCTATGAAATCAACATTTTTAGATGCTAATTGCATTAATGAAGTATTTATTTTCTGTGCCTGGCGAGTGTCACTTAAAATAGGTTGCTTGCTTCTAGATTTTGTAAAGCAGCTAATTCACTGTTCGGTTTGATTTTTTTGAATAATGTCCCATTCTCTAACTTTACATTGCCTCTTAAATGATTGTGTTTGCTGTCTTTCTCTTTCCTAGAATAGAGACATAAGCAGAGACAACACAACAGCTACAGTGAGGGATGGAACTCACAGCAATGTGTCCGGCAGATAGAGGAGGACATCAACAGATAATACATCAAGACAGAACAAAAACTGCTTTGCCTTCTAGAGGAAAGTTCAGATAGGGTTTGTCACTGAGAATACTTGAATTCCTAGGTGGTAGGTAAAGGGAGATCATCATTCATTAATTACCTTATTTAATACTTATATAGAAAGCTCCAAAAATGCACTGTTTTAGCATATCTAAGAATGCTTAATGGAAAATAGTATCCCTGTAACTCAGGTAGAATTTGCTGAAGTCATGCTCAACAAACCAGGATGCATCTAAAAGTATCCTGGCTCTGGTCCTCCATTCCCCTGGTGTTTGCAGCCATTAGAAAGACAGAAAACTAAAAACTAATGTCACAAATAAGTGTGTACTACCAAGGATAAAAAAGCTGAGAGGATAGATCATGATAATGCAATTGGTCCATTCAAAGCTGAGAACTGACCAGTCTCCCTCTCCATCTTCCCCTCTCTTTTATTCTCTCCCTCCTTTTCTCCGTCTTTATTCATCTCCATCTCTTTTTCTGAGCCTTTTGTCACTGTAGCCATCATCATCATTGTCATCCTCACCATTTCCATCTCCTCTCCTATCTGTCTCCTTCCCTCTCTCATTATGTTTGCTTTCCTTGTGTTCTTTAATGACTACTACACTGAGGCAGATAGGGAAGGAGCCAGCTAGCATCACTTACATAGAGAGTTAGTGAGCAGGTGTAAAGCATTTTCAAGTGTTAACAAAACATGGTTCATGCCTTGGGCACATCTCTATTGAAAGAAGGACCATATTTTGGGGAACAACTCTTGTCCTGAATTGGATGCGAGTGCATATTGTCTACATTTCTTTTATTTTCTTTTGTTTCTCTTTGGTTTGGAACCAGAATTTTATCCTTAACATTGACCTACCTTTCCCATAGCCGATTGACAAGTTATTTACTCCCAATGTCTTCCTTTTAACCTTCATTCCCCATGTAGAATGGTTATCATCGTCTTAGTACACCTTGCCTCATGAGGTTGTTTCTGAAGCAAAATAAGAGTAAGACTATAAAAGTTCAGACAGTCCTGAACACATAATATCCTTCACATAAAAGTTACCTCTTGTAACTGTTGCTATTATGAGTATGATTTTTATTATTATTGGGTCATAAAAGTCCTCAGCGAAACACGTGGCCTCTTCTTTCATCTAGTTCTCTGTGCACTGCACAGATACATCATTTTTAAATTGCTTCCAAGTTTTCTTCTTATATGGTCTTATAAATCTAAATCATGATTGCTGTCAACACATCTAAAATATTGCAATAATGAAGAAAATACCTTGTTTCCCCATCTAGAAGATAGTACTACTAACACATTGTGTATATTTTTCTATGTTTTACTGTGAATTTTATGCAGTGGTGTTGAAGTGTGTAACATACTTGTATATGCTTGATTTTCTAAAAACTATTTTAGTCTGATTTGAGATATACATTTCAAATATAAATGAAAGTAAATAAAATTTGTATGTTCATCATAGAAAAAGTACAAATACTTACAAAATGTATCTCTAAGCATTAAGAATATGTAGCTCTTAATTTGTGTTGTTTAGTAAAACATTTTCATGATTTTAAAGAAAAATAGTTGAAATGAGCTGATATATAATAAATTAATCAACAGATCAAAATTGATCAACAGAATACTTTTATATTATATGAAAAATTATGAAAGGTTATTTACTGAGAGATAATATAACCTCTGAGTACATTTATTATTTTTCTAGTTGATAAACACTTATCTTACCTTCATATTAAATTTTGTGAGATCAAAAATTTTCATTTAAATAACTTGAGATGACATCTGACAATATACTATAGATATAGTTTTGCTTTTATAAGTAAAAAAATTAATCTTCCAGTATTCTGCTGAATCAATCTCTTACCTACTCAAGAGATAGCTGTTCTTGGTATATTAGTTATATTCCTTATTGCTGTGACAAGATGTCTGATGACAAGAAACTTGAGGGAGAAAGCATTTAATGTTGCTCATGGTTTGAGGTGAATCACCAGTCATAGCAGAGAAGGCAAGAGTAAGCTGGCTGCTTTGTGTGTGATGTAAGAAGCAGAGTGTGTTGAATGTGCTCCTTTTGACTTAGACTTTTTCCCTCCTTTAATTTACTCTAGTATCCTAGATTATGGGATATTGTCATCACATTCACTGTGCATTTTCCTTCTTCAACTAAAACCCTGTGGAAACATACTCCCTAACATACCCCAGAGATGAATCTCGTAGGTGACTCTTAATTCAAGTGATAAAGAGAAACTATCACAAAAGTCCAGTTCTTACCGACTTCAAACTTGCCAACTTGATTCCTACTCTTGCCACCCAAACGCTTCACTTTTTAGTTCATAATGTTTCACCACGGCCTGTGTTTTACATTAGTTTAACAATGCAAAGTGATTTAATCCATTTATCCAATTCTCCCAAGATGTAAAAGTTCTAACATTGTTCAGAAAGTGAAGTTCACTTTCAGAGGGCTTATGGAAACTCAGGCAATCTCTTAACTATCAAAGAAAGAACAATCCTAATTCAGAACCGTGGGATGAGGACACATGCATTGATTTTCTTGTTGCTATGTTAAAATACCTAAAGAAACAACTTGGGGAAGAAAGATTTATTTGCACATAGTTGGAGGTTACAGTCTTTCTTGATGGGGCAGACATGGTGGCAGAAACATGTGGCTGATCTCATCACACCCACAACAGGAAGCCGAAAAAGTTGAATGCTTGTATACACCTTTTGCCATTTTTTATGAAGTCTGGGATCCAGCCCATGAAATGATGCCATCCATATTCAGAGTAGGTATTCCTACCTCAATTAGCCTGTTTTAGGAACTCATATGTATGTGTGTGTGTGTGTGTGTATATATATATATATCCGGAAATTTGTTCCCTGGGTGATTCTATATCGTTTCAAGTTGAAAGCCAATGTTAGGTATCAAATGGAAGGTACAGAATGGAAATATTAATTGAAAGCAAGAGTGAATTTCAGTATGGTAAATACCCAAGTCTGCAAGGCCCCATGTGAAATCTGGGATTTATTTATTAAGTAATCTGGGCTCAAATACCCTTAGGAACACTTACTCCCTTTAGTTCTGACCCCTACAGTACATAAAATCTCTGCAACAGTGGGCTCCACATTGTGCTGATATCTTTTCTTGGTTGGTATGCCAGGATCCTGGCTCTCTAAATTCTTAGATTTCCATTGTAAGTTAGGCTTCATGGTCATTGCTTCAACCATGACCTTTCAGCATTTCCCCAAAGAGAGTCTGACTGTGCCTCACCTTGCATGGTTTCAGAGGCTTTCTAGCCTGGTATAAGTCTCCATAACCCCATAACTTTTACATTTTGCATTTCTGAAAAACCAGCATGTAAGCAATACTGGCCCTTTGTCTAGACAAATAAATCGTGGTCTCCTAACACAGCTGCAACTACTTCTGCGGGGGTCGGTGACTAAACCCGAGAAAGCATTGCCCTAGGCAGCTGCTTCAGAGTAGCGGTTCTTAACCTGTGGATCTCTACCCCTTTAGGGGTCACATATCAGGTATTTTGCGTATCAGATTCTAACATTATAATTCACACCTGTAGCAAAATAGCAGAAATGAGGTATCAATGAAGATAACTTTATGGCTGGGGTCACCACCGTGTTAAACGGCCACAGCACAGGAAGGTTGAGAACCACTGTTTTAGAGTAAGTAGGATTCTCAGTTCAGTTTCCTTTCTTGGAAATGAATTTGGTGCATCAGGGAAATCGTTTCTATTGTCCCAGTGCAGAGGGAGAGATTTGTTCAAATTTGCTCATCTTTTCAGCAACTGCAGCTGTTCCCTTTGCACTCACCTTGTCTGCAACTTTGAACATTCCAATATTCCTTTCTTTGCCAAACTGTAAATTTTTAAATATATTTCTGCTCTCCCTCCCCCCTCTCTCATTAACTAACAGGAATAAGAAATAACCAGGCTACTCCCTCAGTGTCCTCCTATCCTGAAATTTCCTTTACTGAGTAACTTAGAATAATGTTTTACAATCCAAACTCAGTCAAAGTTACAAAAAACAGATCAGCCTATCATCGATCAATATATCATCTATCTATCTATCTATCATCTATCTATCTATCTATCTATCTATCTATCATCTATCTATCATCTATCTATCATCTATCTATCTCTTATCTATCATCTATCTATCTATCTATCTATCTATCTATCTATCTATCTATCTATCGATCATCTATCTATTATCTATCATCTATCATCTATCTATCTATCTATCTATCTATCTATCTATCTATCTATCTATCTATCATCTATCTATCTATCATCTATCATCTATCTATCTATCTATCTATCTATCTATCTATCTATCTATCATCTATCTATCTATCTATCTATCTATCATCTATCTATCTATCTATCTATCTATCTATCTATCTATCTATCATCTATCTCTCATATATCTGAAATGTAATGACCCTCGTCCCAGTTCTTGGTAGAGTTCACTGTTCTCTTTTGAAGCTTCATGAATATCTTTACTCTCTTTATATTTGCCTTCTTGACTTCCACACTCTGATTACAAAATTCCTAGATCTTCTTCATTACTCTGAAAAAACAAGTTCCAAAAGCCTAGAAATGGCATGGTCAGATTTATCACAACGCTAATCCTGCTCTTGGTACCTCTCTTAGTTAACTTTTTTTTAGCACTATAGTTAAATACCTGAAAATAAGCATTGTAAGAGAGGAAGGCTTTATGTTGGCTCATAATTAGAGAGTCACATTCCATTATGGGAGGGAAGGCATGGTAATGTGAGCTTGACTCAAGTACCAGATCATATTGCTTTTTACCACTTTGCCCAGTGGTCTGTAGAGGATGGGATCAAATAATAAGCCATACAGGTGTGCTGGAGGACATTATAGACAAAATTATATGTGAAATTTATGTTAGATGTAAAGTTTGGCCATTCTCTCATTCAATTCAAGCTAATCCAAGTGTAGATATAGTTTTTTGAACAGGTGGATTTTGCAATCTTTTTGTTGAAAACTCAACCTTGTAAACTGCATATTTCTCTTTATGTGAAGCCAAGGATCTCATGCACTTAAAGGAGAAAACTATTAATAGTTGCCAAGGCAAATTTTACTTAACCTATCCTAGAAGCTTATAAATTTGTCTTTATCTTTGAAACTCAAAGCTTCTGGCAGAGAATGGGGTAGTTTGTCTTGATTTCCTCCCCTCCAAGAATATAGTAACCTTTTCAGATTTTCACTCTTCAATTTTAAAACTCAAGTTCCTTGAAGTTTATCAACACAGAAATGAACTTTTCAAACATAGTGTTGATTATTGCTTGTATGGGGGAGCTCCTTCCTGGTTCTCATTTATAGCACATCATCTTTCACTTGATCAATTGTCCTTTATTTCCTCCAGCAGAAGAGGATTCAACTGATTGTATTGCTAACCTCCTTACATTGATTACCTATTCCATCCATTTGCTATTTATGCTATCGTGTTTTATTTTTTCTGTCTTCTCTTCATTCCATCTGTTTGTATTTTCCATTAATATCATGTTTTCTCTGACTCTAATCATGAATAATTTTAAAAGAAGCTTTGTTGTTCTTCTGAGGTTTCAGGATGGTGCTTAAATGCATTTAATCACACCTTAAGCACTTGTGTGTCATACCAGGCTGCTGTTGCAGCCCTTTGTGGTTGTTTATCTTTCTCCATGTGACATTCCCACAACTCCTTTTTTAAAAGATGATTTAATCTTATTTATTTTATAAGAATGGGTATTTTCCTACATGTATGTATGTGAGCCTCATGCATGTCTGGTGCTGGCAAAGTTTAGAAGAGGGAGTCAGATCCCTGCAACTGGAGTTAGCAATGCTTGTGGACCATCCCACATGGGTGCCAGGAACCAAACCTGGGTCCTCTGCAAGAGCAAGTGCTCTTACCCACTAAGTCATCTCCCTAATTTCTAACATTGATTTTATTTTTAATTTTTGAGACAAGTGCTCACTGTGTAACCCAAGATAGCCTGTATTTCACTAATTAGACCAAACTGGCCTCAAACTCACAAAGATCTGCCTGCTTCTGTCTCCTAAGTGTTGGAATTAAAAGCATGTGCCACTATGCCCAGTCTTTCAGGAATCCTTTTCCTCTTGGTTTTCCATAGGCTAAGATCACAGAAATTTCTACTTGGAGAATAGATGGAAATTGAGAGTGGGCCCGGGAACCTGCACTTTTTGGACCCCTTCTTGGGGCTTCTGTCTTCTGGTTCAAGTTCACTGTTTCTTTTAAGTTCCTCATCTACCCAACTCTATCCAGACCCTAGAATCTGCTCACTGTTCTCTTACCATTTCTTGTTTCCAAAGCTTTTGATTTTCTCTACTTAGTAAATAGTAAATTCTTAAGCCTTCTGTAATGACACACGTGTCAAAGTGTCTAATCATAGTATCCATTCTTTTGGTCAAATACTGGTCTACATGTACTATAGCTTTGAAAACACACTATGGGTTTGTATCATGTATACTTTGTTGTCTTTACATAAGCCACATAGCCTTCTGCAATATGGGTTAGCCCCAGCTTATCAGTTAGATACATCAAGGGGAAAACCTGAGGCTTCCCCAAAGCAGTAATTCTATTTTATCAAGTCCATTTCTTAATCAATCTATGTTGCTCTTGCCCAATTACTGAATAGGACCTGGCTGTTATAAAACTTTTGATAGCTACATATAGGTAAGGAATGTTTACAAGCACTGCTTACTCAAGATTCTATTTCCTTGTTATTTCTTTTGTCCCTCTGTGTTCACTATTACTCCAGCACTGGGAACCAGAAACTTGCAAGTCTCTGTACCTAATGCTTGGAAATTCTCAGACTTCTTGGAAGCCTAGAAATGCAAAGGAATGAAATGTAGTGAAGACAACAGGTGTGTTAAGTAAAGTGGCATTTGACCTCTTCTCTCTCCTAGATATTCAGAGCTCCAGGCTCGAAGGATAGCTATGCTATATTACTTACACAGCTGGAAGGAACTTCTGGACAACAGAGCTGCCTGTGTGGATCTGTCTGTGCTATCCAGAGAGATCAAATCACCTGCTGTCATAGTTCGCATTTCTATTGCTGTGATAAAGCACCATTACCAAAGTCACCCTGGGGAGAAAGGGTTTATTTCATCTTAGTGTCCTGATCACAGTTCATCATTGAGGGAGATCATGGCAGGAACTCAAACAGACCAGGAACCCGGAGGCAGGAGTTGATACAAGGGCCGTGGAGGGTGCTTCTTACAGATTTCCTCCTCATGGATTGCATAGCCTGCTTTCTTATATATCCCAGGACCACCTTCCCAGGGTGGCAACACTGTCTTAGTTAGGATTTTTATTACTGTGAAGAGACATCATGACCACAGAAAACTCGTATAAGGAAAATACTTAATTGGGGTGCCTCGCTTACAGTTTCAGAGATTCAGTCCACTATCATCATGCCAGAGGGCATGACAGCATGCAGTCAGACATGATTCTGGCTACATCTTGATCAGAAGGCAACAGGAAGTAGACTGTGGCACTGAGCATGGCTTGGGCATATATGAGACCTCGACGCCTATCCCCACAGTGACATACTCCCTCAAACAAGGCCGTCCCTATTCCAACAAAGGCACTCCTCCTAATAGTGTCTCAAACAAGGCCATCTCTACCCCAACAAAGACACACCTCCTAATCGTGTCACTCCCTATGAGTTTATGGGGGCCAATTACATTCAAATGTGCCTTTCTTATCAACCAATCAAGAACATTTAGCACACACTTTTCTCATTTGCCAATCTGTAGGAGAATTTTCTCAATTGAGAGTTTTTTTCTTTTACAAAAATGACTGCAGCTGATTCAAGTTTACAAATAAATAAATAAATACATAAATAAATAGCCAGGGCAATAAAATATGTATGACATGGAAGAGGAGCTTAAGACTTGCTACCATCATCATAGAGAGCCCAAAGTCTTACTTTCTGAAAGAGAGTAAGAAAGGATAGTGATGAGATTCAACCTGTACATGAAGCCATGAAGACCAAGAAAACTAAGGGTATATGTCCAAGTTTGGGATCAGAGGCATGAGAAGTAGAGATACAAGTACTGGAACTTCAAATCCCAAGAAACAAGAACTCAGTGTTCACTGGCAGAGAGGATGTCCCGGCTGAAGATGACACCAAACCTACACTGCCAACTTTAGCTTTACTTGCTTACTGGTCAAATGCTAACGTCTTTATACAGACACACCCAGAAATGATGCCTTCCTAACCATCCGAACCTGAGTCAGTCCAGGTGACATAGAAAATCATCCGTCACTTAAAGCAGACTGGATCTGTTGACTATCTGTTCATACTGATCCATCCTTGGCTTCAGTATTTGCAGTACATTCTTCAATATGCATTCTCATTGTATTAAAAGTATTCTGAAAACAGTAGGATTCTAAGTATCTCATGAATTTAAGTGTGGATATGGTACCAAACCCCCCAAAACACTTAGTGGCTCAGGTGGCATGTCTATGCAAAAAAAAAAAAAAGAAAAAAAAAAAAGAAAAAGAGAAATCCTAGGACAATATTCTCATTAATATTTTTCTTCTTTTTCTTGGTCACAAGCTGACACTATAGCCATTTTTTTTTAAAAAAAATATACATTATTTAATTCTTCCTCAAAGAATAGAAATATTTGAAATAAGTTATAGTTTTCAGAGCTGCTATGATCTTAACAATTTGCTCAGTTGATTAATCCATCAATATTTAGCAAGAATTTTACCAAAATGAGGCAAGTTTTAGGGGCTCTTAAGAGAGGTTCTCGGTAGCTGCTAGCCAGATGTCATTTGAAAACCAGAAGTCTGAGCCCATCATTGTTGATAAGGAAATGATTCAATTCCATTTGGGTAAACTATGTCTCTCTATGAAAGCAGACACTTGATTGAATCAAAGGAGGCTTTTCTTGGACACTCTGGTAATTGCTTCAGCTCTCTGGCTAGCTCTCAGATATTGCAAAAATGGTGTTTGAGGGAGAGGAGGATGGTAGGTCTAATTGCATAGTCTGGTTTTATAAGCAGGCTGCTTTCATCTTGCTCTTCTTTGGAAATAATGAGGTTTGTAAAATCACTGTAAATATACATCTGAACATGTAACCCTCCTCACTCTCCTGCATGATTTCATAAACAGCTGGTGTTGCCATGGCAGTTGAACAGAATAAACTTACTCATTCTAGAACATCTGTATCCAATACAGCCTCTCTGGCATGTCTCTGTCCCTCCTCTGTGTGTAACATGATGGAAAGCAGGCTCGGAGTTTTGGGTGTCTGCCTCATGTACTTCTTCTCCATATCATGAAAAGCCATTTCCTTTCCAACTCTCATAAATGCCTCGAGGATTTTCATTTTCCATTAAGAGGACAAGATTTTCCTTCTCTCTGTGATCTCAGAAGTTCTTGCAGCTGGTACTTTGAGGAAAGTGAAGAAAAGGCCGCCAGGCCTGTGACCCATCTGCTCTACAACCTCACAATTCCCACAGTTTTAACTTTTTATTTCGGTTTTGTAAATAAAACAATAGATATAAAAAACAAATGATAATTGATACCAAAAGTTGAAGGGTAAGATTGAGTGGCATCTGCTTCAAAACAATAAATTCTGGCCATGTCATCATTTTGTTCTTCGTTTCAATTCTTCTCAAGTTCCCTACCCAAGGAGATCACACGCTACCCCAGTCTTAAAAAGTATATTTTTGCTTAGAAATTCTGATAAGTGATTTGAAATATATCATTAAGACATTTATCTAGTTTAACCTGATCTTGTCTCATTTGGAAGAAAAGGGTTTGCTTTAATCAAAGGAAAAAAAACTTTAGCAATGTGTATAGTCTGAATTGTGATTCTCAGTGTATGGCCCTCAAGAAATACCAACATTCCTTAAAAAATCATGGGAATGGGAATTCTTTAGACAAATCAAAACCTAAAGATCTGGGATTGGGACCCATCTGTGTGTGAATTAGCAAGATTTCCAGGTGACTGCTAAAATTTGAGAACACTTGCTCCCTAAAAGAAAACTAGAGACTTAGAAACAAAATCAACATTTGTAATAACATACTCTCTCAGACCTTGACATAGAGACTTTGGCGATAGCATATGCTCTGTGAGCACTCTCTTGAGTTAACTGATTTACCTGACTTCAAGTAATGAATCATTACAGCAACCAATGGGGTAAGTACTGTCATTCTGATTATCAGAATGAGCTAAGTAGGACATTTCTAATATGACACTGCTTAATCAGCTGAGTGCACTTCCACTCAGCCCAGTGTAGCTAGGCATCCTGGGGTACCTTACCTGGACCTGCCGGACTTAGGAAAGAATTGAACATTTTTCACATGGAATCCAGGGAAGCTCTTGGAGGAGTGTTGTGAAATATTGGTTTAAGATGAATTACCTTTCTTTATGTTGTGGAATATTTCATTAATGATGCAAAGATGTGTTGCATTTTTTTATACTGCCTTTTTTTGTTTAACTCTGTGAAGCTGTGTTACTTTACCTGTCTAAAATACCTGCTTGGTTTAATAAACTGATGAATAGCCAACAGCTAGGTCAGAGAGAGAAATAGGTGGTACTGGCAGGCAGAGCGAATAAAAATGAGAAGAAGAGAAAAAAGAGGGAGGAGGGAGAAAAGGAGATGGAGAGAGTATGCCAGGGGGCAGTCACCCAACCACACAACCAGCCACAGAGCAAGAAGGAAAGAAATGTATATAGAATAGAGGAAGGAAAAATCAGGGGCAAGAGATAGATGGGATAATTTAAGTTAAGTAAAGCTGACGAGAAATAAGCCAACCTAAGCCAGGCATTCATAAGTAAGAATAAGTCTCTCTGTATTTATTTGGGAGCTGGGTGGAGGACCCCAAGAGAGCAAAGAGTTAAGAACAAAAAGAACCAACTGCAGGTGAATGTGAGGTCAGGTTCATTTCCAAAATATGAGATAAGTAAAGAAGGTGTACTATAGGTATATGCGTATGATATTTGAACATTACATCTGAGCACAGATTTCTGCAGGTACTTCTCATTTTTTTATTCATAGTAAAATATTTTTTTCATAAGCATCAACTGCTCAGCTAGTTCTTAAGGTTTAGAAAGAAAGTTTTATATCTCTCTGTGCCCAGAACACAGCCCTGATAATAGGATTTTTCAAGGATAATTTCAACTGTTTGGGGGTGTTCAAAGTTGTTTACATAGGGGCTTTTTGACTAGACTTTGGCTTGCTTTATGTTTAGAATGTAAAAGGACTCTAGACCTTAGTATAGTGAATGCCATGTTAGAGGCAACATTCTGATCTTGAAACTCAGGATGTAGGCTGAACACTTGTCAAAATGAGAACAAAGATCTAATCCATCAAAGACGTATTCCATAGTCACAGGAAAGTCCCTAAATGTACTGATCCTGCTTTGTGGCTTTTGTTGTTTGGTTTCTTCATAATTAAGTATGGCAACCAGGATGTGTTTTGTACATAAAGGACAAGGGCCATAAGGCTGCATGATTTGTCAAGTTCTCCCGGCAGCCTCTGGCTGGCAATAAATTCACACAGTGGTCTCTGGTGGGCTTATCTTGCAACAAGAACAAGCAATAGACACCTGTAAAATATATCAATTTTTCATTAATGTTCAATGAAAGTAAGATGTGAAACTGAAAATCCTTCCTTTCCTTCCTTGGAGTCAGTAGAAGGCAACCCTTATTGTGCAGAGCTGAGAGAATGAGCAAACATATTACTGTATTATTTTGGGTACCTGTGATTTGAGAACAATTTTAGGGAAGGGTCAGTGGGGCAAAGGGTGGAGTTGTGACCTAGTAAAAGTCAACTCTTTGTGTCCGTCTATGAGTGTGAATCTCTTGTTTGGACAGTTTCTTCATGGTCACTAAATTGTCGAGCGATAGTATGGATGATTTTCTTGCCTTCTCTAGAACAGGGTATCAGGACTCAGGCACCTGGGCTTTTCTTTTGCTCCAGAATTCTCCATCTCTTCCACAAGCCACAGTCACTTTCTGGACTCCTTCTCCTCAGACTGGTGTGCTCCACCTTCTTCACCACCTCACTGTTGCATAGTTTGCATAAGTACCAGCACCGCTGAGGGAACGAGGCCCACAGAAAGCCTCACGTGAACTCACTTCTCAGCATCGCCGAGGGAACGCGGCTCACAGAAAGCCTCACGTGAAGTCACTTCTGCACTGAATGAATATGACCAGAACCATGGGAAGTTACCAGATCCTCTGGCAGAGTTGGGGAGGCCTGCTCACTCATCACCAAGTCACTGCATTCCTCCCCAAACAGAGCAGCTCTTCTTGGTACCTTTATTGAACATTTGGTACATCTATTCAGGGATGAGGGTAAGACACTCTATGCCTCGCTCATAGTCTCTGCAAACTGTTACTGAACCTTCTCTCCTGTAGGTGGCATTTTTTTCTTCTCTATGATTACATTCAGAAGCCAGGTTCCTCAGAGCATGACATGCTACCAATAGGGATAGGTGAGGAGAGCGAATCTAAAACAATTTGGTCCTGTTTAAAAAATATCTAAAAAGATATCTAATGGAATATTTTCAAAAATAAATTAAACCTAGATAACTGATAACTCTGAATTCAGCAGCAAGGCTCATTACAGAACCACAAGCATGGTGTAACAATGACTTTTCAGAGGTACCTTGATATTTAGAGAAACAGAATTTTGATTGCTTTAGAGTGTAGAAGGGCAGTGGAAGAGCATCTTACAAAGCTCACTGGTATACTTACGTTTTTTCCCCTTGAAGACTCTCACAGAAGTCCAAAATAGTTACTGGGTAATTTTCATGAGGTAGTGTATATTGAGCTAAGGAACTATATTTTGTGGATGAAGATCTTACATGTACCAAGAACAGTGAAGTAGATATAATACTACCATACAATGTTTTAATACAAACCTTACGACTTTTGAGTTAAAGTCAGCAAGTTTTAGTTTGCACATGTTATCAGGTAATGGATACAATGCTGATGTATGATTAAAAAGACAGGATGCAACATAAATTAAAAATTGGACAGAGTATTTCTAAAGATAACCATGGCATTTGGTTCAACAGAACATAAAAACAGATGCAAGAGTCTTTGACTTGCAGTATACAGACTTTTGAGGAAGTACCAACACATCATTCGTTATTTATTTTATCATGATTTCAGGGTGGTAAAAAAATTTCTTTCATCATCTCTCACATATCACCCAGTTACTATGTAAGGAAGGAATCTGGGTCAAATTCTTACAAGTGAGGAATGGGGAAGCGAGGTAAAAACATGGTTTTGCTTTTCTCCTAGGTGCATTGGCCAGGGCCATAGCAGATTAACAAGAAAAATACATACAGAATTCTATCAACGTGTTCATGCTGCATGCACATGGGAGCATTCAAACAGGAACAAGAAGTGATTAGAATTTGAAATATATATGCTTTGTGAGAAAAAGAGGGGAGAGAAATGCCTATGGATTTCAGAAAGCATAAACAAGTCCTTGCTAGAGTAAGTGGAAGATATGACTGCTTGTGGCCTGAATGTGGTATCTACTCTTCTTCCACGTGAAAGGTGAGTAAAAGCCTAGGAAAGGAATTTATAACAGCTGCGCTGTTTTGGGAGTCTTTACTTTTAGGCAGCAGAGATTTATGAAGCTTCATGTCATGAGTAGAGACTTCTTAGATGCAGGATGTCATATTGGGGTCATCTTACAGCCACTAGGAACAGGGAGCGAGAACTGCTCCTGGAGACAGGTAGCTAAGAAGGCAGAGAGCTGGCGCATTGCTTTCCAAGCCCATTGGTCTTCCCATGATAGCTGTCATGTCAGGAGAAGGCAGGGGCCATTACAATAAAGGGAGAAAGAAAGCAGTTACTGAGAGCAGCCGGTGGTGGCATAAGAACCAGGGAGAGCAGTGAGTAAGGAGTGAGTAGTCTCTTCAGACACCGTACATCTCCCTCATCCTTCAACTGAAAAATAACAGCCTCTGTTTCCACGGGCTAGTTCTTCATCCATGATAAATGGCTGAGACACTGGAGTCATCAAGTTGCGGATGTCTTTCTGGCACCTGTAAACTTAAGGCAGCAAGCAAAAACTTTTTTTTCCCCTCATGGAAAGGCTTGCATCCTCTAGCTGATAGCTTCAACGGATGAGATCAGAAAAGAAACATGTTTATCAGGGCGTACCAGCGTAGAAATATTTGAAACATCTCTGTGTTTATCATATTGTACAGAAGATAAAAGAAGCTAAGTGCCATCAGCACTTCCGCCTCGAGACACATGAATATTTACATCCGTTCTATTAACAGGAAATACCTACTGTAGTTTAAAAAAAAAGACAGTAATAGGCTAAGAGGCAATACTTGTGTGTCTTTAACTTATCTATAGGCAACAACTTTTTCCTGGTTGTAAATCTCTTCCCATCACTTCCTACTGCTCCCTTCCCCTCTCAGCCACCTCCACTTTGTAAAACCACAGTATCAGAGCAGTTGCTGCTAAGGTTACTCAGCCAGTTTTTAGCAGCCATGCATTATATTGGAAATTTCCTGGGCCAAGAATTACTCCTGTCTACTTCGGGAAGCAAGAAGGACGTGTCAATCAATTTTTACGTCCACTGACAGGTGATGCACATGTTTTTTTGTCTTCTACCCACAGCTCCAGGTCTCTACCAATGTGTAGGTCTCACATTTAAAACAGAGATTTAAAATAATTTTAAAAGATGACTAGAACATTACAATTGGTTCTCTGGGCGAATCATGGCACTTTCCAACAATACAAAGGAATAAGAACCTTTTCTTAAGCACCCGTCTCTTCCCCCCATTTGCATGTCCTAAACCAATGAGGTTTCAGGGGACTGAGTTGTTTATAAGCTGACCACAACATTGACACTGTTGTGTTTTGCATATAGTTTATTTCTATGAAAGTTTATCCTGGGCCTATGACATTGACACAGTTGTGTTTGGCATATAGTTTGTTTCTATGAAAGTTTATCCTGGGCTCAGCCCCTGTGTAACAGTGCAGAAGTATTTGAAACTGAATTAGATATTAAGAAAGATCAATGATTTGTTCGAAGCTTTCATTCGGCAGGATGGATTGGTTAGTGCAAATGCAGATTGAATTTCTAAAGCACATTAAGATTCCTTGGCTCCCCTTATTTCCTCTTTCACTGTATAATCTCTCCCTGGCATGCTGCTTCTCCTCTGCTTTCTGTCAGGAGGGCCTCAAAACAAGCCAAGCAGATGCCAACACCAAGCTCCTGGACTTTAGAATCAGGAACAAATCATCCCTTTTGTTTATAAATAATCAATCTCACCTCTTCTGTTGCAGTCACAAACGGTAGACAAAGACAGTTCCAGAACTTAAGTTGGGATGTAGCTGATATCTGGATGTATGATTTGAGTATAGTGTTGCCATCCTCCACTCCTGAACAACTGGGAGAAAGAGAACTGGCTTCTCCCAGGAATGGCTCTTGCTCTTGATTGTCCAATTTACGGTGTTCAGCCCTGAAACTGTGTCCACACAAGCAACAGAAACAGACTCAGCAGGTCTCTTTCTCCCCATCTCTCTCTCTCTTTCTCATGTGTGTGTATGTGTGTGGTGTGTGTGTGTCTGTGTTTATGCAAGCTGCAGTAATGATGGAGACAATTTTAATAAAGAGCAGTGAGTGGAGGCATTAATATACAGCATCCAGGTTCAGTACATTTCCAGAGGAGGTCCAAATACAAGCCATCTTTTGGTTGCTTTGTGGTTTTTAGAAAGAAATTACACACACATACACACAAACAAAAACAAAAACAAAACAGCATTCTTGGGATACTAGAGGGATCAGCTAAGGATTCTTTTTTTTTTCTTTTTATTTATTTTTTATTCTTTTTTAATTAAAATTTCCACCTGCTCCCCGTTTCCCATTTCCCTCCCCTCCTCCCAAATATTGCCCCCTCCCCCCACTCCCCTCCCCCTATCCCCACTCCTCTTCTCCTCCCCCCACACCATTCCCCCTCC
Organism: Chionomys nivalis; assembly: GCF_950005125.1. NCBI lineage: Eukaryota > Metazoa > Chordata > Mammalia > Rodentia > Cricetidae > Chionomys > Chionomys nivalis. The sequence continues at coordinate 10,878,695 of NC_080100.1, read as the reverse complement.
ATCTCGATACTGAAGAGCAGTCCAAATTCTCTGCCCTGCAGGAAGACGAAGGTCTTCTATCTACGTCCAGGAAGGTGAGCGTCTAAACAGGCTAAGCTCCCACAAAGCCAGTTCATGTATTAGGATCGAAGCCTAGTGCCATTGTCCTTGGCTTCTCATCTGCCTTCATTGTCCGCCATGCTCAGAGAGTCCAGAATCAACCCATGCTTATTCAGTCCCAGACCAGCTGGCCTTGGTGGGCTCCCAATAGATCAGTTCCACTGTCACAGTGGGTGGGTGCATCCCTCGTGGTCCTGATTTCCTTGCTCATGTTCTCCCTCCTTCTGCTCCTCATTTGGACCTTAAGAGCTCAGACCGTTGCTCCAAATTGAGACTCTGTCTCTACCTCGATCCATCGCCAGATGAAGGTTCTAAGGTGATATGCAAGATATTCATCAGTATAGGATAGGGTCATTTCAGGTTCCCTCTCCTCAGCTAAGGATTCTTAATCTTCAGTATTTCACTGGTGATGAGGATGAGGAGGATGAAGGAAAGATCTAAAGCAGCACATTTCCTCAGCACTTCAGCATGCCAAGATACCTTTGTGCAACAGAACATAGCATTCAAGTCAGAGCTAGGAATCATTTTCTTTTGGCTGAAGCTCTCATATTATACCATTTATTAGAATATAAATCTTGCCTACAAAAGGATTGGAGACAGTATATAACTTTAAACAACAAAAAACAAAAGACTGGTAATCACATGAAAATCTTTGGAAGGAATAGATATTACCTGGAAAGAGCTAAAATGATGGCTTAGCCTATAATGTTTTTATTTCCTAGAAACAAAGAAAGACAAAGAGACACATTGAGATATGCCATTTTCCCAGACTGTTAAAGAAAGCAGGCAAACTTGTCTGCAGAGTAAATCTTTTTCCTGGAACTAAAGCCAAGGAGAAATTTATTGTGTGAGGCATTTTGCAGAAACTTAAGTGAATTAAGAATGTCAGATGTTGAACAAGGGATAGCAGATCATAAAATATACAATGTCTTCAAATAGATTTAATGAAAGCAATTATTTATAATGAAAACTGCCTTATAGCTAGCTTTAGTCTTATAAAAGAAATACTTGTTGTAATTCTTATCCTTGGGGAAATAAAACCTTTACAAACCCCCCTACTTGTGATAACGGTGGTGACAGTGAGTGGGAGAAATGAACCTTACAATACTGAGGAAGCTATATAATGCCACACAAGCCATTGGTGATTCTTTTTTTTTTTTTTTTTTTGCATGAATCTCCTGTTGACTGAAGATGCCTGTTTAGGACAATGTAACCAGATGGTTTTTCAGAGAAACTCGAAACTTTGCTCTCTATTTTTATCTTCCATCTTACCTCTCTGACTTCTTCCTTCTCCCTTGCTTTCTCTACTTCTTCTGCCCGTCCTGACTTTCTCTTGGCCTCTGAGAGAGAGGGATCAGCATTGACCTAGTGGTATGACTGAACAACAAACAATTGAGTAGTTGTCAAACAAAACATGCCAGGTGTTGAATGTACCCAGTCTCCACTGCAGCTGCAAAGCTCACCCTTCCTTAGATGTCACATCTTCCTTGGCTCTTCGACGCACACTCTGTGATTGGTAGTGCATACCATAAGTCACAGGATGCTAGTCTAAAACAAGTTCATTAAAAAAGACATAAACACAATGGAATACAACATAGCAGAAAAAAATAACGGCATCTTGAATTTTGCAGGAAAATGGATGGAGCTAGAAAACATTATTTTGAGTGAGGTAACCCAGACACAGAAAGACAAATATCACATGTACTCACTCACAGGTGCTTTTTAAACATAAATCAAAAGAAAACCAGCCTACAAACCACAATTCCAGAGAACCTAGAAAACAATGAGGACACTAAGAGAGACATACATAGATCTAATCTACATGGGAAGTAGAAAAAGACAAGATGTCCTGAGTAAATTGGGAACATGGGGATCTTGGGGGAAGGTTGAAGGGGGAAGGAAGAGGCAGGGAGGGGAGCAGAGAAAAATGTAGAGCTCAATAAAAATCAGAGTCTACCTCTGTCTTCTCAACTTTTAAATTGATGTTTTACAAAAACAAACAAACAAACAACAAAAAAACCCTAAAGCTTAGCATGGTAATTCATGCCTTTTATCCCAGCACTCAGGAGGCAGAGGCAAGTAGATTTCTGTAAAGTTTATGCCAGCCTGCTCTATGTAACAAGCCTAGGCTATATAGCGAGACCCTGTTTCTAAATAAATAAACAGACAAATAAATAAATAGAATAGCATGCTTGGTGGGACATACCTTTAATCTCAGCACAATGCAGGTAGAGGCAGGTGGGTTGTTATGAGTTAAAGAAGAGAGTTTTAGGCAAGCCACAGCCACACAATGAGATCATGGCTTTAAAAATAAAATTAGAAAATTCATCTGGCAAGTTGTGATGGCATTAGAACGTAAGCATTGTGAGGGCATGGGATCTGTCCATCTTATTTCCTGCTCTACCTCTAGAGCCTCAAAACGTGGCATCTTTTGATGGCATCTACGAACTTCTTTGTCCATTACAATTTTTTTATTAATAATTTATATGGAAGTACATTCCTTTTTCATATTTTCATACAGCATATTTAGATTCTATCCATCCCCTACTACTCCTCCAACTTTCTCTTTCTCGTTTTTCTTGTTCTTATTCTCTTTCATAGCACACTGGGTCCTGTTTGTTGTACCCATGCAAGCATGGATATAGAACATCATCCCATGGAACACATGTAACCCATCGTGGGCCACATCCCTAAAGAGAGCTTACTTTTCTTCCTCCAGCAGCTATGAACCGCCAATGGCAGCTTCGCAACTGCTGGGGACCTCGTGAGCTCCTTCCTTGTCTATGCTGAAGTGTTGACTCGGTAGATCTAATACAGATATTTTGATGGCGAAAGCCTCCTGTAAGTTCAGGAGTGCAGTTGTCCTTTCTTGTCCAGAAGACACCTTCGTTGTCCTCTGGTTTTGCTATTCCTTAATGTTACCTGAGTTTTGGGGAAGCTGTGATACAGGTGTCCCATCAAGGGCTAAGAAACAATTCTTTATTCTAGTCAAAACGCCTCTTAATGTTGTCTTTTCATCAACAGCTGACAGACACATCGAAGGCACGAATTCTGTGTGCTTGTGACAGAAACAGAGGGAAGACCGCCAGTGAAGGTATACTCAATTAATTGTCTAGAAAATGGTCAACTTTATAGCCCCCAAAGGATCTTTGTGTGTTAATAGCATTTTAGGCTGAAAATCCGGCAGGTGCATTGAGCCTTTTCCCAGCTGAGGCTCTAATTTTCCTTTTGGTTGGACTCGGCAGGCTTAGGAGCTGCTGTGATGTAGACTTTAAGTAAAAAATAAAATTGTTCAAGCCATCAGTGGAAACAGTTTATGTCACTGCACCAACTGCAATCTCTAGTTTAAACAAACTACTCATGAACAGTCTCTTCCCCTTCTTCTTGACAGTATTTGCTATGGAATAATAATGATATAAAACATAGTGGTATCTTCATATCTTTTCTTTCTTTGTTTGTTTCTTTTTTCCAAGACAGAGTTTTTCTGTAGTTTTGGAGCTTGTCCTGGAACTAGCTCTTGTAGACCAGGCTGGCCTCGAACTCACAGAGATCCACCTGCCTCTGCTTCTTGAGTGCTGGGATTAAAGGCATTCACCCGGCTAAGTACCTTCATATGTTGAGAGTATTTCTGTGCCCTCAGTCTTTTCATTATGTCTTTCCACAGTCAGATCTAACTGTTCCACCACACAGAAAACACTAAAAGGCTTCACATCAAAACTTTGGTTGTGTTTTTTGGAAATTAGTTCCCTGGGATGCTGGTTACTTCCGGCTATCAACAGTATGCATGCATTCTGCTATATTTTTTGGCTAGTGGATTTGAAAAGCCAGTACAAAGCACACATCTGAATACTACCACACTGGCAAAGAGTACCAAAGAAACATTGTGTTTGGCAAAAGGGGGAACTTTTAACTGCAACTGATAAATACACTCTTCTTCACTCACAGTAACTAGAACTGAGAAAAATATCCAGGCCATGAAGCCCTGTCTCCATCCTTTTCAGATCATTATTTATTCTTTTGGCTCTCTCTTATGGCAGCTCAATTTTATTGGCTGAGTCAAACGTCTTTTTGGTTTTCATTCCAGCATCAGTAGTTTATCTTACTCCTTCATTCTCCTAAGCAGACAAAGCAACCAGTATTAGGATGATGCTGATGAAAACAGAATGGCAGACGCAACGCTCAGCCTTCTTCATAAACGTTTTGATTTTTGTATTTTTTTTGTATTGAATTTTGTATTGTGTCTTGAAATGATTATGTTTCCTGAGGCTAAATGAAATAATGAAGAATCAAAAGTGCCAAGAACACCAGTTTCATTATGATGGTACCAATGCCGGGCACTTTCCAGCCAAATTGTGTGTGAGTGTATGTGTGTGTGTGTGTGCTTATATGTGTGTGTGTGTGTGTGTGTGTGCTTATATGTGTGTGTGGTTCGGGTCTGTCTTTCTTTTATATGAAGATCAGACCATCTTGGAACTATGAACAATGGGAATATTTCCAAGAGGTTTGGCTCCTAAGCTGCTATTGTTCTCATAAGCAATAATTTAGAAAAAAAACTCTAAGCATCAACACGACATCAATGGCAGAACCTGGAAGCAACTTCTTCTAGACTGTTCATTTCTAATGTAGTGATTAATGAACATAACAAGACCTGATCTTGTTATGAAAAGTCAAAGCAGGTCTTTCTTTAAAAGCCTGAAAACAGTACCAGGGTAGAGCTGGACTGTACTTCCGAGTTTGCTCTTTCAGGGTATGAGATGACTTAGCATGGAGATTTATCTTGGTCCATGACTACTCCGAGGGCCTTTTACCATGGATCCCTAATGTCAACAGGAATAACAGGAATGTTATTACTTTAGAAATCACCTTTGGAGACATCACAAGCACTGAACCACGGTTAATTTAGGGGCATTTGGAAACTGTTAATAAAAATGCTGAGCAGGGATCAACTCTGTTCCTTCTGAGACTTTTGTCAGTGCTTTCTACTTTCAGCTTGGAGTATTGCAGAGCTTTAAGGAAGGGCAAAGAAAGGCCCAGCAAGCAGTTCCAAGTGTGCCGGGACAACAGGATGGCAGCTGAACGTAGTTTCCTGGGCTATTACACCTTCACATGTGCAAAGTTCTACTAAATGTACTAAAATGCTGACTTGAAGTAGGCAAAGATCTGCTCGTGTGTTAGACGTATTTTGATATGAAACAGACAGTAGCCACAGCTCTTTCAGTATATGATTCATAAATATTGGAAACTTCAAAACCTAGGTGAACAGGAAGCAGGCCCAGGAGATATTCCAGTGTCACAGGTGAGCTGAAGCACAGTTACAATCCTTCCAACCAGAACTGGGCCCTTTACAAAATGAAACTTAATATTTGAAATCAACGGTTCTCAACTTGACCTTTTAGCAAACTTCTGTCTCCAAAACATATTTATATTATGATTCATAACAGTAGGAAAATTACAGTTATGAAGTAGTAAAGATAATGTTTATGTTTGGGGTTGTATTAAAGGGTTACACCATTAGGAAGGTTGAGAACCACTGTTTTAAACATTTAGCTCTTTATATTCCCAGTCCATTGATGAATATGTGAGAATAATATTTTGGGGCAATAAATCTAGTATATCCACAAAGTTCTTGATATTGTGATGTTTTCTCTTTTTTATTATTAAAGACAGACTTTATTAACTTTATTTTTTTAATTTTAATTTTTATTGAGATCCCCTCCTGCCTCTCCCCTCTCCTTCAACCCTTCTCCCCTCCTCTTCAACCCCCCTCCCAAGGTCCCCATGCTCCCAATTTACTTAGGAGATCTTGTCTTTTTCTACTTCTCATGTAGATGAGATCTACGTATGTCTCTCTTAGGGTCCTCATTGTTGTCTAGCTTCTCTGGGATTGTGATTTGTGGGCTGGTTTTCTCTGCTTTATGTTTAAAAACCACTTATGAGTGAGTACATGTGATCACTGTCTTTCTGTATCTGGGTTACCTCACTCAAAATGACGTTTTCTAGCTCCATTCATTTTCCTGCAAAATTCAAGATGTTATTTTTTTCTGTTGTGTAGTACTCCAATGTATAACTGTACCACATTTTCTTTACCCATTCTTTGATCGAGGGCCATTCAGGTTGTTTCGAGGTTCTGGCTATGACAAACCATGCTGCTATGAACATAGTTGAGCACATCTTTGTGGCACGATTGAGCATCCTTTGGATATATACCCAAACGTGGTATTGCTGGTTCTTGAGGAAGGTTGTTTCCTAATTTTCTGAGAAACTGCCACACTGACATCCAACGGGGTTGTACCAGCTTGCATTCCCACCAGTATTGCAGGAGTGTTCCTTTTACCCCACAACCTCTTCAGCATAAGTTGTCATCAGTGTTTTTTATCTTGGTCATTCTTACAAGTGTAAGATAGAATCTCAGAGGTGTTTTGATTTGCATTTCTCTGATGACTAAGGATGTTGAACATTTCCTTAAGTGTCTTTCAGCCATTTTAGATTCCTCTGTTGAGAGTGCTCTGTTTAGGTCTGTACTCCATTTTATTTATTGGATTATTTGTTCTTTTGATGACCAATTTCTTGAGTTCTTTGTATATTTTGGAGATCTGCTATTATGATATTTTCAATCAACAAATGTTGCAAAGAGCTTTGGGACTGCTGTAAATTGTTTTTATGAATTGTTGAATTTTTATCTAGCAAAAGGCTTTTTGTAGCTCAGTAACAGCTCCCAAAGACAGATTGGTAGTCATTGTGCTGGTTAATTTTTTATTTTAATTTTGATTTATTCTAAATGTGTTTTATGTCATGTATCCTGATCTCATTCATTTTCCAGTCCCTTTGTATCTGGCCTCTGCCCATGTAGCACCCTTCAAATAAAACAATATTTAAGAGAAAAAGGGCATAAAATTAAAGAGGAAAAGAATTTAAAATTTCATCATGGAAGCTGCAAGGTGACACCATGAGTCACGCCATAGACCCCTTGGTCCATCCATTTTTATTTTTAAGTGCTCATTGCAAAGAGCCGTTAGTCTGGTTCGAGGCCTCTGGATTTTACTACGATCAATGCTGGACCCTCACTAGGATTCTTCCTGTTGTTGCCATGTGTTGTGGAGATCCTGCAGCTTTAGGTCTGTGAGTCAGGTCCCTTCGCATGCTCCAGCAGATCATAGATGGAGTGGATGTTTGGGCTGGCCAAGTCGTAAGCTGGGTCTGGACCTGGGCAGCTGTAGGATTGGTCTGCCAGATGAGAAATGGGGACGGGGGGGGGGGGGGGGACGACTCTCATCTGTTCTTGTCAGCACAAGGCACATGGGTAATAGGGACAGCTGTCCCATGCTCACAGTTTCAGGGCTGGATCACCCACACCTGTGTTAACACGGTTGACTCTATTGTGCTGCCCTGACAAGGCATAGGACCTGCTGTCCCGAGTACTGCAGCTCATTAGGTTTAAATGTTAACTTGCCCCAACCTAGTATCCCCTTGGAAGAGCGTTTCAGTTGAGAAATCCTAGATCAGGTGGATTGTGGGTGCATCTATGGGGGAAACATCTCTGTTTCTCCTTGATGAAGGAAGGACAAGCCAACACCCGGAGGCACCATTTCCTAGGCATGTAGAGGTGAATGGTGTCAGAGAGCTAGCTAGCACAAGCCTACTGACTAGCAAGCCGTCTCCATGACTCCTACCATGCTTGCTCAGATGCGAAATAAGTTCCTGGGGTGGAGGAGATGCTCGGTGAGATAACAAGCAATCCTGCCTTCAAGGTTTTGCCTTGACATTTAAGTGATGGGCTGTGGGCTGGAATTATAAGCTGAATAACCCTCAATTCTCACAGGAGCGAAACTTAATTCTATAAATGACTATAAAGAGCAAAAATGAAGAGGCAATCACGACTAGTGAGTGAACATCTTCAAATATCATGAATATTTTTGACAAAATAATCCAGGCAAATCTCATCTAATTTATTGCTCTCTGATCTCTGATTCATAGTACGAGATAATTAAGTTTTTACACACATTTTGGAATTTGCCCTCAAGACATGAGGTGGAGTTTTTCTCTTTTTTTTTCTTAGATTTTTTTTCAACTTTCCAGGGTCATTTAAAAAAATAAGTATTGCAATATTTAATGCAAGCAGTATTTTCTGTAAGCAACCTATGCTTACAGAAGTTGCTTAAGGAGTTATCTGAAACAACCACAAAATCCCCTGGAAACTGGATTTGCTACGTTTGTGTCAGTGTGACCAATATGTCTAACAGATACACCTCAGGGGAGGAAGTTCTACTGTGTTTCAGGTGGTCAGAGACAGTCCAGTCCTGCGGGTAAGCAAGGCAGGAGAGCTGCTTAGCCCAGGCTTTACAGGGTGTGTGGCAAGAGAATCAGGAAGCAGAAACATCAGACTAGAATCGAGGATAGACAACGTTTTGGATTTATCCCCTTTTACCTACATCCACACAAAATTGCCTAAATAAATGCAATAAAATATTACAAAAACAGCATGATTTGAAGAGGATGAACAGATCTGCTCCTAGGCAGCCCACTTGTATCTCTTTTAGCCAAGATCTACTCAGTGTTTGTAGCTTTATTTGGGGAAAAAAAAGTCATGCCATTGGTATCTCTAGGCTTCATTGTCATAGGTACCTGCATTGTTTATTCAGGAGTTTTCTCAAGAGACTCTGAACCTGCTACACAATTCCTGGCTTCACAGGTTGGTTTGTGTTGTTTTGTTTCTGGTAGTTTGGGAGACCATCCCATGATCCTGTAACTCAAGTGTCCTGAAGGCCTGAAGACCCATGTTCGACACTCACCTGGAGATGCAGTCAAACACCTTTGAACCACAGCAGCAGCGTGCTGTCAACCCCTTAATGCTTGAGTCCGGGAGAACATGGACTGAGGTGTCTCTGTTCTAGAAGTTTCTCAGATTCATATCCTCATTCTCAGCAGAAGGCCTCCACACACACACACACACACACACACACACACACATCCAGTCACACCTGTCTGCTTTATTTTATTGATTTTTTGGTAGTGTCTTACTTGGTTGTCTGGATTTCCGATCATCCACCTCAGTCTTCTGCATGTTGCAACTCCAAGCCAACACCCCCCACATCTGACTTCCCTTTGTTGTTTTTAAAGAAATAGTTTTCTAAATGAGTTTACAGTTGTACATCTTAGGGTCTTCCATTACAGGGCTCTCATCTTCAAGGTCTTTTTCCCATTGGGCAGTTCTCAATTTCTCTTTAGCATAAGTATCAATCTCGTTAGCATAAGTATCCTATATGTCCACACTGCTTTGTCTGGTTCCAAACTGCACACTTTCATTTCTGTGTTATAGAATTTTCCTCCTTGGTTGTCAGTGTAAAGTTGGCTAAAAGCTGCAAGAAGTCGCCCATCAGTAACCTGAGTGTTACCATGACTTGAGATTTCCTCTATGAAGTAAATTAGTTCATTGCATTTAAATTGATCATATTTTAAACTTTCAGGACATGGATAAAAGGCAACCAGAACATGAATTCCTTCTGAAAATGGCACATAGTAAATATGCAAGTAACCAATTCCAGCTAGCAAAATAAATGGCCATATCTCAATATTCAAAATGGAAGCAAAATGAATAAAGCCACCCCAACAAAAATGATAAGATCTGGAAACTTAAGACCCAAATCTGAATTTGTATTTCCTTGTTGTGGACATAAACCTGGCTGAGTAGCAGCATTATGGAAAACGAAACAGATTTATGGAATTTTATCTCATCAAAATTAAGAAATACTGCTTTAAAAGGGGTTTTAAAATCCTTTAGGATTGCTTTAACAATGACCAGTTTCAGCTAAAAGACACTCTTAACCCTGTGTCTTTAAGTCTCACTTGTACTAGTTTTGTAAGTCTTTCTTGTGACTAATGGGAGCTGGGTTTAATAAAGGCTTCCAAGTCCTTGTGGAGAGGAAGATTTGAAAATGCTCCTAGGGTTCTTTCTCACCATTCAGAATATCTGGTAGGAATGGTCAATTTTCTCCTTGTCCAGAACAAGCTAGTGACTGTGAAGAATTTTCCACCAGGACCCGAAGGTCTATACACTAAGGATAAGAGACGTTAAAGAAATAAAACTTCTTACTACCGCTGAAGATATAGCCATGATCTATCATGATCACCTGTAACATCATCTCGAATCGAGTTTTAAATTGAAGGGGCCAATGTTTTCCCACATCCATGTTTGCTTTCCTCTGTGTGCTGTTTCAAAGAGAAACATCACACACATATGCGTAGGAGTCTTGGGGCAATGGCCCTAGTAGAACTGTCCCAGCTTGGGGATCTGGAAAGAGACTGGCTCTCATCATATGAGTGAGAGGTTACTATTTGAATATCTCTCCATTACTCTAGATCCACAACCCCTTGATCTCTAGGTCTGCAGCATGCCTGTGGTCATTCATTATTCTTTGGGTGTGCTAAGATTATAAACACGGAGGGGAGCCAACTGGAGTTCGACTGACCCAGTTCGCTCATGGAAAGATGCTGCTGCACAGCTGCCTTTCATATAGATCAATCATAAGTCACATGTTTAACCGCATGCAAGCAAAGATTAGAAGAGGAGAGATTGGAACTCTCTTACTCTGTTCTATGGTCAGTAATTGTTAGGCCAAACGGTCTCTTCTACCACTTTACCAAGTAGTAGTAGAATATGGAAATTCAATAGATCTGGATTAGCTCAGTTTCTACTTAGAAACAAAGAAACTGTACAGTCGAAATTAAGAATATTTGTTAGTTATTTTCAAAAAATACAAAATCAACCTTCAAATCTTTAAACCAAATCCACCCCAGGCTCTCAGATAATAGTGGAATAGGTTGTTTGTCAGTTCTGACATTTCTAGCCCTTTATCAACTTTCCCATAAATGAAAAAGGCCACGGTAAGTTTGTTTAAAATGTAAATGAAATACCATGAGAAATAAATGGTGTAGAAATCTGATGCTTTCTTTGTTTTTTTAGTTTTCATGTTATTGATAGAGTATGTCTGTGTATATGTTAGTGTTAGAAAGAATAATAGGAGTAAATAAAGTATCAATTACCGGTTGATCTTTGTAACTAGAATTCCTCCCTCCTGTATCTTTTGCATGACTATCTGGGAATGGGATTAATCAGGGCCTGCATATTCTGGGAGACACTCAGGGTTCTGGGAAACCATGACAACCGTCATTCTGCCTAGAGGGAGGATTCAAAAGCCTTTTTGTTGCTTTTGCAGTTGTAGCTGCTTTTGCTGTTTAGTTCATTGTTACTCTGAACAAATAAATTCGCGTTTGCCACCCTAGTGGCAAGTGAGATTGCCAAGAGCTCATCCTTAATGGCATTTCAGGCCATGGTAGGCTGTTGCTTTAGTCTTTTCAGGCCATCCATTACTTTTTAAGAGTACGACACAGTCATTTCCCAGTGAAGGGGCATGGTAAAGCGACCTGAGAAACCTTGGTTATTTGGATCCCCCCATCACAGGCATTTGTAACTAGATTAATACCAGAGGAGAACCCCGCTGCTGAATACTTCGAGAATAACTGACAGAGGGAACAATTAGCTTCTTGGAAATCCTGACTGAAGGTTCATGGGCATATGGGCCCCCATGTTTGTACCATTATGACATATACTGTTTGAAGGGGCATGCAAGCTCTGGGTATCTTAGTTTCTCAAAGAAATTCTGTTTCAGGGCCCCTTTCCTCACAATGCTTTTATCTACCAACACACATACACACACACATACACACACATGAGCCATGGGGGTAGGAACGTCCACAATTACAAAATCGGAAAAGGGAGTCGTAGGAAGAAAAGAGTGATCAAAGAGTTTAATGGGGGGTATAAACATTACAACATGTCATGTAAAAAACTGGCAAAAAAAATTAAACCATTTAAAAAACTTAGGTTCAGAGAGTTAAATGGAAAAACATGACAACATTCATGCATTAATCCAACAAATGTTTACTGAAAGCTTATTATGTTCTGGCCTTGATAGAATTTACCAAAATACTGCTATAGGAGACAAGTGATTAATATTAGTGGCCTCTTAGAGAAGTAGACCCATGAGGTTTGTTTCCCATTCTGACGAGGTGGGCATTAAAAAGGAATAGAATGGAATCCTATTGAATGCTCAAAACAGCAGCATTTGTGGAGAACACTCAAGGGGATAATATTGGGTAACACTACTCTCTCTCTTTCTCTCTCTCTCTCTCTCTCTCTCTCTCTCTCTCTCTCTCTCTCTTTCTGTGTGTGTGTGTGTGCAGGTTGTGTACAGGTAGCCACAGCGGCTGTGTGTTCATGGTCGCGATGGCCATGCCGTAGCAAGGGGACAGTAGTTCCTACTTCTCCTCTCTCTCTGCTTGGTCTTACTGTCTTTCTGTCTCATTTGATGTGCTGGTCCCTGGGTCCTAGAGCAGCTAATGCAGACATCTTATTTGAAGCTGACTGCTCAATAGTCACTCATTCTTAGCACTTGAATAATTTGTCTTTGCACTAACCATTATCCTCTGCAAAAAGAAGCTTTTCTGACCCCTGCTGAGTCATGCCAGTCTGTGTTTATAAACGTTAAGTATATAGGAGGCAGTTTGGCTATAGTAGTATGCCTTTCACTAGAGTCTATAATTCTCTTCTCCCTTTCCAAGTTAGAGACTTTGACCAGGGATACAGTACTTGCTATTTCCGACTGTGCTGTACTCATTCCCCACAGATTGCAATGGTGTCTGCACAAGGTAGATGTCAATAAATGGTTCCTTGATAATTTTTTTTACCATGATCACTTTTTCATTCATGAGAAAAGATGATTGAAATCTCCAGTGTCTAGTAACATACTAATTTACCATGTAGTCTAGGATGGAATTTCACCAGTGTAAGAAAAAAAAAAAGAAAGGAAGGAAGGAAGGAAGGAAGGAAGGAAGGAAGAAAGAAAGAAAGAAAGAAAGAAAGAAAGAAAGAAAGAAAGAAAGCAAGCCCAGAGGCAAAAGGTAATGGGTTAATTTAAGAAAAGCTGGCTAGCAAGGAGTCAAACTAAGGCCAGGCATATATAACTAGAAAAAAAATTAAAAAGCTGAGTAGCTGCTAAGACAACCATTCCACAACACACAAAAATATTGCTAGACAACATAATCCTTTACATCTCTCCTCAGACATCAGAATGATTTTAACTGCTAAACCCTTGAACAACACTAAAAGCAGAAAAATGGTTTTTTTGAGTGATCAGTAAGATTGGAATTGGAGATACAGACATTTCTTGAGCTTTTGAGTCAGACAGCACATCTGTTTTGTTGAACAGCAGGTCTGGTATCCTGCATAACTTCTGAGTCAAGGTGTTATGTTTTTAGAATACAACCTGATCTGCTAACTGGGGGTTGGAATAGGGCTTCACAAGATGAGCTTGTGGCCTAAGAAATGACATTGCACTGAAGGAAAAAGGACTGCATACACCAGGTTATCCAGCGAAACAAGCCCAAGCTGCTCTTGAGGGAACTTGAGTTGTGTTTAGGCAACTTAGTGATAACACCAGCATACACTCAAACAGGTGACGCAAGCTCACTGCTAATGGCATTTCTCCCTAATGAAGAACGATTTGGTAAATATGTATCAAACCCCAGAATAGAATGTACTAATAGCATCCAAGTGGAGAATATCACAGATTTTTAGTGTATTTTCATTGCAATATTTATTTACCTATCTTTCCAATATTTCTTCTCCATGTAGTATATATTTAACTTAAGAAAGTTACCTAGAATGGTCATGATGGCCAAGTATTGACACACTTGGCAGCTTTTCTTTGAGAATGTTGACACGGTAGGCAGTGATACTGTACTACTTTTTCTCTTAAACTATTCAATCTTTTAACTTGAAATTGAATTCTCCCGAAAGTCAGGTATCTGGAAGGCACTGTCTAATTGTAAACAAATAATGAAATTTTAAGTCAAAGAATTTCAAAGTGAATAGGTTTAACTCACTAGTATTCTTATTCTCAATGTTTTATTCACTTACCTGCTAATTTAAACCCAAAGTCCCAAGGTCCATGGAGACAACAGAACCTTGGGTCTGACTTTAAAGGGACAAGAGCAGCAATGAACTGCTTGTTCTGATTTCAACAGGAAGCACTGTTGATTGATTGATGATTGATTGGTTGCTTGGTTGCTTTTCAGTGCCCATATCCAAGCAGTGCCACCTTAGGCAAGATTATTAAAAATGGAACTGAGTCTGATTGCCAACATCTTGCTTTATTTCTTGGTGGAAGTAAATTAAGGCTTTCTAGACTCGTACAGCACGTAGTGATTTGAACATTAGAATTAAAGAGAAACAAACAAACAAACAACATTGACCAATGAGCATTCAATGTAACGGAGCCAGGAAAGAAGCCATGTTTTAACACAGAGAATTTTTCAATGAGGCCTTTTGCTTGTCCTCCAAAAGCTACCACAATGGGTTGTCTGTTACCCTCAATACCGGAACATTCCAAATCATTTGGTTTAATACTCCCCATTGTGACTCTGCAATTCACAAACTTTAGGTAGAACCTCAAGTCAGAGAGCAGAGGAGCGCTTCATTCAATTTCCTTTATGACCCTACATTCGGTTTCGGTGGCTGTCACTAGATCCTGTCCCCAGCCAAGACTTTTGCTTTCCCTAATGACATAATTTTGTTCACTCACCCAGACAAGGATGGTGTGAACTGAGCAGAAGCTGGGACTCATGGAGTGAGCGACAGAAACCTCCTGAGGGGTTGCCAGCTTATTGCCTAACTTCTTCTTCCCAACACAAGACAATAGTACACAGCAGAGCCTACAATGGGAGTGCAGTTGTCGTACAGTGCATAAGCTTGGTCTGTAACAAAGGCAGCGTGCTTGGCTCGAAGGAGCAGAGGCTCTGCGAATGGAGGCTAGACACTCCGAGAAGAAGATGGGTGAACTGTTTCCATAGTGATGGGGAAGGAGTGTGGCCAGAGAAAAAAACTTGGGGAAGTCCTGTGTTTACTAACAAAAGACAACTGGAGTTCACAGAAACAAGCGGCAGGATTTCTTCTGGCTATCTGATTCTTTAAAAATGAAACTAGTAAATTGATTTTTGTTCAGAAGGGACCATTTAAAAGTCCTTCACCTGAAAATTCAAAATTTGAACTGATATTGATGTTCTGTCCCAATGCCTTGGTGGGTGGAGCAGCATCTGTGTGTTCAGTGCATTCCCTCTCCTGCATGACTGGCGCTTCCAGTGGAACAATATTGAAACACCTGGAAGCCTGCTTTACATTCTTTAGTGGAAAACATGCAGACAGCAGGCAAGGTGGCCTTGGTACAATGAGCCACTTACAAAGTTAACCCCAGAAGGCTCGTTTGATGGAACAGTAAGGAGATGAGAGAAGTCAAACTGAATTGTGAATGACAAAGGACCAAGGCATCTGTCCCCGCGGGCTGCACGACAGATGTGTCTGAAGCACAGCACATGTGCACTGAGAAGGGTAAGAGAAACCTTTAAGGATGTGGGCTCCCTTGGACCTCACTTGTTAATTAAAAATTATAAGGGTCTGTACTTGGATTTGAAAATGCCCAGTGGATGCAAGCTGACAGGGAGATGCAGGCTTGGCGTCCTGGTGCACTCTCCTGCCTGGGTTGCGTGTGGTGGAGTGAGGGGATGCTACGGCACGTGAGCATGGAAGTGCAAGCATCCAACACGGCAGAAGACGTGTCAAAGCCTAGCCCACCACACAGTTGTGCTGGGTCTGAGAGAGGAGCACAGGGACATCCACACAGGACCCTAGGTGCACGGCAGTGACCCCACAGACCCACCTGAAAGCACAGCTCATCCACACAACCATTTCTCTCAGAAGCATTGCCCATGTGCTTTTCTACAATGCTCCTTATACAAAGCTCGGCTTACTGGTGTCATTATTCTCTCAGTTCTAAAATGGGCATGAAGGTCATCCCTACCTCTGGCCTCTGGTGGTGGGAAGCTGAAGCCCAGAAAGGTGAGGCTGACCAAGGTCACACAGCTAGTTAGTGGTAGAGCTGGGAGAGGAATTACGTCTCTTCTTATTCCGTGTGATTTGCCATAATGCATTAGCACAGGGAAGCTCTCTGCATACAGAAAATGTTAGCATGACTTTAACCCCAATTTGCTTTGTGAGCAATTTAGGAGCGGGGCTTAGGCAGCGTTAGAGGGCCTCATTCTGATGCTAAATGCTGCAGCTGTTGCAGGGTTGGATGCAAGGGTGAGGAACTCTGGGGCATAGCTTGTGTACAGGAGGGGGAAGGGAAGCCAGGGTAAGGTGCGTTTCTGAAGACACACTGACCAGCAAGATGAGCTGCATCCTTTCCAAGAGGATATGTCTACAAATGAACCGACCAGAAACAGTTTACCGTGGTAGAAATTTGGTTTTTCTCCTTCGTTTCTTTGACCTCATTTGTGGATGAGAAATAAAAATAAAAGCCAGACTCCAAAGAACATTCCTGGAAGAAACGGGGGCTGTGAGTGGGCATGGGTGCTTAACATGGGCAACTTTTACAAAACATTGTTTGGTTCATGTTGCTGTGAAAACATGCCCCCTGGGAGCTGTCCCTTCAGAAGAAAGCAGGGTTGGTATGCTCAATGACACAGCGCTTGCAGTGTCGTTTCACAAACCGCAGGGCCTCCACTGAAACTTCACAGTCCTGGACGTTCAGCATCTGCAGGTCAAAGCAGTTGGCAGCCACGATCTGCAGGCCCTGGCCGGTGATGCTCTCACAGGACTTGAGGCTTAATCTCTTGAGATTGAAACAGTTTAAAGCCAGGGATTCCAGACCTGTGTCAGAGACCAGAGGACATTTGCCAATGTCCAGAGACTTAAGTTTCGTGCAGTTCTTGGCAAGGTACTCCACGCCATGGTCCGTGATGCCCTCGCAGCCCCTCGCATTGAGGTAGCGTAATTTGCTGCAGTACTTAGCCACATAACGAATGCCCACATCCGTGATGCGGCCGCAGTGGGCGATGCTGAGGTACCGCAAGCGGGACTCCAGCTTAGCGATCTCCCGCAGGCCAAAGTCGCTGACAAAGCGGCAGTCACTGACACTCAGCTCCTTGATGGACGTGCAGTAGATAACCAGGTAGCGGAGGCCCTCGTCGGTGAGGCGGACACAGCGGCGCAGATAGAGGTGTGTGAGCTGCGTGCAGTGAGCTGCGATGGTGTGCAAACCTTCGTCCTCCAGCACGAAGCAGTCCGTCATATCAAGGTATCGGATGGAAATCTGTTTGCCATGCAAGGGGGACAGTTTAATGGAGGCCTCCCGGGTCAAGCTGATGCAAGTAACTTTGGAGCACCCTGCATAAAGACACAGAACACACGCTCAGAACAACTTGCCGGAGTGAGAACTTGGTTCTGGGGAGCCAGAACTGAGTCTTAGCTCTCTCTAGCCCAGCCCAGGGGTTAACGCTAATGGTCTTGACTCCTGAAGATAAAGATTTTAAGAATGATTTCCTGCTTGTCAGGTTATTTGATAATTTTGCTGAATTTTGGGCTTAAGGGGATTTGCAAAATTTTTAATTGGAAATATCAACATGTGTTGGGGCAAACCACACTTTGGTTTCTTTGTCCTAAAACGGACACAGGCCCTTTCCTTCAGGGCAGTTGTAATGGGGTAAGAGCACATGCCTAAATCTCTGGCTGTGATCCTAGAGGTTCAGGAAGTTCCTAAAGCTCTGGTAGTGACCTAATAGCTTCTTGATTCGAATAAATGAAGTGAGAGAGAAGGATAGGGAGAGAGGACACTGGTACTTGCTGGGCAGCCCCTTCCGGGTTCCCTGGGCTGATATTTTCACTGAGTTTAGGACCACTTTTCACTGCTTCCCCAGGAGGCCAAACATTCTGTATCTCAATGTTGTGACTGGCAGTCCTATACTTTGGGAATAGAATGATGTGCAGTGAAGCCACAGATAAGGAAAGCCTTTGGAAATTATGGGATATTTCTGTCATTATTACTCTATCTAAATTAATTTGTGGGATTTGATTCAACAGGTACTGATAGAAGATAGCAGTGCCATCTAAATTGTTGCCGTAACATGTCTACCTGTCTCCCTCTTTTGCTTTGCCCTTATACCCAGTATTTCTATACAGTTGTTAGAGGTCATTAGAAGTCTAGAAAAGGCACTCAAAACATCTTCACTCAGAGTCTTTAGAAGGGGGCCCATTTTGTGCTGAGTATAGTATCTAGTCAGTCTAACAGATCACCCAAGGGCTTCTCTGTGCTCTTACCACTGGCCCTACTGTGTGCCTGTCGTTTCCCTGACACCACCTCCGCCCCTGCCTTCTAGTCTCTGGGCCTGTATTATGAAAGGATCTTCCTCGGATAGCTCTAGG
The DNA here is from genome assembly GCF_950005125.1 of Chionomys nivalis. NCBI lineage: Eukaryota > Metazoa > Chordata > Mammalia > Rodentia > Cricetidae > Chionomys > Chionomys nivalis. Next base: position 10,860,283 of record NC_080100.1, on the reverse strand, counting down.
AGCCACCTTCAACTTTCTTAGGTCCCCGGGATACCAAACAATTGCTTTCCTGGACTGCCATATAAAAACCAGCATCCCTTTATTTGAAGCGCTCTTATCAGTTGGTAGCATCGCATGTTTATCTGTTCAGCTATTTATGCATGCTTCTAATGCATGCTCCTGAGGAAAAGTACTCAGGCAAGTTGATGACCGTACTTCCTGTGTTCAGTTCATAGCTGGCACTTGGTAGGTGCTGTTGAATGAATGAATGAGGGAGGGAAGACATGATTTATAGAAGAATGTCTCCATAATAGATCAGATGGGAGACTTGAATATCCATCATTTACATGTTCAGACTTTGGCCTTAGCTCAAGAATATCTGCATCAAAAATACTTATTTATTTTATAGTTAATAGAAATGCCTTTCATTTGTGTTGTCTTATAATATTTACAAAGTACTGTGATGAAGATTTTTTTATCTTATTCTTAATAAATTAAAGAATAGGATAGCAATGCCCAAGGAGATATTCTTGGATAACTCCTATACAACATTTTTAATTCCCTAGAACTATGTGTAAAATTATATACATATACATATGTATTGTACAGTTTAATTATTATAATATTGCATATCACTTTACAAAAATATATGTAGCCAACTTTTATTCTGTAAGCAGTTAATACCCATTAATACAAACTATAAAATATACATTTAGAGCCTATCCCATTCTACTACATTTTTTCTTCTCATTTTCTCCTAATTCTTATCAAATGCTGTTGCAAGTACACAACCATTTGCCTCACTTAAGACACCCCCAAATTTTAGCTACTCAATACAATATCTAAGACTTGTGAGTAGCACTATAACAATGTTATTGGGGACTTTTCTCCCATCTCCTGACAGGCTGACCAGGAAACTTTGATAAAGCATAGGTCCTGGGAATAACATGTTTCAAATATCATATCTTCAAAGCAAGGGTTTTAGGATGTGAAGCACAGAACCAACTATGGGAGACAGATGGGGTTCCCCTCTCCGGGGGCATCATGGGTTTCTGGGATATGGTTAACTCCGAGGACTTCCCTTCCAGTTTTTCTTTTAGGTTTCTTTCTTTGGGATGACTGTAACCCTGCATATCTTGAATTTTTCTTCCTATCTGGGTTGCCTGTGAAAGCATTCTTGCTTTCTTGTGTTATATAATGAATTTTAATCCAATATTTTGGTTTAAATATTTCTAGATTCTTAATATCCAGCAAAATCTATTGTGCACCAGGAAGAACACAATATTTGGGCAAAAACATATCTGAAAAATAGGATTTCAAATTTAAGAAAATATTTTAGTACAATTGCAGGAAATGATTTTGATATGCTTGTATGACTTATGTTATAGCTATCTCTAATTCTTACAGAGTTGTTGAGTTTGCATTGGAAAGAAAATAATTTTTTTCATGGTTCAGAAATGCCAATGGATAGTTCATGCATTCCTGTTATACAGACACACACGGACACTTAGAAATCATTTATTTAGACTTCAGTTTTAAAAAGAGGAGGCATGTGCCTTCTATACACAGGCTAGAGCAAGTTTACAACTATTCAAGGTTTCAATACTAAGAGGGAGGTAAGCAATGACTATGATATGGCAGCATTGTGGGTTACACAGGGATTTTCAGTAGATGCGTCATCAAGAGGTAAACATGCAGACAGCCGTGGAAGAGCTTTTTGAAATGACTGTATTTAAGGAGATCATAAAAGAGAAATAACTTGGATTCTGAAGTCCCAATACTGAAACAAAGGAAACCAAACTTGAGAGACAAGAAATCACTCAGTATCTGGAGGAATGAGAATATTCATGGAGTACATCTTAGGGTTTCTGGAAAGACTTAACAGAAAATAAGGAATGGTTGTCTGGGGCCAGAACATGGGGGACTGCCTTGAAGTCCAAGATAAAGGGGATGGGGTGTGAATACTCTTCCCCCAAAAGAAGAGCAACGGTTGAACAAGTATTGATTCAAGCTCTCTCAAATTTTCTCCGCATCGTGATTTATTCTCATTTGGGGTGAGGGGAATCTCTTCTTTCTGTAGAATGCAAGGTAGTCCTATCAGCAAAGACCGATGACTAATTTCGGGGTGAGGGGAATCTCTTCTTTCTGTAGAATGCAAGGTAGTCCTATCAGCAAAGACCGATGACTAATTTCTAAGATTCCTGATGAAAATATGAAAATGAAACAGCAATTGTTGCTGTTTATTGAGTGTTTGTTACAATTTTCTCAGTGGCGTGCATGCAATGACTTAACTCAGGGAAGCCTCAGCTACCCTAATTTTAATTATGAGATTTTTGACTTTTTTTTTTCAGCTTTTGCAATGTATCTTGGTATATTAACCAATGGAAACTTGAATTCTTTCAAGATAGCCATTTCAGGTTTTGGACGTTTTTTCCGCACTTAATTACAAGATCCCGAAACACAAAACAAAAATCCCTTGTTTGTGCTGATAAAAAAGCACATGTCTTGAGAGAGATGGACCTATAAATATGCAAGTACCAGAAAGTAAATTCAATGATGCTTTAGTTGCCATGTTCAAAATGCAGACACCAAGAGGAAATCCTTGGCTCACTTGACGTAAGGTGTAGAAGACTGTTCACATGAGATTCCACCTGTAAAATGGCAAATCTCTTAAGAGAGTTGTTGAGAAGGCTTTGGATGGGAGCAGAAAGAGGACTAGTATGGAACCCATATAGGTAGACATTCATTAATGTACGCACAGGTCCTTTGTGTTTGGGGATCTGCAGATAGTTCTGTAGAAGAATGAGAATTTGAATCTCATTGGAAGGACAATTGGATGAGCAATTCATTTGGGGCCTTAAATGAACTATTGAAAAATGAGTCTTTCCTGTAAGTGTTAAATGGAGAGCAATTGGAGATTTTAGGCATGAGAGTGAAGACTTACAACTTGAAAATTTTTCCTCCAGAAGCTGCATATGTGGAGTGCGGACTGAAGTGTTAAAAAGAGCAGTTGATGAAATGCTCCTGTAGGCAGGCAGGTGGAGGAGAGGGGGTGGGCTCCAGGGGCTGGGAAATTCACATGGTCTGGATAGGATTCTGCTGATTAGGAAGAAAAGATTGGGGAGGAAAAAAAAAGGTGGTTCTCAAGTTGGAGAGAGCCTCTTTGAGGTAATTTTACTTGCAACAATTACATTTTAGTTTTCAAAATAAGTTTATTTTTAAGATATTCTAATTATGTTTAAAATACTCATAAGACCCTGTCCCCTGCACCTGGCGTGGGCAGCACAATAGAGCCAACCCCATTGGCAGAGGTGTGGTAGAGCCAGGTCTGAAGTTGTGAGCATGGGAGAGCTGCCCCATGGATGGGGGAGGGCATCTCCTGAGGCAAGAGGGAGAGCTGACCCTGCTCCTCACTGACTGCAGCACTTGGGAGAGCGCCCCCTAAGCCAAGGCAACACAGTAGAGCTTCCTTGAAGGTGCAGGTGAAGGAGACCAGATGCTGAGGACATGAAAGCAGGAGAACTGTCCCTGCCCTGTGCTCATTGCTGCAAGGGGGAACTAGCCAGGGCAATGTAGGAGAGTTTACCCTGATGGTGAGGACAATGGAGAGCTGGGGGCTGATCAACCCTGCCATTACCTAGGCCTAGAACCAGGATTATGAGTCGGCCTACCCCAATATCCACTCCATCTGTGATTTGCTGGAGTGCATAAAGGAACTGGCCCTGCAGACCCAAAGCTGCAGGACCTCCACAAGACAGAACAACAGCAGGGTAACTAAGAGGAGTTCCAACGAGGGCCCAGCAACAACAGCGTAGCAGAAACCAGAGGCTTTGAACCAGACCAATGACTTTTTGCAATGAACACTCCCTAGTAAAGATATGTGGATAAAAGGGTTTGCTGTGTGACTCACTGTGTCATACTACAACTTCAAAAAGATAATACTAACAAAGGGTAATTTGTGATAATGTTAAGATACTGTATCTGGCTATGGTAACTACTAGTGATTTGAAAATGTAATATTAAGTATTAGCATTTTCTACCTTGCTAAATATGGCCCAGGTAATCTCATGCTACCTAGAGCAGTGGTTCTCAACCTTCCCAATGATGCAATCATACAGTTCCTCATGTTGTAGTAACCCTCAACCATAACATTATTTTGTTGCTATTTCCTAACTGCAATTTTGATACTGTTATGAATCATAATGTAAGTACCTGATATGGACCCCTGTGAAAGTTGCGACCCAGAGGCTGAGAAATGCTATTCTAGAGGATTTGAACTCTAGACCAGAAAGTGAGCCTTCCATACTGAAGTTTACTGTCATTGGAAAGCTAGCCACTATCTGAAACCCGCTTAAAACCATGGGGTTTGGGCGATGAATCATGAAAGCAGTTTTGGCAACTTTCTGGCCTCTCTGTGTCTTTTGGCATGACCACTTCCAAATTCCCCCAGAAATGGAAGAAATTTTTAGTAAGTGCTGAAGGCAAACCCATCCTTTAATCCAACCTGCTAAACCTTTCAAGTCCATCTCTCCCCAGTCATATGTGAAATTGCATCTTAAGTTGGTAAGCCACAGGCTCCTCCTATCCTCCTACACAGATATATAGATCTGTGGTGTTATTGGCAATCTTTGTGAAGCTCTAGAAATACGTATAATGTGAGAATGGCATTAAGGTAGAGGACAACTGGCGAGACAATGAGGATTACTGAGAACTCAAGAACAATGGCAATGGGTTTTTGATCCTACTGCACGTACTGGCTTTGTGGGAGCCTAGGCAGTTTGGATGCTCACCTTACTAGACCTGGATGGAGGTGGGTGGTCCTTGGACTTCCCACAGGGCAGAGAACCCTGATTGCTCTTAGGGCTGACGAGGAGGGTGACTTGATCGGGGGAGGGGGAGCGAAAGGGGAGGCAGTGGCAGGGAGGAGGCAGAAATCTTAAATAAATAAATAAATAAATAAATAAATAAATAAATAAATATTTCATGACAGTTAGTGATGTTGTACAGCAAGCTAACCCAGGCCGGAAAGCTCAGTAATCCCATTCCCAAAGAGTCAAGTGGCTTCGGCCCTTTAAACCTTCAAAATGATCTCAAATAGGAGAACACAAGTACTTGAATTCTACATGAAGAACACCTGGGGACATGCTCTGACATAGTACGGGATTCCATCAAGTCATTCTCTAACGAGGAAATACAAAGGAGGGTGTGTAAGTTGTTCAGATGGCAAGAATGAGAAAGAGTCTGTCAATCTTCTTAGCTAAAGAGAAAACACATCAGGCTGTAGCTCTGAGCACTAAGTGAACTGTCCCACATCTCAGGGCTCCATGTTCCCAGAGTGCCTTGGAGAAAGACCCTGAGAAATTGTCCTTGTTTTCTGCTTCTGTATGCCAATGGCGGCTCATGACTAATCTACCACACAGTCAGGATGACTTTGTCCCACAGCCAGCTCAAGCAGGAAAGCCATAAGCAGCTTTCCAGGCAGGGAAGGAATCTGCAAAAATAATGGGCTGTCAGCCGAAATATTTTCAGATGTCGGCTTCTGAAGGACAGACCAAGCTGGGAGCTGTTTTACCTCCAAGAATTTTTTTTTTGAAGGGCTTCATTTACCTCAGATTCTTGTAAATCCCAAATTCTATTTCTTTGCCTGACACAGTGGGTTTTACCTTCTGACCTTTCTCCAATCATTCCTGAGGTCAAAGATCATGTTGCTCATTTTTTTTTTAAAAAAAAGAAAACCTCTCTGACGCATATTACACATCTCAGCCTCTGTAATGTTCATTTTTTGACTGTATCGCAGATGAGATTTAAAAAGGGGCTGTTATTCAGGCTGGGTCCCTGACTGGCGCCAAAGTTTGACTCTGGGTTTTAATTCTTCCTGTCTGAGAGAGACTTTTAAGTAAAGCAATTATATGGGGATTTCCTTCCATTTTCAAAAGAATGAAAAGTTAGATTCAATGGACCCTGTCCTTGTACTCTGTAACTGAGAAATGCTTTAAAAGTTCTGTGAAATTAACCCAAAGGAAGGGAGAATGGGGGTACCACTTGACCATGACAGACTTCCCCAGTGTTTAGAGAAAGACAAGCCATTGTGAGCACAGCTGCCAGGCTTGCATTTTATTCCTCATGGAGGACTGTCTGGTCATGACGTGGTACACAGGGGCATCGCTGTTGCTTTACCATGGTTCACAGGCTCTACTAACTCATAACACATGCAAAAGGCTCATTTCTAAATGACCTGTTTAGTTAGATATTTCCTTCTGTTTGTCTTAATTAGATTTTTGGTTTCTATTGTGCACAGTTGTTCTGGAGTGTAAGGTCACATTTAAGGTAGATGGACCCCCAACCTATCAGGACCAAGATGCCCACAGTTCCTTCAAGAGGCAGATGTTCAATGCAGGGGCTACTTGTGCCCTTCAGAGTTATGAGTTCACAGTGAGATATGTCCTGACCAGTTGGCCTCCCTACTATGGACTGTCCATCTCTGGTAGCTAGCAAGGAGACACCAGGGGCTGGAGAGATGACTCAGTGTTTAAGAACACACACTGCTCTTCCAGAGGACCTGAGTTTCCAGTACCCCTCAACTGCCTTTAATTCCAACTCCAATGGATGCAAAGCCTTCTTGTGGCACCTGTGGGCACCTGCAGTCATATGCCCACACTATACACAGACACATAAATACACCTAAGTTTAAAAACATAAAAAAAAAAAAAAGAGAGAGAGAAAGGGACCCTGTAAAGTTAGCAATGTATCTTCTACTCTGGGGTGGTATATTAAGAACACACAGGTTTTAAGTTCAGTTTCCATTTACCTGACACATCCAGGTGCTCCAGGTTGGGGCAGAGGGACACCACATCAAAGACAGCTTCGTTGGAGATATTGTAACATCCTGAGACTTCCAGGCGCCTCAGTTCTGGACAGCACTGCGCAATGGTATAAAGGCCTCGGTCTGTGAGCCTCCGGCAGCCACTGACAATGACAGTCTCCAGCATGAGACACACATTGGGGGTGTCCTGGCAAAGCCTACGGGTCAGCACTTTCAGGGCACGGTCCACATTGATGGTCTCGCCCGTAAGGCGGATAGTCCTCCAGAGGCGCGGGTCCCAGGCCAGGTTGTACCAGCGGCGGCACACGCGTGCGCACCGGCACAGCTGGTTGGTGGGCAGGAAGGAGAAGATCTGCACCATGGAGTGGTCTGGGAGCCGGTCTATGCTGGCTTGTTCTTTCTGGGGTCTGGAGGCCAGACGGATGAGTGGGTGGGTGAGGCGGGTTGGGGGTGGGGAGTGAACCATTGCCACTGTCTCCCCGGTGATGGAGGATGAAGAAGTAGAGGAGCCCCTTCCATTCTGAAATCCCGGCAAAGTCGGTGGACATATCAAGGCTGGGCTGGGCGTGCTCAATGTACGCATGCTCAAGTCAGAATCTGGCAAAGGACAGAGAACAAAGGGTTAAGAATGAGGGCTTTTAATAGAACCTAGAGCTGGAAGGAAGGAAGGACACACATGGGGCAATGGTGACACTCCCCACGGCCTTCACTCCTGGACTTCTTCAGAGGCCCAGGCTGCAAGCCCCACCACTCCCTAAAAGCTTCTAACCCTCTTGCTCCACAACAGGGTAAGCAAACTGCAGCATTCACTTGTTAGGCCTGGGCTTTTCATTACAGTGACTCAGCCCTGCTCAGGCTATGCAAAAACTGTCATAATTAATAGAGAGGAAGACAGGCATGGGTGCCATAATCTTGACTCACATAAACAGAGCCGTTGGAGAGGACTTTGTGCAGACCAGGGGCAAATTTCCTCATTCCCCTATTCGCCCATAGCCCCCAGGACTGATCATAAATAAGAAAGGCACAGCTCCCAAGCTGCACTGCTTCCGTCTAGGGAGAAACCTTATCAGCGATAGAACTGATTTGCTCTCCTAGCGTCTCTTGAAGAGGCAGCTGATCGTACTGTATTTTACAAGTGAGGGGGATGTGTTTGAGCAGAGGGGAGAGCTTGGCTGTAGAAAGTCTCTGTTCCTTTGTACTCACTTGCTCTGGCATGCACTTGTCCCTCACTCTGGTGATAGTTTCCCAGAATAGGGAAACCACCAGGCTTTCTGAGTTAGGCCAGGCTCCAGTCCTTGAGAGTTCATTCTTCCTTCTAGCTAACTTTATTTACATTGCATTTGAAAGCTCTATTCTGTTCTTTGAAACCAGAGAGGTCACGTGATGAGGACTCTTGTAGCTTCTGAGTAGTCGAGGAATTAAGAATTAAGAATTGCTCAGAGGACTAGAGAGAGAACTCATCAGTTAAGAACACGCACTTCTAATGCAGAGGACCTGAGTTCAGTTCCTAGCACCGATTTTAAGTGGCTCACAACGGCCTGTAACCCTAAACTCCAGGGGCCTTGGTGCTTCTGTAGGCGCCAGTTATCACATACACAAACCCATACACAGACACATACATATACATAACTACAAACAAATATAAAGGAAAAGAATTCTTCAAAGAGAATTCTCAGTTCATTTCTCTTTTTCTACAAACAAGAATTAGTCTCTCCCTCTCTCTCCAAATACACTTAGATAATAGTATCTATTTTACATAGACATTATTTAGAAAATAATCCATTCAATATAGTTTATATAAATATGCATATATAAATTAATACCCATATGTGTTTATGGTATGTAGAGATAGAGGGGCAGAGAGACACAGAGAAAATTTATTTCTAAAATATAAATTTCTTTACCTGCAAAAATAAATGACTTGGTTAAATTATGTCTCAGTCAGTTCTACCTATGACCATATTTCTAAAGATTTAAGTCCTTTGGATATTCAAGAACAACAAACAGTAAGTCTTTAAGGAAAACTTTAAGCAGAAACTCAATTAGGCCTCTTAAAACTGCCTCCAACTTATCATGATACCAACTTATCATGATCGCATGTCCTCAGGGAATTAGCTCTGATGCTAGTATGTTTCTACAGAGGTGAACAGTTTACTTTGGGGCAGGGAGGAGGGACAACTCCAGGCTCTGGACTCTGCTGTTTAGGAAGATAAGAGGGCTCTGAAATCTCTCTCTTGCTTGCATAGGTTTCATTCATCTCGGAGAAGGTGTTTTAGAGCGCCACATGGAGCTCTGTGCTGTACGGCCCTGAAGCGTCACACATACTCCTCCTCCCTCTAGTGGAGGGGAACAGATGGCTTTACAACAGGAGTCTTCACCTGCCTCACTTTCTCCACTCATACCTCAGCCCTGAGGGGGTAATACAAATACATTCAGATCGTTTAGCACAGATGTGCCTTTCATGATCATTTCAGCCATTTGCTTTTCCTGTCTGCAAGATTCCCTGGGTGTGATAAGAATTTATGCCTACCCTGAAATGGAAATTACCCACAACTTTGAGGAATATTCTGGGCTGGGAAAATTGGGAAACTCTCTGATAGTTCTTCTTGCCATCCCACTTGGAGTTTATCCACAGGAATTCTAGAAGGAAGTCCATAATTCGTCATTGTTCACAAATTGTCTATGCATGCATGCATGCGTGAGTGTGTGTGTGTGTGTGTGTGTGTGCAGGATTTATTCCAAGAAAGCTGATATTTCTTTTACCAGGAACACGTAGCAAGATTTGCTGAGCCCTTCAGGCTGACTTTAAAATGGGTAAATAATCCTCCTAGAACTTTTGAAAGTATATAATCACAATGGAATATATAGCATCCAATAATTACAAAACAATAAAATGATGGTCTAAGCTTGAAGTATTCATACCTAGAACTTTCTATAAAATATTTTTCTTGATATTGTCCCATATAAAATTCACATATTAAACTTAAAAGGTAAACAACTATTTATCTATCTATGTATCTATGTATCTATCTATGTATCTATGTATCTATCTATGTATCTATGTATCTATCTATGTATCTATCTATGTATCTATGTATCTATCTATGTATCTATCTATGTATCTATGTATGTATGTATGTATGTATGTATGTATGTATGTATGTATCTATCTATCTATCTATCTATCTATCTATCTATCTATCTATCTATCTATCTATCTATCTATCTATCTATCTATCTATCTATCTATGTGTGTGTTTAAATTGAAACACACTTAATTATAAAAAAAGTAAGTATGCTTGCCAGACAATGTGTCAAAGAACCATTTACTGACACTAGACTGGCTTGCAGAAACAGACGACTCACAGAACTTTCGAGATTCTACACTGTGCTGGCACACTGGAAAAACAGAATATGGCTTCCACTTCAAACAGGAACCACATATGTCTCAGTTAGCAACTCTCGGTTGCACCAGAGAACGCAGAAACACCAACTCCACTCTTTATACATTTTTCTCTCCTTGGATCCTTTCAGCTAACTGGCATTGGTATTAACTGTTGACTTTTTCAAGTCAGCTTGGAAACAAGAACCTCAATGCCAAGCTATCGAGCATGCTCAGAAAAGTAGGGCACAGATGAAGCAGCCTGAAGATGGAAATTATGGAGGAAAGTGACAAGCCTCCTCCTGGTCATCTAGCATTGTGGTACAAACATGCAGAAAGACAGCTAAGTACATTGGAACTCAGACTTTGCAGGCATGACTTACTTTCAGTCCTAAATAGCTAATAGTAAAATTCTACCCTGAAGCAGAAGCCCACAGTTTATTTTAGCAGGAAAGTGATATGTATTTCACTAAAGAATAGTTCAACCACAACTCTGAGAGGATATTAATGGTCATCTTAATACTGGATAGGATTTGGGATATATCTATAGAAAAACTGGTGATCATACTTCATCGTTCTCCCCCCCCCCCCAAGATGAGAACATTTGTGATTGGTACAAGGAATTAACTACACACTGTCAGGAGGTGTTTTGCAAGGGCGAAAGTATCAAACCAGAGAATATCTTTTCAATTAAAAATATGGAAGGACAGAGAAAAGATAGAAAAGAGAATAATTCAAGTGTCATAAAAGCTGAAGAGGAGATGAAAGTGAGAAATGACATATTCTCACAATAAAATGTGAATTTCTGTATCTGGTCTCCTAGTGATACTAGAAACGTAGAGGTAGCCAAAGGATAGTGAAAATACACTGGTATCTTCAGGGCGAAAACCAGAATGGGTTATAAGGAATATTCTGACCAGGGAGGACAGGACAGCATTTTAGGTTTATATAATTCAATGTAATAAATGGTACTGTTGCAGATGTTTGGGTCACATGGCTATGGGCAAGATGGAGTTTTCATCCATTCAATGAATGATTTAACACACACTGTTCCTCATGTCTAGTTGAGGCCAGCAAGGGAGAGATAGCATCTGACTGGATTATAAAACAAAGGTTCCTAGCCTGCCTCCTGTCTTTCCCTCAGCCCCATTAGAGTGCTGCCACAGCACACGCTCAGGTGTCTGCAATTTCTTGCAATCCTTTGGGGAGACAGACAGGCAAATGACTATATTGAAGTTATTCCCAAATCCCATAAAATACAACATGGTAAAGGATAAAGAAGTTTTTATAAGTCTTGAAAAAAATAGAGCAGGAATCCAACCTGGAAAAGATAAATGTAGACTCTACTAGCAGTGGAAAAATATGTTAATCAGTATTTTAATAAGCTTTTATGTTTTTTGGACAAAAACAAAGGCATATTTTGACACAATGGTGATGCTGAAGTTAAATAAACATAATTGCATTTTATGATTATAGATATAGTCGAGTATGGACTAAATTAAGAGATTATAGATTCTTTAAAGAAATCCTGGTTTGTTAATTATTTAAATTACTTCCAAAGTATGTAACTAGTACAGGAGAATGTCCTTTAAAAAAATCATTTAGTTACTTTGAATATGAAAAAGAATTACATTGTTTTCCTGGGGGAAAATCTTATGAATCATTTTCTTCCTAATTTCAAAATTCTGGAAGTTTTACATCGTTATTAATCACAATACAGTACCAAAATATTCAAGGCATCTCTCACGAACATGCTTGTTAGTCACATATTCTTCTAACAAGCTAGTTGTCTATTTTTGCAGTTTTATTTTCAAACCACTGCTGTTTACACTCTAGGAATTTTATTTACATGACTCTGGGTTTTCAAAGTCAAAGTTTACAAGCCCACCCTCGTGTTTCCTCCATCTGATGACCTAAGCTTTAGTACAAGAGGCTTTACATCACAACCCAGCTTTCTCCTCAAGGACTATTGCCATAAAAAGCAAGAGTTCTTTTCTTATCTTAAACTCGAGCTTTAAGAAAATAGATCTATAAAACCGAGTTAATGAAAAAATAAATACACTCCAAGTGTATCATTTATCTCCTTGTTTTATTCAAAAATATTTCCTTTTAATGTGGTTACAATCATATAAACAATCTAGAACCCACTTAAGGCCCTTGCAGCTCTAAAGTAGAAAATGATACATGGAAGGTTAAACCTGCATTTTCATATGGAGGGAGTTAACGTCAGGATTTAAGAGTTCTTGTTGGGACTGCAGAAGATGGCACTTGCAGAATTAAATAAATACCTGTTAAAGACGTGTCCAGAAGAGAGTACATCCGTTGACAATCACCTGGACAAGCCTCACATGGGTATCTCCATCGTAACTGGCTTGTGGAATTCCAGTGAAAATAATGAGACTTTTCTGCTAGTGCGTGTAAAGCCTATTCTAGCATGCAGCTCTTTGTAAATGTTTGAACTTTATTTTCCCAATGCTATGCAGCATCTGACTCACTCTGCTCTTCTACAAGGGTATATTCCCATTGCTATGGAAGCTTGTAAGCCACAGACGGCGGCATGTACAGACTCACATGTTTGGACCCTGCCTGCAACGTGAGTACTCCGAAAGGACCACTTAAAAACGCAATACTCACAGAAAGATCAGAAAGCCTAACAGACCAAGACTGTTAGAACTCACAGACTCCTTTGGCTTGCTTTTGTGCTCAAATGACATCTAGCACCTGCTCCCCCTACCTTGTATGTCAAATGGCAAAGTAGGATGACTTTTAAATATCCCATAATGTGCCCATTATGCATGCACCATTCCCGAGATAATCCTCTGCTAGTAGAAGCTTCCCCCGTCATGCCTTAAGATTTATTAGTTACTTTTCCTTTTGCTGTGATCAAGGAGCTGACAAAAAACAATCCTAGGGAGGAAGCATTAGTGGCTTACAGTTTGAGGGAATGCAGTGAGTGCATCATGGGAGTGTAAGGCATGGATGTAGGTAGCTCCTTGGTGGCAGCTGGGATCCTCCCATCTTCTAAGGGGAAGCACAAAGTGAGCAGGAAATGGAGTTGGGCTGTAAAACTGAAGTGTGCACCCCCAGCGACGGATTTCCTTTAGAGGCTCTACCTTCTTCTGCTTCTACTCTTTAAATCAGTATCATCAGCTAGTACTCAAGTATTCAAACCTATGAGGGGCATTTCCTTCAAACCACAAGGCACATACATAATCTATGATAATTACAGAATCTCCCTAGACTTAAGATTTTCCTTCTTAAGAAATCGGGCCCCAGGTTCAAAGTCCTTGACAGGAAGAAATATTTAGCTAGGTCTTATAAAAACTTTATTCAGTTTTTCTTTGTAGTGGCTATGGAGATCTGTCCTCCATGGCAGACATGAATGTTGTCATTTTGAATTGAGAATCATTGTGATCTTGTGTATGAGACCCTTACAAAATTGGGCCCCTAAGATTTCTCTATCAAAGGTGGGGAGGGCACATGAAAGACAAAGGTGTCATAAACTCAGGAGTTACATGAGTACAGACCTGAAGCGACATACACACATAAAAATTGCTGGTGTGTGTGTGTGTGTGTGTGTAGGCAGAAGTTTCTGTCCTCATTGGTCCCAGAGCCATTCAGTCCTAAATAAATACACAGAAGCTTATATTATGAACTGTCCAGCCTATTGATTAGCTCTTGCAACTTAAATTAACCCATAATTCTTATCCATGTTTAGCCATGTGGCTTAGTACCTATTCTCAGTAAGACATTTTCATCTTGCTTTCTCTGTGTCTGACTAGCGACTGCATCTCTACCTTTTCTCTTCCCCAGAATCTAGAAACCATAGTCTGGTTGTCCAATCTATACTTCTGCCTGGCTACTGACCAATCAACATTTTATTAAACCAATACGAGTGACAAATCTTTACAGTGTACAAGAGCATTATCCCACAGCATGTGTGTGTGTGTGTGTGTGCATGTGCACGCATATACATGTGCCGCGCACTGTGCCCCCGTGTCTGCGCTCTGTGCGCTGGCACCCAGTTCGCGAGCTTCGGGCAAGGGGGCTGGAGGTTAAAATACACAGACACACACAGACAGAGAGACAGCGACACGGGTCATCCTTGAATTCCCCAAGAATGCCCCCTTTACTGTGTTCAGGGGCAGATTGTATAGAGATAGCCACGCCCCAGCCAAACCCACCAGAAACCACTCTTCTGCCATCAGGAACTCCTGAAGGTCTGGTGCTCAGAGCAGCTGTAGGCACTCAGATCAGGGGATTACAAGAAATTCAGGATCTGGGGTCTCACTGCTCCCAACATACAGGCACGAGGGTGGGCATCTTTTTTTTGTGTCTTCTGTCTGTGCATTTGTTTTCCATGACCCTACAAACAATCACTCACCTATGCTCCTATAGGGAGTCCAATTAAACTCACTGGTTCACCAAACTAGGCATGCACAGAATCATTTCTTTTGTCTGATACTGGTGCCATACTTTTTGAATAGATATTTGTTAGTGATCCTTCAGGAGAATTCCTGTCACACTAAGTACTCAAGTGAGGACATGACAGAATCACACGAAAGTATGGTATACGTGAACTAAACAAATGCCTAAAGAGAAAATCATGGTGAAAAATCCACAGGTCAAATCCTGCTGCAACATGTTCCCCTACTTTGTGTGGCTGAGACACCCCACTGGTGAATGAGGTTTGACATAGGAGTATGGAGACACCTCGCACAGGACTGACAAACGATAGCATGCATTTCAATGGACCTGCATTGTCCTTAGGAAGGGCAGTGAGTGAAAGGCATGAGGTTGAACAGTCTTCCAAGAAGAAAGCTTCTCAGGTAAGGTACGGTGTTCAATATACACGTGAGTGTCATCTTCAATCATGTATCCTCGGGAAAAGTTACACAACAGCTCTTGGTCAGGGAAGCTTGTTTTTGCAGTAGATGATAGCTGCTATCCCAACTTATAAGTGACCAGCCTTTTGGGAATAAGTTATTGATGCTGTGGCATAGTGGTTCAATTTTTTTTTTCCTAAATGAGAGAGAACATAATCTCTATCATCCCCTCCTCACACCTATGCTCAGGGAACAATGTAGAAGAAAGGGCATAAAGAATATAAGAACTGGAAGTATTGTTGAACCCGGTCTTCTAGGGACTACATGGCTGTTGCCTGCATGAGAGGCTCAGAAGCTTGAGTTCACTACTACTCCCTCAAGAAAGAGGAGGAGAGCATGAGGTGTAGGAAGCCTCCCTCATTCCTGATGCTATACAGACATTGTTGACTATTTCTAGGGAGTGTGAGGGGTTCTAGTTCATTGTTGTAGCTTCCTTTAAGTTGCTCATGCTCTTGCAAACAATCCCACACAATATGCTCCTGCTAGTAACCCTACTTAATTTAAGAGTGCCATAAGTCAGGCTTTGGTGGAATTCTTTCTTTGTTTTTGTCACTTGGGCCCTATCCAAGTTGAATACACGTGTGTTCACATATTTTGGGTAAAAGTAAAGCAGTAGTTCTATCCAATAAAATTCTTTTTTATTTTAAAAGTTATTACCTATTTATGGAAATTTATTTAGTTTTATATAGAAGACAATGCAATCCCACATTACTTTAAAATAATAATTTAACTTCATATTAAAAACCCTTAAGTGAATAATAGTATAGATGAGAGACAGATGTCAAAACAATTCTTACTGCAGAATATAAATGTCTTTACTTTGGGGACATTTTTGGGGTTGAAGATAGTTAAATTGAATTCTCACTTGCCATCTACCATGTGGAGTTTGTATGGTCAGGGAAAAAAATCCCTGAAACTTCATGATCCATAAATTACTCTTTTGGAAGCTAGAAGGCATTTTACCCACTTCTCCGCATAGTTAGGTAACTTTTATGAAAAGAATATTATTATTATCAGAGACCTTAAAAATCCCAGAACCTCTACTGGTGATACCATGGGAAAGCAATTCTGGGCCCTCCCACTATGGGTTTGTTTTTAGGGTCATGTTAGTCTGGATTCCATGGAGAAACTCTTTGGAAATTCCCTGCTCTTTCCTCCATAAACTTTTGCAAGGTCTTACATGTGAAGAGGTTAGAGGAGTTAAAACCACAGCCTTTGGGTGGATCACAGTGACCTTTCTCTTAGTTAACAAATTTGTTCATTGACTTTGAATTGGGTAAGCTCTTTTCCATCGTTTGTTCAATAAGAGTTGTTTTCTCCGAGCTCCTCCCATCCTCCCCTTCTCATATTTCTCATCCCATTTCCCCTTTGCCCCATGCCACCTCACCCGCAAGTTCCCAGTTTTTGCCCTGGAATCTTGTCTACTTCCCCCTCTCCATGCGGATGACTATATGATTTTCTTTGGGTTCACTTTCTTATTTAGCTTCTATAGGATCACACATTATATGCTTAATGTCTTTTATTTTATGGCTAGAAACCGATTATGAGTGAGTACATCCCATGTTCCTCTTTTTGAGTCTGGGATACCTCACTCAGGATAGTGTTTTCTATTTCCATCCATTTGCACACAAAATTCGAGAAGTCATTGTTTTTTACTGCTGAGTAGTACTCTAATATGTATATATTCCACACTTTCTTCATCCATTCCTCCATTGAAGGGCATCTAGGTTGTTTCCAGGTTTTGGCTATTACAAACAATGCTGCTATGAACATAGTTGAACAGATACTTTTGTCATTTGATGTGGCATCTCTTGGGTATATTCCCAATAGTGGTATTACTGGATCTTGGGGTAGGTTGATCCCAAATTTCCTGAGAAATCGCCACACTGATTGGGATGGTTGGGATATAGGAAGGATGGATATGGGAGCAGCGAAGTATATATCCTATCTAAGGGAGCCATCTTAGGGTTGGCAAGAGACTTGACTCTTGAGGGGTTCGCAGGTGTCCAGGAATATGTCCCCAGCTGGTACCTTGGGCAACTAAGGAGAGGGAACCTGAAATGACCCTATCCTATACTGATGAATATCTTGCATATCACCTTAGAACCTTCATCTGGCGATGGATCGAGGTAGAGACAGAGTCTCAATTTGGAGCAACGGTCTGAGCTCTTAAGGTCCAAATGAGGAGCAGAAGGAGGGAGAACATGAGCAAAAAATCAGGACCACGAGGGATGCACCCACCCACTGTGACAGTGGAACTGATTTATTGGGAGCCCACCAAGGCCAGCTGGTCTGGGACTGAATAAGCATGGGTTGATTCCGGACTCTCTGAGCATGGCGGTCAATGAAGACTGATGAGAAGCCAAAGACAATGGCACTAGGTTTCGATCCTAATACATGAACTGGCTTTGTGGGAGCTTAGCCTGTTTGGACGCTCACCTTTCTGGACGTAGATAGAAGGACCTTGGTCTTCCCGCAGGGCAGGGAATTTGGACTGCTCTTCAGTATCGAGAGGGAGGGGGAATGGAGTGGGGGGAGGAGAAGAGGAGTGGGGATAGGGGGAGGGAAGTGGGGGGAGGGCAATATTTGGGAGGAGGGGAGGGAAATGGGAAATGGGGAGCAGGTGGAAATTTTAATTAAAAAAGAATAAAAATAAATAAATAAGTAAAAAAAAAGAGTTGTTTTCTGTGACATGGTCGATGCTTTTTTTGAAAATTTTCCTATATTTGTGCAACATTATTCCAGTTTGCACTTCTCCTTATTTCTCAGTGGCTATTTCCTGGCCCTCTTCTGTGGTGTAGAGATGTGGGATTCCTCTCTGTATGCAGGGTCAGGGAGAAGCCATGTAGCCCTACTGGAGACAGACACCGGAACTTTACCCAGTAAGCCACAGCCTTGTGGCAATACACAGATTAATGGAGATGGGTTAATTTAAGATATGAGTTGGTCACAAATACACTTAAGCTATGGGCTAAACAGTATTGCAAATAATATGGTTTCTATGTGATTATTTTGGGGCTGAGCACCCAGGAACAAACAAGCAGCCTCTTACAATAGTGGACCATTTAAATGCTGATGTTCCTAAGTCATAGTCCCATTCCCAGTTGCTGCTCTGCTTCTTGGTAGTTTCTATCACCTTTCCTCTTGCCTATGAGCATTTGAACTCAGTGTCCTGTTGACAGAGCTTTCTTTCCTGCCCGGTCCCACAGCTATTTAGTCCCAAGAAACACACAGAGGTCTACATTAATCATAAACTGGTTGGCCAGTAGCTCAGGCTTTTTATTTAACTCTTACATATTAAATTAGCCCATAATTCTTCTCTGTTTAGCCACGTGGCTTGGTACCTTTTATCAGTGAGGCATTTTCATCTTGCTTCCTCTGTGTCTGGGTGATGACTGCAGACTGAGATTTTCCTCTTGCCAGAATTCTCCTGCTGTATCACCCCACCTCTACTTTGTGCCTAGTCACCCAGCCTATACTTTCTGCCTGGCTACTGGCCAATCAGCATTTTATTAAAATACTAGTGACAAATCTTTACAAAGTACGAGACCATTGCCCCGCAGCAGTGTCCAGTTGATACTTTTTCTATTTCCGTGTCTTATAAAAATATTAAGCACACTTGCCCGAGCACCTGCTTGAGCAGTGCTGTGCAATACGATAGCCATCAGGCACTTGTACCTATTAAAATTGAATGCATTACATTTTACTAAAAACTCAGCTCCTTGGGCACAATGGCTACAAAATTTATGAGTTCAGTAGTCATGTAACGAGTTTGCATACATTTGAAAAATTCTTCTTGAGAGATTGCAAGGACTCTGTTTGTCCTTTGGTATAAGGATCAACTATCCTAGATACAGTACATGTACAGGGGTGAACTCAGCTGTAGTGATTTTTCAGTTGTATTTTAATAAATAAAGTTTGCCTGAAGATCAGAGTGTAAAACAGCTGAACTGATCAGCCTTACAGACTAGGAAGTGATAACACACATCTTTAATCCTAACAGCCTAGTTTGGTATAGAAACCAGGCAGTAGTGGTGCATGCCTGTAATCCCAGAACTAGAAATGATTATAAAATGGGAGGAGACAGTTCTCACTCACAGTCTCATCCTGAGATTCCTGGAGGCAGGATTATCATTTCAGAATGAGGTAGAGGTAAGAGCCAGTAGCTGACTGATTTGCTTTTCTGAGCTTCATTTTGAACCCCAATATCTGTCTCTGGGTTTTTATTAATAATATCATTATTAACAATAACGGCATTAACAATACCATTGGAAAAACATCTTCCTATGCCTACATTCTGGATTGTATGATATCATCTGCTTCCCAAACTAAAACCTAGGAATCCCCTAGACTCTCCTCTCATTCTCACCAAGTGGTATTGGATCTGATGCCAAGTCTTTAAGTTGAAATGTCTAGGGATCTCAGTTTTCCTTTAATTCTCTCTACCATTCCATATCGGTTCAAGTTTTTCTTTCTCACAACTTCATTAACATGTTAGGTGACACTCCTGATTCTTGTTCTTCCCCTGCTCTACATATAGAGCTAACTTTTGAAAACACAGGCATATTTTCCAGTGCTCAAATCCTAAATGGGCCATTCTTTCTGTTATAGGTTAAACTGTGTTCTTCTGTACAAACATAGTTTCCTTAACACAGTTAAGACATGTTGAAGTCCTAACCCTGGTGTTGGTGAATGAGACTTTATGAACTGCAGAAAACACATATAACTTCTTCTGCACTGCTATTATTGAATGTCTAAAGTATGTAGACATCAGTAATACTAGATATTACTCAAGGAAGACAATCAAGTTTTTATAGTGTGTATGGGACCCACAAAGTTCCCAACTGTAAGCCCTTGCTTATGTTTTCCAAGTCAAGGCCTATTTCTCCAAATTAACTCTTAAGTTATCAGCTACAACTCTGATCTCTAAGATTGCACTATGTCAGATATTCTGTTGAACTTTCCAAGCTGAATAACTTAGCTATATTTACTGTTTCCTTTGAGCTAAGACATATGTATATTCCATCCTGTCTCTCTTCTCATAGTGCCTCTCCTGGTAGGAACAATGAGTATCTAAGGGCAATTGTTGTCATTTTCATCTCTAAGTCATTCAGACTTACCTGTATTCATTCACCCAGAAGTTGCTCAACTGACACACTAAAGAAAATGTGCTTCCCTTACCCTAAAACAAATCACTTGTGGTTTCCTGCTGGTTGCAATTGGAAACATTGATAGGGGCTAACAGCAGAAACTAGATGCTTTAGATTGAAGAAGTAGACACATCTCTGGGATTTGTTTAAATTTCATTTTTGGACATTATGTCTTTGTCTCTCCACTTAATTAAGGCTGAAGTAGCACACACTTAGTTTAATAATATTCATAGGCTCAGAAGCTTTCTTAAAAGATACAAGAAGACTCAAAGATGATATCCCTCAGGCCTCATCACAAAGTGTATCAGAGTCAAAATACTTGGTGATCCTGTTTTCTTTTTGATAATCTGCCTTCAACTCTTACCACATATAAATCAGTTGTCTTCTGTCAGTAAATCCACAGACAGAGATTAAGATTGTGCTGGTGCAGAGCATTGGCTCATTTAGGCAATAATTATGTGGACACAGACATGATATTGGGCACTTCGTTTTGGAGGTGTTCAGAACTTTTGTGTTTCATGAGTTGGGTCATAGGTGCCTGGTAAGGAAAATGAAGTGATAACTTCATAGATTTAGACAACATACTCCATCTCAAACACTAACCACCTGTTATAAGGAAGGAAAGAACACAGCCATGGGGAAGCAATGAAGGCAACATAAAATATCTACTGTGTAGTTTGAAGGCACAAGAAGATGGACAGCAACACATTGAAAAGTAGACACAGGGGACTTTCTTCTTTGGAAAATTTCTTAGGACTCAGAGTGGTGAGTTACTGGAGTGGATTCTATAGATTCTGTAAACATAGCTTCTGTCCCGACTCATCACACCACTTTGGGTAGCCTGGACAGAGTAAGTTAATTATTGAAGGATGCAAGTGGATTCCTTGGACATTTAAGCTCATTTATTTATTTATTTATTTACTTATTTACTTATTTATTTATTTATTTATTTATTAAAGATTTCTGCCTCTTCCCCGCCACCGCCTCCCATTTCCCTCCCCCTCCCCCAATCAAGTCTCCCTCCCTTGTCAGCCCAAAGATCAATCAGGGTTCCCTGTCCTCTGGGAAGTTCAAGGACCACCTCCATCCAGGTCTAGTAAGGTGAGCATCTAAACTGCCTAGGCTCCCACAAAGCCAGTACGTGCAGTGGGATCGAAAACCCATTGCCATTGTTCTTGAGTTCTCAGTAGTCCTCATTGTCTGCTATGTACAGCGAGTCCAGTTTTATCCCTTGCCACCTGGCCTTGGTGAGTTCCCGATAGAACATCCCCATTGTCTCAGTGTGTGGGTGCACCCCTCGCGGTCCTGAGTTCCTTGCTCGTGCTCTCTCTCCTTCTGCTCCTCATTTGGACCTTGAGATTTCAGTCCGCGGCTCCAATGTGGGTCTCTGTCTCTGTCTCCTTTCATCGTCTGATGAAGGTTAATATTCAAGAGGATGCTTATATGTTTTTTGGGGGGTTCACCTTCTTATTTAGCTTCTCTAGGATCACGAATTATAGGCTCAATGTCCTTTATTTATGGCTAGAAACCAAATATGAGTGAGTACATCCCATGTTCCTCTTTTTGGGTCTGGCTTACCTCACTCAGGATAGTGTTTTCTATTTCCGTCCATTTGTATGCAAAATTCAAGAAGTCATTGTTTTTTACTGCTGAGTAGTACTCTAATATGTATATATTCCATACTTTCTTCATCTATTCTTCCATTGAAGGGCATCTAGGTTGCTCAACTATGTTCATAGCAGCATTGTTTGTAATAGCCAGAACCTGGAAACAACCTGGACATTTAAATTCTAAAATGCATATTAACCTGAGAAAAACAAGCCTGCTGCAGTAAAACAGATAATCACATCCAGATAGCTGTTCACCATGTCTTAAGAACTGTGGGAGGAAAAAACAAAACCTGATGTTTTTGGTGGAGGGGCTATTATTTTAATGATTCTTAAGCTGATTTTCTCAAGTATTCAGATTAGAAGTAAAGCCTATGAAAATTTATTATTTCAAATCCATTTACTTCTGTGGTAACATCTCCTCCATGTCAATGATCTCACATGCAATGATTCAATGAGAATCAGCAGAACCCATGAAGCACAACAATGTCTCAGAATACTGAAGTTAAGAGTCAAAAATAGTGTGATGATTGATAGCATGTGTGTGTAGACATATTATATGTGGTCAACTCTTTCTATTCAGGGGTTTATCCAAAAATACTGATGTTTAAGATTATTTTAAAAATGTACTGTATTTGTACAGCTCTTTTCTTGCTGTTATTTCCTGAATAATAACACATGGTAATGAGTATGTACACAGAATTTACATTTTATTAGGTATTGTAGGTAGTATAAATCTGATTCAGCATGTACTGGAACACACATGAAGGTTCTATGTAAACATGTATACAGCACTTGCAAAGACTGGAGTTCAGAATCCACAGGGAATCCTAGGTTCACTGTGGACAATTGCATATAGAAATATAACATACAAATTCATATTATATTTTCTGTATTTATGTATATACATGGCCCAGATAGTCTGTTTTGTGTGTGTACATACATACATATATATGTATGTGTGTGTGTGTGTATTATTTAACTAATTATCCAGTCTTTTTTTTATAAATAAAAGAGAAATAGAAAATGCTGGGGAAAGTATAAACACCTTGCAGAAGTGGAGCAGGTGCAACAAAGTGACTTTCCAGCTGAAAGGGGAACTCAACGAGGAAATGGCACTGAAATTTCATGTGATATGCAACAGTGCAGACTTTTAGCTCTGAGCTGCAGCTTTTCATGGATTTCAGAGCTACAATCACATTGGGTTTTATTTTCTGGCCAACGGCAAGTATTTTAAATACAGAGTTGTATCCAATGATACACATTCCTGGTTTGAGGCTATAGTATAATTGATCTATAAGAATAGTTTTCATATGGCTATGCCTATATTTGTTGGAATAAATGCACAGATGTACTTAAAAATGAATGCTAATATCAAATTTCATTTCTCCTTTATATCTATAGATAGACAGATAAAATCTCTTTATCTTCCATCATTCTCATATCTATCTATCTATCTATCTATCTATCTATCTATCTATCTATCTATCTATCTATCTATCATCTATCTATCTATCATCTATCTATCTACATATTATCCAAATATGGACATAGATGTACATATAGATATATCAGTATACCTAGAGACATTATGAGAGTCTCAATCAATCAAGCTTCTGACTGGCACTGCATTTCCACTAGATATCATTGTCAAAATTATACACTTATTTTGTTATGTAAATCTACAGAACTTTCCAATCTTTGGGGAAGAAACAAGAAGTGTCATTCTTGGTCCACCAGAAATGAGCCATAGATGAGTAGCTGGTTATAACATAAACAGATGCTAGAGCTCATGAAATTTCCGCCATGTGACTGAAGGGTTATACAGTTCATATGAATCTAGCTGTATTCCAAGAGCAAATTCTAGTGAGACCATCTTCATTATTTTCATTTTATGTTTGCATATCCAGGCCAAGTGTATTACATTTCTGTACTGACTTTTCAATGTGTCTTGTTACTGTTTGTGTAAGTACACAGTCATAGTACGAAAGGTATTGGGCTGAGGTGGGTAGTTCAGTGGTCGGGCTTGCTCATTCTCAGTGTGACAGAAAGATGCTGATGGACGGTGCTGGGATCTCAATGAATTCTATGTCCTTTGCTTTAACTTCCAACCTTAATCCACTCTCGTTGGCTCAGTCTTTGAAAACACATCTGCCACCTATCTATTCCTTTACTTCACCTCTTCATGGATACAGGAAAAGGTGTGTATTGCATGCCAAATTTAGATAATTTTTTTGTTTACATACATTAAATTGAATTTGCCAAGTCCTTCTTCCAGTGGTTTAACTTTGCAGGACAACGAGGGGCTGATTTCAGCTCTCCTACTGCTAAGATCCCACAGACAAACTACTCTTTTATTTCTCAGTTTTTAAATTTTTTTTTTAGAATTTATGCTGTTACAAAATCTTTTCATGTGTGACTCGAATACTATATTCTCTGTAATTCTTCTCAGACTCTTAACATAGATGTGTGCCTCATTTAAATCACATAGCTCTTTGCATTTTAATCAAAACATATACTTATCAGTCTCCTCAGTCGATTTTATCCTCCATGACAATGTATGCCTTGATTATATTATTTAAAATTATTTTCCAGAATCTAAAAAAGTGACACACACTTCAGAGGCAAATACACAGAGTATGGATAAAAAAATATTATAAAGGATTTAGATATAACTGTGTAAAGTTTTTCATTTTAGGGTTGGTGAGATGGCTCAGTAGGCAAAGATGCTTGTCAAGCCAGGTGACCAGAACTCCATCACTAATACTAATCTAATACTAATGCAACTCTCTCAAGTTATAACCTACTTCCAAAGACCCTCTGGCTTCTGTGCACAGACAGACAGACACACATAAATGTAAATTTTAAAAGCTTTTCCTTTTTGTATCCTATGGTATGAAGCTGAATGATTATGCAGATCAGATATATATTTTTTTAAATTTAGATGACCCTATAAAACATTTTTTATTCAGGAAAATTTATACTTGTCTCCAACCTCACTGCAGTCTCACTTCTGAACATACAACATGCATTCTGCACTGTATGTGCTTCCATGCTGCCCAGAACAAATGCATGCTGCCTTCAATACCTCGGCTTGTAGCTGAGATTATCATGTATAGAAAATACGGTGTTTTTACTGTACAAAAACTTTTCTGCTTTTATAGTAATATCAAGATTTAATTATGGAAAACAAAACCTTTAACCTTGTGCTACCTTCATTCCTCTTCATGTATCAAACTACTAAAACTTGGGTTAGAATATTTGACTTTAAAAATTGTTGATTTTCACTAAAATGAATGAATGAACAAATGAGTGAATGAATTCAGGTCAGTATTCCCAACAGTTCAGAAATAGCCCAAATGTATTTCTGCCTTTTAGCATTATATATTCATGCAAAACAGAATTCTTATTATTATTATCAAATGAAAATGTCAATCAACTCTGCAGAATGCCAGTGCTCCACAGTGTAGTAGGAGGCTACTTGTTTGTTTCCCAGCTGCCCAGACTCCTGAAATAACCACACAGAAACTGTATTAATTAAATCACTGCTTGGCCAATCATTATAGCATATTCCTAGCAATCTCTTACATATTAAATTAACTCATTTCTATTATTTTATATTTTACCAAGAGGCCTAATGGCAAGGTTCCAGCATGTCTGTCTCTGGCTTCTCTCTGACTCCACCTTCTTTCTCCCAGCATTCAGTCTAGTTTTCCCTGCATACCTAAATTCTGCTCTATGTAGGCCTAAGACAGTTTCTTTATTAACCAATGGTTTTCACAGCATACAGAGGGGAATCCCACATCACCACAGTACTAAGCTTCAGTCAGGATTTAATGCTTATGTAAAATAAACAACATATCTATCTCATTAGCGTGCAACTTTGATTTCAGATTTTAATAGGTAAATTCGTATGTATACAAAATAATTATTTTTTAAAACTATATGATTTATTTTAAATAAATATTTTATTTATATATCTGTATATGAGTGCATGAATTCCTTGCGAAAAAGCAGTTGTGAGTGGAAAAAGCATAAGAAGTCCTCTTTAGCATAGAAATTTTAAGGATCTGACACACACAATTTATAATGTTTTCAAACAAAGCATTCAGTACATTCAATAGCTCGAGCATAGAATAGCTTCTTTCTTCATTGTATTTTAATTTTATATATTTTCAAGAATAAGTATTTTCAATTTTGTTTAAGGCTCCCTGTAGAGTTTCAGTTATACCTCTTCCCATATGTTTTAGCCTCTGCATGGTACTTGCTTTTCTTTGCCATTGAAATTAGCTAGATTTTAAAATTCGGAAATAGCTTATGAGATGCCAATTACATAAATAATGTATGCCTACTACTAACATTAAAAGGGGTTTTGATCCTACTTCATGTTCTGGCTTTGTGGGAGCCTAGACAGTTTGGATGTTCACCTTTCTAGACCTGGATGGAGTGGGGAGGACCTTGAACTTTCCACAGGGCAGGGAACCCTGACTGCTCTTGGGGCTGGAGAGGGAGGAGAAGAGGAGTGGGGGGAGGGAGAGAGGGGTGGGTGGCGGGGGAGGGAAATGGGAGGTGGGGAGGAGGCGGAAATTTTTTTTCAATAAAAAATAAAAAAATATATAGATTATCACAATGATAAGGATAACATATAATTTCCTCAATCACTTAAGCATTCTGATAGGGATTTTTTAAATCATGGGTACAGGGAATGGTAGATTCCTAAACAGAACATACAGGACAAACTGACAATGGCATGTTGATAGTTTTGAACTGTTTCAGAAATATAGATATTTTGACTTTCAGTTTGATCATTTACTTTATTAAAGTGAATATCTCATTGTCGTTAAAATTTTATGATTTATCTTTGGACTATTTTGAAGGCTTACTTTATCTTATTTTGTGTGGCAGCTTGCATACAGCTTAAAAATTAATATACCTCCTAGCAAATCTAATACCAAAAGGTCCGTAAGAAATATTTCATTAGCCTGATTGTGTTTGTATACAGTTGGTGTATAATTGTTGGGCAGAGTTCATATTTCTTTCTCAAATCTACCTTTTCACAAGAGTTAATAACAACAAAGTCTCTATTCATAAGTAGTAAAAATATGACATTCTCTTTATATGCCCACTGGAATGTGGCAGAATCTTTTCCTCAAAATGAATCATACAGTTAATTCTCATAGACCTCAGGTTGAACTTTACCTACATTGTAAACAGTAAACACTATAGAAACTACAAAGTTACTCAATAGCCTCCCCTCAGTTCTGATGATCTTCCTGGCTCTGAGACTGATATTTATTGTCTGAGGTCTGCACTAACAGGTAGCAGGCAAGTCTTGTATTTTAACACACCCAAGAATAAAAATGTTATTCCATTATTAGAATATTCTCTTTGTGATACCTCTGTATTTTGGTTGGTGAGAACAACCAAACAAAATTCCCAAAGTTCTTTTGGCATGTGTGACTCAGCTGATATCATATGAACCCCATTCACCTTGATTTTTTATATGTTGATGCCTCTACCTGATGGCACAGAATATTGGTCAGTTGAGAGTTCGCTATGTCTCTTGTTTGGATGCTCAAGTTCAGCTTAAGTTTGCTTCCTTACTCCCTAATACTAGGCATGACAGAGAGACACAGTTCAATCCACTCACTATATGCTCAAATGAAATTTGTGCTATGAGATATTTGACTTACATCCACCCAAACAAGTTGAGCAATTTGGGCTTAATGTTGAATTAGAAATGTGCAAAGGATTCTCTGTATCATTACTTTTCAATTGGATCCTGTAGACAATGACTCATCTAGAATTAAACGAAAATCATGATAATCAGGTCATGCAATAGGCTCATTCAAGTTGAATAGATACTTACCTCATGGCAGTCGCCTTTCTGATTTATGCCGATTCTGCTATTAACATGATTGTTGAGGTGGGGAGTTTGTAGGCCCCACTGTGCTCATTTTGTGCTTATAACCCAGCACTGATTTAGAACACATTAAATCATAATGCTCATTTCTTGCTATTGAAATGGATACGAATGAACTGTGATCACTATTTTTCTTTATAATTTCCTACCATTCCTTTTTGAAAGGAATGCTGGAAGAGAGACCATCACATGTTACGAAACAAGCAACATCTTTCCTGACTTTTCTACCAGGGGCATCGTGGTTAGAGCAAAAGCACAGATTTGGAGTTCAACTGACTTCTGCATCATCTGCCCCCAACAGAGCGACCTTTCGAGAATCACTATAATTTTTCCAAGCCTTGATTTTCGGATCTGTAAAATGAGGAAAATAGTATCTATTTGAAATATCATTACAAAACACAGAGTGAAGAAATAATTTCAGTTTAAATACTGAAGGAGAATTTGCCATATAGTAATTAAGAAGTATCTTCAACTTCCTTGTTTGCAGTAATTTCTTAAATGGCTGAACTGAACAGTAACAACATGCTGAATTTTCAGATCTGATGCAATCACAAGCCCAGAGAACAGTGGACTCGGTTTCCACAACAATTTTCATAGTTCTTGGACTCTCCTTTCTAAAAGCAGTCTGACTTCCCATCTGGAACTCTGCTATCATCTCTGGGCCACAGGAGCCATCACGTCCATTCCGGTTTCCCCACGCCATGCTTACTACTTGGCGGCCACATCCATCCTCTGCCTCTAACTCCCTTCATCTTTGTCTTTCTCATTCCTAGTTGTAGGGATAAGCCCCACCCCCTCGGGCTAATGTTTACTGATAAATCTGCCAGGCATGATCCCAGCAGCCCCTTTTTCTGCTTTCCTGTTCTCCTGTGGTCCTGTAAGTCTATTTCCATTAAAGCTGTATATATTTTTATAAAAAAAAGGGGGGGGATTAACTGGTTTTATGGGATGATTGGTATTTGTGAATTACTGTTTTTAGAAAATTGTATTGGTATTGTTTCTTGTATATTGATATATTGAATATTGAATGTGAGTGTTCCTACCTCTATTTTTGTATAAGAGTATGCTTATAACTTAGTCTATATTGTATTGATACATCTACCATATTACAATTTACATTTCTACCTCTGATACTATTTATATAATGACATTGTTTACAGTTGAAGATCATTGTCTTCATTTATTGCACAGTTGTTTATTCTTTTAGTCTTCAAGTTAGATAGGTATTGAGAATTATATGTTTGTCATATTTATTTTTAGGTTAATCGGGTCTTTTAGATACATAGAGATTATATTTAGTATAGATAGTATAATCTTCAGCCTCTTCGAAGAGCTGTAGAAAATGGCCTTTAATTTAACCTAAAATTCTGTGCCAATGAGACACAATTACTTCTGGCAACGCCACTCTACTCCCGAGAGAACGTTGAGCACCAAAGACACTCCACTGAGAGCTTGTCTTCTTGGCGGAACTGGCCTTTGGGTTAAGAAAAGCCCATACCTCAACTTCTGACAAAGACACAGAATATCCCTAAGTGGATGAAACAGGATTGTCTTATCCTGCCAAGACAGGGTAGGATAGTTCTAAGAATGGTATGTCAGTTATGTTAGGCCTTAGCCAAAGTTGGTTGACTCAACATTGCAAACGAGACTTTGGGTGATTGTCCAGGTAGTCAGTTGTCTCTGTCAATTGTTGCACATTTTGGATATCTCTCGTTTGTTAAGTAATATTTATTCCCTTCTCAGATCTTTGATGGAGTTGAAGATTATATAATTGTAGTTACTCTCTACGTTATTTAGACTCCTTGAGATAGAATGTTTAGCAAAACTTTTGTTCTCAATATTGTTTGTTATATTTATTATTTGTTATTATTGTATATAGTTGTATTTGGTTTAGTTCTGTCTTATTTAGACAAAAGGGGGAGATGTAGGGATAAGCCCAGTCCATTAGGGGGCGTGTTCGCCTCGGGCTAATGTTTACTGATAAATCTGCCGGGCGTGATCCCAGCACCCCCTTTTTCTGCTTTCCTGTTCTCCACGGGAACCTGTGGTCCTGTAAGTCAATTTCCTCATTAAAGCTGTATATATTTTTATAATCTGTCTGCATTCATTTACGTCATTATACCTAGTATCTAGCTTTGATAAATTCCACGTTTAGCAGATGGTTGTTAAATATAGCTATTATCTAAAAGACAGAACATTCTACTGGGGATTTCTTTCCAAAATTTTAAATGGAAAAGTTTTTGCCTTAACATACACAGCAACTCTGCAGATTGGCATTGCAGGAGGGATGGAAAGGAAATGGACGTGAGATCTAACAGTTGAGTTCCGCCATGTTCTCATCAGTCCTAGGATATGCTGGTTGTACAAACTGCAAACACTAGCTGAGCACAAACATCCATCACTCTCTGCTTCTTAGCTGTGGATGAGACACGAATCAGCGGCTTCAAACTCCTGCCGTCCCAATGTGATGGACAGTGTTCTTGCACTGTCTGTCAAAACGAACTCTTCATTGAGTTGATTTTGTCATAGTATTTTCTTACAACAACAGGAAAAGAAATAGAAGTCATACTTGAGGATTCTATTTTCCGGACATAGTTTAGTGCATATGGTAAAATTAAACACTGAAGACCTGCATTGCTTCTTTGGAAGTCTTTCAAAAACTCTTCATCAGCATTTGTTGCCATGGGTAATATAATAATAACACATGGAGCAACTATAATGAAGCTGTAATTTTCTCCGGCCATATGATAGATTTTAACAAGCATTGAATAATTTTAATTTTCAAGGTTTATCAATTGTCTTTTCAATATATTATTATTTAAGTTATGTTTGTTTTAAATACTACCTTCAAATTTATTGTCATGAACCAGCTAGTGGGTACCTCATCTCCTTCAGAACTTGTATAAAATGTGTAAAGAGTACAGAGTCGAAGACAGGAATAATGCGTGGACATTCTTGTTGGCCTGACTTGTAGACTCCCTTATAGAGAATACCAAAGGCAAAGTCTGTCAGTGTTATTCTCCTTACTTGCAAAATCAAAGTGAAATGGTGAATTCTCAAGAATTTCTTGTTCATTCTAAAGTCAGCTCTATGAAAAATCTTCTTAGGTAAGTATGTGTTAATGCACCTTGTTCAGTTTGGGACTGATTGCTGAATGATGTTATATGCTAGAGCTCTTTATCAGCTGTGGATAGCTGCTAAATAATCATGCACATGGAAGGAAAGAATCAACGGACTCTGGAGACAGAGATGCACAAAGCATTGCTGTGAACCTGGTTGACACTTACAAAGGCACCATTCCAAGACTTGGCTGCACGCTGCGATTAACAAGAGAGGGTTAAAACAGCACCAATGCCTGGATTCGTCCCCTGAGATTTTAATTTGATGGTATATGGAGTACACGGGCACTAGAGTTGTTTCACATCTCCTGGGAAGTCTTATGAGGAAGAGGGCTGGAGAGCCACTGGCTTCTGGGATCTAAGCATCCCTGGTGTGCCTTTACCGAGGGTCTCAGCTGAGTCGAGGCCGCAGTGGCATCTGCTGTCTAAATGTAAGAGTACTATGGTTCTGTAGTTTTCTACTTTGACTCATTGGGAATAACTCTCTGTGGCTCAGTGCTTGTCTAAGAAGTTTTGATTTGTAGACGGGAAGGCATCTTGAAGTCACATGTAAGCACCATGGTAATTTTTTTTTTTTTTTTTTTTTTTTTTTTTTTTTTTTTTTTTTTTTTTTTTTTTGGTCTTTTCGAGACAGGGTTTCTCTGTAGCTTTGGTGCCCATCCCGGAACTAGCTCTTGTAGACCAGGCTGGCCTCAAACTCCCAGAGATCCGCCTGCCTCTGCCTCCCGAGTGCTGGGACTAAGCACCATGGTAATTATGTAAAGAAAAACCTTATCTTAGTCCACATAAGGCTACTTGAGGAAGGGTCCCACTGAAGAACAAACTCTGCTTGCTGATCTTCAGCCCCTTGAACTGGAGGGCCTATGCTATCAAATACTCTACCACAGAGATATATCCTCAGGCCTACTAATGCCTCCTTTTTTGCTCTGTATGTGTGTGTGTGTGTCTATCAAGTTCGTCTTATATAAACTATCGGTAATATGAAGAAATCAAAGTTTAGATACTCCCAAAGCTATGAAGAAAGAAACTCTACACAGGTACACTTTTCAGTACTGGGTGAATTGTATCATCCGTTCAGGAAGAGAAAGACCAATATTGTCATTTTCCATAAAGGAGAGAGAAATTTAATCTTGAGTGACAGAATGGGTGCTTCAAGGATGGTGCAGATTGTTTTCCCTGGACATCATTTCCTGACCAGATATAGTTTCTCAAGCCAAACTAAATGATTCTTTGAATAATTTACATGTATATATATTCATATATATGTAAATATATACACATACATATTCTACTTGTTATATTAACTTTAATTATCAATTTGATCAGAAGGAATATAATAGATTATTAAAGCACATTTCTGAGTGTGTGCCTAAGATTTTATTTTCAGAGAAGATTCAGGACTGGGAGAAAGTTCACCCTAAATGTGGGTGGCCCCATCCCACAGACTGAAGCCTCAGAGTAACAAGAGCAGACAATGAGACACTCCAGCTCAGAACAGACATTCCTTCTTGTACAAGTCAACAGACAATCATGAATAGCGCCCTCTGGTACTCCAGGTCAAACAAATCTTACTGTCTTAGGTGGCTCCTGAGTACCAGGAGCGAGAGAGAGTAAGAGGAGAGAGAGTACACAACGCAGAAATGGAGGAGCAACACATCCCAGAGAAAGTTAACCATTTTAAAATACACATGCATTTTAAGTTATTCTTTTAGAGTATGTATATCATACACATACACATTTTAAAATATCAGAATTTCCTCTTTTACGCTGGCAAAAGAAATATGTTTAAAATAATTCAAAAATAATCACACAAAGCAAACCTTCTCGAGTTTACGAAAATAGGCACATGAGATACCTGTTAGATTCCCCACAAGAACTATTCATCTGTGTCTACTAAAAGATTACAGACACCCATGATGGGTGGTGGAGCGGGTAGTGAAAGGACTGTGTTCACTAAGTTACTTATAGGCTCGCGATCACCAGTGACATCCCTTCACAAAGCCTGGAAATGCACACGGACAATATTTATGCTTGCGAGACACATGGAGAGGGTGTGGAGCCGTGTCTAACGACAGCTGTGCAAATGGTTCCTTTTGTGGTACTTTCCAGACTTAAATATCCACTTGGCAATCCCCTGTTACATGCAAACACTGAAAATATGTTCGCTTTTGATATGTGGCAGAATCCAATTTGGGATTTAGAAGTTAACCCAAGAGAGATCATCTATTCTTCATGCCTTTTCTCCAGTTTCTTCCTCTCTCTCCCTTTCGGTGACAACCCACACAGCCATGGCTCTCCCTAAGAAGTTCCCAGAGCTCTTTTGTGCTATCGTAAACACAGGAGTGAAACATTGGCTGGAAATGTAAACTTGGATCAAGCTTCCAAAACACAACAGAACAATTGGTGGTCTTGTCAAGCCCAGCCTTTCATTGGGCAAAACCATAGGCTTGTCTAGGCTCCATTGTTTATAAGGTCCATCCCCATATATAAACTATTTTTCTTAAATTATGGGAGCCCTACGTTTAAAAGTGCAATGAGTCTTTGTTTAGAAAAAGCAATTTATCTGTCTCTAGAATTGGTAAAGCTTCTTCTCTTTTCTCTTACAGCCTGAAGCAAAGCAAAGTGCTTTTTGGCCTTTTAACTGCATCTGAGTCACAATGAGCTTGCGGAATGTCAAGCCGTCTTCACAGCACTTTAAATCACCGTCTGGGATCATGGAGGTCTGAGATCAGCGCTGTTGCTCTGTGAGCTGCTTCGCGGAGAAAATATGTGCTCTTGAGGTTAGGCACACACACGCAAACACATATGCGATTCCCAAGGTCTTGTCAGATTTTATTAGCAAAGGACTTTCCCCCTTGGCTGTGTATCCACTGTTTGTAGCCATGCTAATTACACAAAGTGGAATACCCTTGCTTTATGGGGTGAAAAGCTCGTGTTGGCAGCATGGTCTTCTATAAACCAGAATAACGAAGGGGCAAGGCAGGGATCACTGAAATTAGTCCCTAATTGAAGATAAAATACAACTTTGAAGATGTACCAAGTAACATGTTCTGGGGTCGCTGCTTCTACAAAAGGAAATAATGCACTTATGAGAAAGAAAATGCCTTTTGGAGACAGGGATAACCGAGGCCTCTCCAGTTTTAAAAGTCCCTGTGCCCGTTTTATGGCCATAGTGAGAGAGAACCAAGGTAAATATACAAGGCCACCCACTGGGACATAGTTCCAGTGCCTTGTGTGTGTTCTCACTGTAAAAATACACACGGCCACACACACATACTCACACACACACACACACACGGGCGTGTGTACCATAGTTATGGCATGTAAATTATTTCACCAGACTTATGGACACTAAAACTCGTGCGCAATATATCCAGGCTACACTCAGCACCGAATATCCTAGCAGTTCAAGCTGATGTCCTTTTTTTTTTCTTGTTCTTTTTTGGTAATTTATTCTCACAAAATATCAAATGAGAAAATGTTATCTTGAAAAATATTATGATACTAGATATTTTACCGTATCCTGTGTGATTTCATATATTATTATATATTATCACAGAAGTGGAGCGAGGCATCAGAATAATGAAGCTACACACACACACACACACACACACACACACACACACATAACTTCATTCTGGGGAAACTGAGGCTGGTAACTTGAACATTAACTTTGCATTTCACCTTCCCTTTTGAGTCTATTGGGGTGGGAAGCAGCCATCATTTGGGATTCCTTGCTGGTATTTACTGATGTCTATGCTCATATTTCTTGATTGTGAACTGGATTTAATGAAATCCTGAAATCTGACATTTGGAATGAATGGCAAAGAGCTGAGTCCAAGGTTATTTAACAGAGTTATATCTTTTATTTCCTCATTTATTTTTTCTCTTTCTCACCTTGTCTCTTGGTGAAGTAAGATATCATACTGGGAACCATCTCTTAGAGATGCCCACATAGCAAGAAATCTAAGGAGGCCTCTGGCCAGTAGTTCATGGGGAAATGAGGATCCCAGGCAACTACCAAGTGAAGAACTGCATCCTACATCCACAAAAGGGAGGCTAGACTGGATCCCTCCTAGGCTGAGCCTTAAGATGGCTGTGTCTTCCACAACTCAACCACTGCTTTAATTCATACTCACGGCTTGGCAGTGCTCTTGCTAGGCTTGCTAATTACTGGCTCTAGCAAGCTGTGTGTTCGTAAGCACTATCGTGTGTATGTGTGTGCATGCACATTATGCATGCATGAGTGTGTGAAGGCTGGTGTACATGGCTACCTGTGTGCTCACGGAGGCCAGAGAAAGGCTTCACGTGGGGCTGCTCTGTTACATGCGTCCTGCCTTACACTCCCCACCTTAGCCCCTCGAGAAGGGTTCTCTCGCTGAGCTAGGCTGGGAGGCAGCAATGCCCAATAATTCTGCCCTCTGCCTTCTCTCCAGTACCAGTCCCACTGTTTAAAGCTAGAGACTTGGGTGTCATTTGTTATCTAGCAATGTGTAGCCAGTACACAAGAGCTGGAAACACTCTCCTTCATTTATCGGCAGATTGTGAATTAGGAAAAGACAATTTGTACACACACACAATTTAAATTTAGTACATTTTATTCTCACTTTCCTTTCTCCTTTAAATGCTTTATTTGGGGGTCAGTCATTCTTTCCTATCTGAAAAATAAATCTGTTAGTATAACTGATCCAAGTGGTAAAAATTTCTCGCATGTTGATTTAATTCATTACTCGGAAACTGTATTTTATCCATTCACATTAGGGATTTGCTACCTTTTAATTTTTAAATTTAATTTTTGAGTTCCAGTGTTTCATGCATGCATATAAAATAAAATAATATGATAAAATTAACCTAATTCTATCCCTTTCAATTTCTTCCCTGTCCTCATCAGCACTTTCCTCCTACACCCACACTGTCACACACTCTCACCCTCACACACACACACCCTCACACACTCACACCCTCACACACAAACACTCACACCCTCCCACACTCCCATACTCACACACAAACACTTACAGCCTCCCACACTCACACCCTTAAACCCTCTCTCACACACACACACACATCAGCATTCCCTCCCACATTCACACCCTCACATCCTCACACCTTCACATTCTCCTACCCTCACACACTCCCACCCTCTCACCCTTACACACTCCCACCCTCACACACTCACACCCTCTCACCCTCACACACTCACACACTCACACCCTCTGACACTTACACCCTCTCACCCTCACACACTCACACCCTCACACACTCACACCCTCTCACCCTCACACTCACACCCTCACACACTCACACCCTCTCACCCTCACACACTCACACCCTCTCACCCTCACACCCTCACACACTCACACCCTCACACACTCACACCCTCTCACACTCACACCCCCTCACCCTTACACACTCACACCCTCTCACCCTTACACACTCACACGCTCACACACTCATACACTTCCACCTTCACACCCTCCAACCCTCACACACTCTCACACACACTGGCCTACCCTCCACACTCACACATTCATGCACTCTCACACTCACACCTTCACTTACTCCTACCCTCACACACTCACACCTCACACACTCACACACTTTTTAAAAACCCCAGGCCGTCCACGTCACACTGTCTCTATGAGCATGTGTAGAGTATCTCCTGTATCTCCTATCAGCGCATCGGCAGCCTCTTCATGTGTGCATCCCTGAAGAAAACCGTCTTTCCTCCATCCACAGTCATCAATTGTCAATCAGTCCTCAGATAGGGGTGGAGTTTCATGATCTCCTCCCTACTCCATGCTGGGATTTGGGTTGGCATGAACTGGTTCAGGCCTTGTTGCACGAAGTCATAGCTGCTGTGAGCTGATGTGTACAAAGGCCCTGTAGCATCTGACAAATAGAGTTTGGCTGTAGATGGCCACCATCTCTAGCTCTTATGAACTTTCTTCTCTTTCTCTGAGCCGTGGGTAGAAGTTTGTGTATTTGTATATGCTACACTCTCTTACGCTCTGCACTTTGACAAGCTGTAATCTCTGTATCAATCACCAATTATGGAAAAAAGAAACTTCTTTAATGAAGATTGGGAGATGCATTAATCTATAAGTATAAGCACAAGGAATTAGAAAGCAATTTATTACTAGCTCACCTTTATAGAATAGCATTAGGTTTACCCCTAAGGTCTATGACTTAGCCAGCCACTGCTTTGGGGGACAGACAACAGAAGCAGACATGCGTTCTGCCTTGTGGAGTGAGATCTAAATACAATCAGAGAGCTGGTTTTTAGTCCTAGAACATTCTTGCCATTATTACACTAGTGGGCATAACTTGCCAGGCAGGCTATTGTAGCCCCCAAAGTTTACATCTGGGTAACACCATGATGACTGTTCTGCATAGAATCATGAATAGAATCATCCACCTACATGAAAGCTAGCTAGCTTGGTTTTCCCATGTCCTGTGACTCAGGTATGTGGAGTCTTCAGCAATAGGGTCTGACTATCAAGTTCGATAAGGTAACAAAGAACAATGACAAGAGCCTATCATGCTTTAGGGGACCTATGGGCCTCCACTGACCACCAAGTTGATAAGAAGTAAGCTGGAGATGGCACTGGGATTTTTCTTAGTCCATGGTGTCTGGTAGAGGTACTGTACTCTAATCATAGGCTAACCACATTTAAACTCCTTTAATATGTCTACACGGCTATATTTTAGGAAGCTTCTAGAGTAAGGGGACTCCATCTTAAAACATCCTTCACTGAAGCATTGTCAATCCAGTCTGTGAAACTCAGGAATGGTAATAGCTCTAGCACCAGCACTCTGGTCCTGGCTGTGTGGAAGGGTCATGACCAAGGTGACATCTGGGGCTATATTGTACGTACCTTGCATTTCTCTCTACTGTGTGTGGTTTCTTGTGCATATGTGCAAGATTCCAGAACCTCCCATGAGGCAATATTTGGAGATTATGTGTCTTATGTCTTAAGGACACAATTAAGGTTGAATTATGTCAAAGGATGGGGCTCTTATCCACTTGCTCTAGTGTCCTTATAGGAAAGAAATCAGAGGACTCTGTATCCTGGGGGTGCATGGGGAGATGGCACTCACCTACTCTGCAGGAGATGAGGCTGTGAATGAAAGTCACCTCAACAGAACCCAGATCCTGGACTTTCAGCATCAGGAGCTGTGAGCAATATATTCCTGTCCTTTAAACCACTCAGACAGCATTTTATTATGGCTGCTTTAGCTGACTAATATTTACTCAGGATATTTTTGGTCTTTTAATAGCAAAAGGGTAGATTGTCAAGAATAAATATATTTAGTTGAAGGAAGGACTCTTTTATTACATAAAAGGAAAGATTATTTTATTATACAAATTCATCCATAAATTATTAAGCAGTTAGCCATGTTGGAACTTATATTCTCCACTTTTGGGGGTAGCTTGATATTTACAAACAGTTTGTTTATGCTTAGTAAATCCTTTCAAGCATAATAATAATTATAGCTAATTAGGAATTATTTAGTGGTAAAGCTCTAGACTCATACTCTTGTCCTATTGCATTCACTGAAACTCTTTTCAAAGTTTCAACAAAGCCAATTAGCAAATAGAAGTGGCAATTTGACCATCATTATGACTACATTACGGACCTGCTCTTAAGTTTTTTCCAACAAAAATACCTGTCTCATTCACTTGCAGAGTGACATGTGACTTTATAAAATGTAACCATAATTAATTATGATAAAATTGAAGTAAAAAAGCAAGGGTATATATAACTCATGCATCCCCAGCACATTTCACAAGAGGCAACTGTCTTCAGACTGTGGGGCACCTATATGTTTTCCTACAAGGGGAACTTACAGCTTTCGGCACATGGAGCTTAGCTCTGAGTTTGGGTGCTGAAAAAGCTAGCATCCTCAGCCACTCACACAAGAGTACCAGTCTATGACCTCCACAGACCACTAAGATACATATAAACAGCAAACATGAGACGAAGTGGAAAAAGTCAGCCTTCTGTTGGCACAGGCAAAGGTAGAGGACCATAGAAGCATCCCAGGACACCTGTTCCTTCAGATTCCTGTCAATATGTGGTCTACGGATCTTGAGTAGACTACTCTCTGGTTTCATATTCATCTGGGGACTTAGCATTAGAAGCCTTTCCTGATAGATACCATTTAGAAAATGTTTTTTGATTAAATTAAAAACTAGATTTGTATTTCTTGAAACTAAGAAGCATGAGTGATAATGGAGTGAAAGTCACAGAGGCAGCCTATGTTACCATGAGACATCTGACCGTTTTCTGGATGCTTCCAGCACTTTATACAACTGTCCATAGCTTATTTAATAGCTCTAGATATATTGCTTTCTGTTCTCATGCTCTATGATATACCTAAAGACATGATTCACTTTAGGTCAAAAATCAAGCTGAAAATCACTGGCTATTTTATATTCTGCCCGAAAGCTTAAGAGGCAGGGGCTAATAAGCAAGCCATCTGTCACAATTATGAAGGGAATTGTTTTCCTGGGTCATCCTTTTTGTACTAGGGAGATTTACAAGGGAAAGTCACTCTCTCTTTTTTTTTTTATATTAAGTAAAGATTTCATTCTCCACAGCTGATTACTCAGGTAGGAGACTGCTCAAGCTTATGTTTCTGTCATTTAATGGGTGAGGGTGGTAATTTTCTGGTCAATTGCTAATGGCCTCTCTAACCTCCATAGAGGATAAGGGTGGTTTTAGCAGGACCTGAGCTACATATTCCAGTGCTGCTCAACTACAACCAGGAGTGCAGGGTCATCTTTTAAGGATGCTTTAGATTTAGAAAAGAGACAATTAGAACTAACGATTCCTTTCCCCTCCCAATTTCAGAGAATCAGGTTACTGTCTTGAGAAACCTCTTCCGGCCATTATAAGCTGTGACTGTCACGTCTGAAATGCTGGCATGTTTGCACAAACTCTGCAGGGAGGAACAGAAAAGAATGGAATGGACTACTGGAAATAACAAACACTGAGTCAGGCATGTGGGTTGTAGTTTTGGCATGGGTGAAGACAATCATTCAAGGGACAGCAAATGAAACTCTTAGGCAAGAGTATAAAAAGTGTCTCGTGCAGTGTCTGACTTACAGAGGCGAGAGAACTGGTGTAGGCGAAGTCAGTACACCAATATTTTAAAGGCAATGCAGGTGAGCTGAATGTGATGTCACTGTCGAGACACATTTTATTCATCTTCCTAGGTTACGTATTCTTCTTGGAGCAGATGTAGCCTAAGTTCAGGGTAGATGGTGGAACTCTGAAAATGAAGTGGGCTAGAAAGATCATCAGTTAAGACTAAACAATAAAGTAGGAGGTTCCGCTTATTTCCTCCAAAACAGAGACAGTTGATTGTTGGGATCCTGTTAGGTATGAACGAAAGACAAAGTGGTGCAATATAAAGGGTCCCAGGAGGAAAGTATTAATGTCTCCTATAAGAAACAAGTCACATGACAATGACAAAAATCCCCAAAGACTTGGAGATATGACCTGAGAATGGATTGTAAATAATTGACAAGCCACTTTCTCCTGGGTGGGGATTAAACCTTGAGCTCGAAGCTACTGGATTTTCCATCCCCAGGTGAGATTTCCGGGGAATATGAAGAGAGATATGGTCGGAAAATTAAATCAATGGACATTTTGGAGAATAATCAAATCTGAACTATTTGTGAAACTTTATATTGAGTTTAGCATGAGTATCTGTTTATAAATGTACAAGGAGATTAATAGCAGTGATGGCATCTATCTATCATCTATCTATCTATCTATCTATCTATCTATCTATCTATCTATCTATCTATCATCTATCTATCTATCTATCTATCTATCATCTATCTATCTATCTATCTATCATCTATCTATCATCTATCATCTATCTATCTATCTATCTATCTATCTATCTATCTATCTATCTATCTATCTATCTATCTATCTATCTATCTCTGTCATTTATATGCCTATGTATATACCTATCTATCCACCTTCCACTACAAGTGTGTGATAATTTCTCTCTTCATTTACACAAGACAAATCCCCTGCAGCATCTATAGTGTTTTCTATCTAAACATATGTAGCTGACCTTGAGGGTTGGAGATCTGAAATAGTCTCCCAGACAACTGAAGGATTTCTTTTTGCACTACTGTCATCTTCTAGGTAAAGTCCTTTGGGGGGATGTTAGCCTGTAAGCTGGAGGCGGCTGCTGCAGTTTCAGTATGATCTAATTATTCCTCCAAAGGTTCATTTGATGGAATACTTGATCCCTACTGGGAAAATACTGAAAAGGGTTATAGAACCTTTAAGAGATGATGTCCTGTAGGAAGCCCTTAATCACTGAAAGTGTGAGGGGAGTTCTCATTTGATCACCTGGAAGTTTTTATGAGACAGTTATAAAAGCCTGAGTCTGGCCTCACCCAACTCTATCCGCTTCATGGCTCCGGATGTGACCACCAAACCCTCATGTGCAACTACCCTGACTTAGGGTTAAGGTTAGGGTTAGGGTGTGCAACTGCTCAACTGGAATAAAACTGATGCAAGCACCATGGCTTTAAGTCCCCCAAATTGTGGACTAAATGTGCCCCTTTTAAGCCATGTCAGATATTCCTTTACAGCAGCGAAGTTCTTCCTAACATAGAAGCTATGGGTCCAGGCAACGTGCCATTGAGGCTGATGCCCATGAGCTCTTTAAGAAGAGATCTGAAAGTCAAGGAGGGCCAGAGATCAGCCAAAAATCCGTATGTTGTTCCATGCAATAGAATGAATGTTGAAAGACAAACACAGGCAGGTGTGAAGGACAGACATTCTTTCAGAAGAAAACCAGCCATAAACATCATATTCTTTGTGGAAATATTAACAAACAGCCGTAACTCCCTTAGCAACTCAACGGTCATAGTAATAGACAATGAGAAAGCATGGAAAACCATTTTAAAGGGAGTTAGCATCAAAGATAGGCTCTCCAATGCAGACATAAGAGGGTACCGGGTAAATTAATGTTATTAGTAATTTCGTTTGGTTTGTTAATTTCCTGCTTTATACGATATGTCTTTTCTGCATACTGAGAGATGGCTACAGATATTAGTTTTAAATTATTTAATTATTCAGTGTTATTTACTTTGCTATTGCACAGTAATAAACAGCAAAGAATTAGTATGACAAGGATGGATTGCTTGTGTTTTCCTAATTGTATCTCTTTAATCTTCAAGGAGTTGAAATATGATTAAATGGTACTTCCACTAAATTAACAGGTATCATAAAGAGAATTACTATCTCTGTCACTATTCACATTAGTCTAACTTTTCTTTGGATATTGCATTACAGAGTCATCAGAGACTATGTAAAGTGATTAAGTGATTAAGTAAAAGTCTTCCAATCATCAAACAAGCTTCAAACTCTCTCCATGGCAATATAACCACTTGAATATATATATAATCCTACAGAGAAACCAACCACGAAGCTTACAGTTGCAGGCATACTATTCTGGTGGCAAGTATTTACTAACAATGGGAAGCTAGGTGCTGGAGACATAATTTGGTTTGCTAGTATCAAGTTACGTTATCTAAAACCAGCACTTTTAACCTTTCTGAGAGGGTAAAGGGTAGTTGAAAATGAAGTTGCCTGAAAAGCTCAACTGATCTCTATAGAAGCAAATTCACAGATAATAAAAATTAAGTTTCTTTTCTTTGATTCATAAAAGTTTACAAAACTTTATCTAGGATTTGAATGGCCTTTAAAATTTCATTCATCAGTTCATACAATACTATATTCCATGGATAGGGCTC
Source organism: Chionomys nivalis (assembly GCF_950005125.1). Taxonomy (NCBI): domain Eukaryota; kingdom Metazoa; phylum Chordata; class Mammalia; order Rodentia; family Cricetidae; genus Chionomys; species Chionomys nivalis. The sequence goes on along the minus strand of NC_080100.1, from coordinate 10,817,620 downwards.
AAATGCTCATGTTAATAAATTTGTTTGCATCTTGAAAATAGTCATGCATTACATCAGAAAAGTATTTTTCATAAAGAACTGCCTAAGTTTATTTTCCTAATTATTATTTTAAAGATATAGGAGAAGAAGCACCCAAAGATGTGAGTCCTGTTCCACCTCGACTAAAGGGTAGAGCGTTTTAGCTTACTCTTACTCTCTCAAACTTGTGAACAACAGGTGTGGCTACAAACAAGAGATCCTGACCTAGGGTGTGGTAATTAGTATTTTGAGTTTAGAGGTGGGTCCGGTTCACCTTGACCAAAGATCAGAGTATTCAAGCCCATTTCTACTCCTTCAAGGAGACTGGCAGAAGATTCCAGGGAGTCCTGTAGGACACTTGACTTATTCCTTATGTAATGTTAATAAAGTCTGTTGCATCTCCCTTCCCCCTTTGGAGTAAACTATATAAACATGTGGAAAATAAACATGGGTAAATTCAGTATTCACTGAATTTCCCTCCTGGCACTGTTCTGTGTTTCTGTCTCTTATTTCTCTCATATCTCTGTTCCTTTTGCTTAATAATGGTAATCCTCACACTCCTACCCTGGAACATGTGAATTTCATCAAGGCTAATCCCTGATAGATGGCACCTCAGTGTGGTGCTTCATGACAGATGATACACAGCTCCTTACGACACCTATTTATGAAAATGAAAGAACATTTAGATTCCAAATTACCTAACTAAAGAATGAAGAATTGACAAAGTCAACATAATGGTTTATGCCAGAAACTGAGGTCAGTTTCTCATCTCCTGTATTAGTTAAATTAAAGGTTGCTGGAACAAAATACAAAATAAGCTAACTTAAGGAGGGGTTTATTTTGACTTCCAGTTTGAGGGTTCAGTCCATCATAGTGAGGAAGACATGACAGCTGGAGTTTGAGGCAGCTGGTCACAGGAGATCTGCAGCTATGCGAAAGAGAATGCCAGTGTTCAAATCACTATCTCCATGTTATTTAGTCAGTACCCAATCCACAATTGAGGTAGGTCTTCCCACTTTCATTAACCAAGCCTAGAGACAGGTTCACAGGGATGCCCTTATGCTAACCTAATGTAGATAATCCCTCAAAATTATACCCACAGGCCTTCACACACATGAGTCTAGATCCTATCAAAATTACAATCAAGATAAACCATCATGCCTTTAGGTTCATGTGCAGAGATGAACTGAGTGTCTAAGATTAAGGTATTTTTACTCAGGGGCTTAAGTACAGACATTAAGAGCAACAGGCTTACTGAGAAAAAAACCCAACATATTGGTTGTAAATTAAGCTACTAAATGACTACTACATCTAATAAAATTACTTAATTAATTTCAATACAACATAGTACTCATGTAGTTTAGATTAACAGAAGGCAGAGGCATGGAGCCCAGTCCCAATTGAAACATCTAGAGAATAAGTCCATCATCTAAGGCTAAACAAACACTGAGGAAGTAGGAGCAGAGAGACTGTAAGAGACAAAGGACCAGGGGTATGTTGTGAGATTGTGTCTCCTTGGTGTGACAGAGGCTACACTCACAAAGCCTCACAACCATGACTGCCCAAACATGATCTTCATGAGGAAAACAATAGACAAGCCATAGCTACTGAAGAAAGACCAAGAGGGTCAACCCTACCTAAAGAGCAATAGACAAGTAGTGAGTTCTCAGAGTGAGAGAAACTGTCTTCTCTGGGGATGATTACCCCAATTGGGTATTCAATAGTAAATGAAAAAATGTATATCAGGCTATATTTAGGAATATGAATGTATATGCATTAGGCATGTAACAGCAAGAACTGGAAAAAGAGCACAATCTGAATTTGAATTTGAAATAGTGAAAGGAAGAGTATTTAGGAGAGTTTGAAGGGAGGTCAGGGTAAGGAAAAATGATGCAATTATAATTTAAAAATAAAAGAGATAATTTTAAAATATCAGAATTATTTTAATATGAAAAGGTTCATTTTGAAAGTAATATAGCTATTATAGCAGTCTAACATATAATAGTTTATAGAGTCATGCTACAGCATTACACATTTAAAGATTTAAAAAAAAAGATTTTCCTACCATAAAGACACACAGATTCTCACACAGACAAACATACACACACACACACCCTGCTATCTTCCTACCTTCCTTTCTTCTGGAGACAACTAACCTCATCCTCTCTCTAGTATCCAGAGTAACTCTCTTTCTTTTTTGAATCTACACATTTAGTTCATCATTGTCCCTTTTCAAATGCTTCAGTAGAGTTTTTTTTTTTTTAAAAAAATGAATTGATGAGCTTCAGAATGGCTTCTAAGTACTTGTTCTTCCGTATATTGCTTTACTAGTCTTCTGTTCAAGACACCATAGCACCCCAGAGCTATACCCTATGGACTTGTGGGCTTATGATTCTGAGGTCAGCACCAGGTCACCAATTTGGAAACACCACCACTACCCATATTCCACACTTACTAGTCATTCGGGCTTCTCAGGCCCATTTACTCACCATGGTAACATATTCTGATATCAATAATTAATTTCCTATTATTCTGATTATTTTCCCAAATGGTTTTGATACCACATAGTAGCAATACTTATTTTAAAGACACCAATTGTCTTCAATGGTAATAATTTTAAACGTTTTATAACAAAATAAAAACTCAGTTGGCAAATACATTTTGAACATTGATCAAAATTCTAGGTATTGAAATCAGTGATGAAAAACTTTTTTAAAAGATAATGATCCTATTTAGTAAAATATTTAGGTAACAGACCTTATATTATATTGGACCTTGTTAGAGAGGACACATAATTTACTATCTAAGTTAGGACATTTTTGAATATAAGAAATACCACTGATAACAGGCACACACATATATGCAAATATGAGGTTCTATGGATAAATAGTCATACAAGGAACATATAAATGAGAAAATACCACTGAAAGTTTAAAAAGCCAATATATGTGAACAAGAAGTAATAAACAAATACACACACACATATAGTATGCAACAAGGCAACATCTGTAATCAGAAAGTTTAGCTGAAATTACAGTAGGACATAGTCTGTAAACTGATAATGTCCCATACAGTCTGGGAGGTGTGCCATGGTAGACACCTTCTCATAGATCGTCCAGGCTGCTTTTTTCCTGTTACTCATACCCTTGTATATCATACCTCCTTAAAATTAGGGCAAGCTGAGTAACTTCCCTGTAACAAAGAAAATCCTGGGAGAGTGATGAGATATTACTTCTAAAACCAGACTGCAAAAGTCTGTGACTCTTGTCTGGTTAGCACGTTCTCATATTTATAGGCTTGTAACATTGATAAAATGCCCATGTGGTCTGTAACTGAGTTCAGTCTACAGCCAACAATGAGTGAGAACCTCTAGGTCCAACAGCACACAATGAAAAGTCACTTGTGTATAGTGGGAAGCAGATACTTCATCTGAGCTTTGACACATAACCACAGCCAACAAGAAGTCCTGGGCTTGGATTTCTGACCACAAAAGCAGTGAGAAGAGGCAAGGGTATTGTTTGAGTTGCTAAGCTTTGGAATAAGTTATTACCCAGCAGTAGATACATACGATCACTCCAGTGGAGAATAGTGAAAAGCAAAGGAAAGAGACCCAGAAAGAGATGGAGATGAATTTACACAAAGTTCCCTCAGAGGCCTCACTGAGATGGCTCCTTTGAGCAGAAATTTAACAGAAGGCATGAGCATGAATGGAAGATGCCTGTAAAGAGGATCCTCTTAGGCTCACGTGGTAGAGATGTAACCCTAAAAAAGGAACAATTCCCCTGTGCCAACTATTCCCTAGATGATTTACCTACATTTTCTCTCGATACAAGCACAAATGCCAAAGACAGATCTCAAACTGCAGGACTGCTCCTGTTCATAGGCCAGGACAACCAAGTTCAGCTCTTCCAAATCGCGTCACCAAGTAAGGATGGTTTTTGTTTTTCTAGTCGCTATAGACATGTAAGGTAGCCTGCAGATACAGCAAGCAGTAGCTGCATGAATGGGTAACGGAACTGTGGCACAGAGACATAATACAATTTCAATCAGCCACTTTGAAAGAGAATATTTGCAAGAAAAACCATTTTTATAGGGATGCAATTCCTTCTGAGGTCCTGAGCAAGTCCATGTCCTTGGTAGACGAGGCTCTAGAAGATTCTTTGCAGCTGTAGACTTCAGTTTGTAGGTTAGAGATCCCTGTTACCTAGCTGGACGCTGGTCAATGGCTGATAACAGGTTCTAGATCACATTACATTCCACGGCCCGATGTCTCCTTCTGCTACCTTTAAAATCACCCATAACTGGTCAAGACTTTTAGGATTCCAGTTTCTTCTGCCTCATCTTTGATGAAGCCTTTCTCTTTCCTTCTTCCATTTATGGACTCCAGTCTTAGATGTGGCAAATGTGAAGAATCCATGCTCACCCTTTTAAATTAAGTTTCATAACCATAATTTCACCCACAAACATGCTTTCACCATCCTATGGACTTTGGGGACTATCATTCTGCATTCCACAGGATAGCACTTTGGGGAAACAGCTTCATAAATACCAGATAGTGGTGATTCTCTGATCAATTAAAAGGTGAACTAATAATTTCCATGATTAATCCATGTGATATATGCCATCTTTGGGAACAAATATACTCTGAGATTATCAACTGTCAATCAAAGTTTCTGTAGGAAGCAGGCTTAAAGTGATTAAGTCTCGCCTAAGTACAGAGTTTAAGGGCAGCATTTTCTGAACATGGAGTACCTGAGTAAATCACAGAGTTGACCAACATCATACTATGTTTAAAGAACTGTGTTTTGATAACTTACTCACACCACGTGCTTTAAGGAAGCAGTGGGTGTGGCTAACTGCAGGTCAGTTAGCTTAGGGAAGAATTTTAGTCACATGGCCTTCTGTTTGAAAGCTTTTCTAAGAATGTCATAAATTTTTTTTTTTTTTTTTTTTTTTTTTTTGGTTTTTCGAGACAGGGTTTCTCTGTGGCTTTGGAGCCTGTCCTGGAACTAGCTCTAGACCAGGCTGGTCTCGAACTCACAGAAATCCGCCTGCCTCTGCCTCCCGAGTGTTGGGATTAAAGGCGTGTGCCACCATCGCCCGGCGAATGTCATAAATATTATGATTTATTTACACATGGAAAATATGTGCTTCTTGAAGGATTAACACACTCCAAATTTATTACTATTATAATGTAGTTTTCTGATGTTTCTATGTTTCAGTTAGAATGGACAAAAATCAGGGGAATAAAGGCCATTCAGTGTAAGTAATGGCCATAGTAACAGATAAAATCACCGTAAAATCTCCAGTAACTGTCTTAGTTAGGGTTACTCTTGATGTGATGAAACACCATGACCATCAAGTTGGAGAGGAAAAAGTTTATTACCCTCACAGTTTCATTCATCAAAGGCAGTGAGGGCAGGGACTCAAACAAGGCAGGAACACAGAGCCAGGAACTGAGGCAGAGGTCATGGAGTACTGTCTATTGGGCTTGCTCCCCACGGCTGCTTTCTTACAGAACCCAGGACCATCAGCCCACAGTGGGCTGGGCCCTCTCACATCAGTAACTAATTAAGAAAATGCCTTACAGGCTTGCCCACAGCCCAGCCTTATAGAGACATTTTCTCATTAAGGCTGCCTCCTTTCTGATGATTCTGGTTTGTGACAAGTTGGCATAAAACTAGCCAGTACAGGAACAATTTCTCCTCAGCACTATCTCGAGTCTTTTGATTACTTCTATGTATACACACACCTGTTTGCTCTCCTATTTGTAACCTGGGAGTTTTCATTCATAGGCTTTACTGAGAAACTTCACTTGCTCATCGCAGAGTTTGTTGTTGTGTCTGCCTGTACAAAGCCTTGTAGCCATGCTCTGCGTAATGGAAAGCCAAATACACACCTGCCACATTTGTATACCATTGCTGGGGAAGGTGATATTTCCTTCAGCATCTCGTTTACTCATGTAAATTTTGTCCTAGGAAGGAAAATTCACACTATTGTTTGTGTGAATTGTTTGGCCATGATAGGGCTCCTGGGCTGGGCATTTCCACTGCTGGCATCTTTGAAGATAATAAGAATGGACAGGAGAACTATTCTTCAGGAAAAAACTTGACAATTACATATTCTGTGTCAGGAAGGGAGCAGTTACTTTATGTGGGTATTTCCCCTGCAGCTAGAATTTAGGGGATTGTTTTCCATGACCTTTGGAACAATTTTAATTTCCTCAACACAGAAAGACCATTATTTAATCTCAGCAACAATTATGGTGAAAACAGCTCTAACTACGAATAAATTGAAAGGAACTATCCTCACCAAATGGTGCTATTGAAGATTGTTTTCAAAGAGCTATTTTTAAAATGAGAGAGAGGAGTTAGGAAAAAAGAAAGAGGAAATTAAGGAAGGGGAAAGAGAGAGACAGAGAGGAGGTGAGGAGAAGAAAGAAATGGGAGGAATGGAAGGAAGCAGATGCTGGCATAGATTCCCAGCTTCCTGAATGAATGACTGTGTGATATGCTGACGGATCAGTTCATGATGTAGAAGGGCAAAGTCAAAGTCATGGAAGCATCTTTGCTTAGGATCTTTAGTAAAAACATATTCTCAGTTCAGACTTTCTCTTGGAGAAATATATACTCCCCCCACAATGCTCTCTGTCTTTGTACCCCTAGCTAAGTTGCAGTTTGCTCAGTGTGGTGTCACCCCTTCCTTCACCATGGAACTAGGTTCGCATGAAATCATTCTCTGTCATTTTTATTTGTCGTCTTTGGAGATTTACCTTTGGGACCTCTGTGCCTTCAAGGATGTGGATGCAGGTGGAAGTCTCTGCTTCCATGTCATCATATAGACTGGACAAACGATGCATGTGATCCCTTTGTAGGCCTACTAGAAACATGCATGCATTCCTGAAGCCAGAGATGGCTTGTCGGCTTGCAATATTTTGAATTTTAAGTTTAAAAGGTAAGACTTCCAATAACATAAAAAACCATAGAATTCTTAACTTAATTAAGATGGCAGAATCCAGAAGTAAGTCCTATCGGCTGAATTTCTTTTTAGACTACATAGAACAGCTGATCTCAGACAGTCTGGCACAAGAAAACAGTGTAACTTGTTTAGGTGCACTCACCAATTGGTCCTCGTTTTATCTTCAGGGTGATTTCATCTTGTCTTTTTTTACTTCTTGTATTTTTTTTACATAATATAGCATATCTTTAATATTTTCTTACTCTGACAGAAACCAGAATGTTCTGAAACCTACACCATGAGCTTTGGCTGAGTTTCAGTATTAACAAATCTGCACTACTTTTCTGGCTTCTTCCATTAAATCTCTCCATCTTTCTCTGTGACACTTAGATTAAATTACTTCTGCCAAAATCTATTCTTTTCTCTGGGAGAACTGAAGACAAATCCTCTCATTTCGTCTATTTTTGCACCTCTCATTCTTCAACAGCCACCTAGCAGAACAAGACTGAAGAAACAAAGCTCTCCACTTGCTCTGAGAATGAAATAGCTGAAGCAAGATACTTTACAAAGAAAACAGTCTGTCTTGATTCTGGTTGGGCGTCATCTGGCAATACCTATATGCTGGCAGACCACCATAAAACAAGAGACAGGAAGCATGCATGTGGTCTCCTTTGGTCTCTTGGTATTGATGACACTACTAGGATTCAATAATGGAGGTTTTATCTTTATGAAATCACCAAAAAACCTATTTCTAAGCATCACAGATATTCTTACTTCTCTAAAAAATGACTTATTCTATAATTTACACCTGTGTGTTTATGCATTTTGGTCTGTCTGTGTGTTTGTGTCTGTGTATATCTGTGTACATGCATATACACTTGCGTGTGAGATGACAGCAGAGGGCATAAGCTCCTTTGGAACTGGAGTTACAGGTAGTTAAGAGCTCATGATGTGGGTGCAAGGAATTTTGAACAAGCAGCAAATGCTTTTAACTAAGTCATTTCTTCAGCCTTGGTTTCCATCTTTTCAATACTTCACAATGAGGCCATATTTGAACATATGATGCTACAAAGGACAAATAAGTCAAATGCAAGCAATATCAGGACATCTCCTATAGCTTTAGCCTTGAAACATCAATAGTAGAGTAGCTAGACATTTCAACAACAGCACAAAAACATCAACAGGCCACAAAGATTTTTTGGTCATCAAAATGAGGTCACATTGACCACTCTCCAAGGACCCCATGAAGCTATTTAGTTCACATGTCTCAAATTAGCCTTGGATCTTGCAAAATTTCTGCATTAATTATGTGAACTGGACTTTATATTCTGGGTGAAAAGAAGTAATCAAAATTTCTTATATAGGAAAACCAAGCTCTTGAAAAGAAGTATGACTAGAAAGTTTGTGAGGGCTTTAACTAACCATGCTATCTCTATGAAGAATTTGTGAACCCAGACTCAAGGCTGCACACATTACCATATCTGAGCTCTGTAGAGATTTTCTTAATGAAGGCAAGGCCCTGAGTCAGCATTGTGTCTAGTATGGCACAGAGTGGAGGGAACCGGACACAGTTCCTTTCCTTTGGGCTGAAAGTCAAAGGTTTCCTCTTAGCTGTAGGAGCTGAGGATCCTCCTCGTGGTAGAACAACGCTTCCTGTTTCTGCCCCAAACCATTGGTGTCAATATTCCCATGGCCACATCGTTCTGCTGCTGCAGAGACGATAACTATTCATTATATGAAAGGACCAGTTCTGGTTCCCTCCACTCAAGCCATGAGTAGGCAAAGCCCAGTACTACAAGTTCCCCTCTTTATCTTTTCTCTGTGAGATTTGGGTGCTCTGCTGCTTTGAGTCCATTTCTCAGTTTGGAATCTGAGGTAAACACCCAAAGCAGAGCTACATATAAACTGTCTTTTTTTTTGTTTTTGGTAAATGTGCATAAATACGATCTCTATATTCTCTTCTTTCTGTTTTCTTATTTTTTGATATGTTTGGTATTGCATTTTAATTATAACATTTCGTGGCGCACGCCTTTAATCCCAGCACTTGGGAGGCAGAGGCAGGCGGATCTCTGTGAGTTCGAGACCAGCCTGGTCTACAAGAGCTAGTTCCAGGACAGGCTCCAAAACCACAGAGAAACCCTGTCTCAAAAAACCAAAAAAAAAAAAAAAAAAAAAAAAAAAAAAGATTAATTATAACATTTCTCCCTTCCTTCCCTCACTCCAAGCTGACCCATGTACCCTATTCTTTCTCAAATTCATGGTCTCTTTTTTCATTAATTGAAACTGTCTTAATATATATACTTGTATATACATATGTTTCTAAATACAACCTATTTAGTCTATATAATAGTCTTTGTATGTATTAAAGAAAGTCAATGTTAGCTAAATTTGTGAATTCATATTTCCTATACTGTGTCAATACCTGTTGTGTAATACATGCCCCATAGGCATGTTTAATGAATAACTAGAGGAAGTTCTACTAAAAGTCTATTATCAATTTTGGTTGGTAGAAGATGAATGTGATGTGGATCTTCACATACATTAGAATAAAATATTATGACAAGGTGAGCATGTGATACACTTCTCAGATGGATATTTACCATATGCCTCAAAGTAGAGGTGTGTGCTTTTCTGAAGACAATAATTCACCTCTGGGAGCAAATAGCATAGCTGTTCATAGACCTGTGACTCTTTGTTAGCAAATGCTATCTCTATATATGATTGTTCTTGAAACAGAAAGGATGAGGCTTCCTTCTTTCCCATCTTCCTTTTTATGTTTCTGAGAATCATAGCTTATTCAGCATCTTTTCTACTGAGTCAAGGTACTTAGTTAAGGTGCCCTTATAACTCTCTTCTCTTTGAGATCCTCTTCAGAGAAACCTCTAACCCTCATTCTTGTAGGTGATGGAACAAAGTGTGTCTTGGGTTCCTGAACAAACTTCAGCAATTTGCATATATGTTACAGTTTGGGTGGTTGTACTGCTCTTTTAAGGAGAAAGGTAAGGGGACAATGGAAATGTCAGTAACTCTGACAACATCTGTGCATATACGATATGAAGCACTATCCATGGGAGGATCCCTTATGTATGTACTATAAGAGGATTCTGATACATGGACACTAATAGGTTAAACACGTGAGCAGTCACTGTGGATCACAGCACCGTATCATACCTAGGCTTAGGCAACCAGGTGTTTCCTTAGGAAAGCTGTAAAGATGTGCAACACAGGAGAATACACCAGGAACAAACATACCAATCTGGAATTGACAACATACATAAATATTGTCTCAATTATTGGAATATTATTTTTTGTACAAAAATTGAACAGAGAAACCTAGTAACAAAATCCACAGATGAGGACTGTGGACTCAGCATGACTACTAGCTGGCTATTGGAACCTTTCCTTCATCAAGTGAGTAACAAAAGAATTTTTTTCAAGAATAAAATCCTGACTGAGTGATTTAATGTAGAATGGTCCTTTATCACAGTTACAGATGATGACATGTCCTTTATGGTCATTTGTCATAAGGATGAATTGTTTGAAGTCTGACATATCTGAGATGCTCTACACACACACACACACACACACACACACACACACACACACACATATCCCTTCTCCATTTTCTGTTACTTAATAGCTGTAAAAATGGAATACAATCTAGTTCTCTTAGAATGCTGAAGAATTTCAATATGAAAAAAAATGGAAACAGACTGGAATAGTGCACAATAAACTTGGAAAGAATCCCACATTGCCATAATGATGAGAACGACACAATCTTGAGCCACTGTGCCAGCTTGGAACAATTGTTGGACTTGTCTGTCTCCATTTCCCATATTTATAGATGTTAGTCCTTGAACCAGAGGCATTTCAAACAAACGTGCCAAACAATTATCCATACAAATACACACATATATCAGAAGCTGTATGTTTAACACTGAAAACCATTCCTTGCAAAACATGTTTGTAAATGTCTGGTAGCAGTTATAAGATTCATAATCTCATTGCAAGAGAAAGGAAATCACCTTTCTCTGCATCATTAAGTTAAGCTTAAATGTGTTTCTGATCCCAATCCAATAGTGTTGATTTCTCACTTTGCCCAAGACCACAAGGAAACATTTGATGTTTTCAACAAGGCACTCTATTATGAATAAACTTAAGTATTTTCATGAATAAAGATCATTGAGTATTTTTCAGACTGTGCTCTTAAAAATCTCTAGATTTCTGATGACCTACATGAGAATTAGTCTAACATACGCAGGATGGTCATACAGATGTATATAAGGGCTTTCCTCTACTTTCAACCCATTGTAAACACAGATTAAATTCAGTCTGTGCAGCAAATGGTATGGATATTCTACAGAATTTCATTTCAAGGAAAGCTCTACCATTGGAACCCAAGCTATTGTGAGTTTCCACGCTGTGGTGGAAAGGGGAAAAACAACCATTTTATTTTGCATGTATGAGTGTTTGGCTTGTATGTATGGCTGTGCACTATCACATACATGTAGTACTCAAAGATGCCAGAAGACTGCATTGGATCTGCTAGGACTAGAGTTATAGGTGCTTGCAAGCTGCCAGGTGTATACTGGGAACTAAACTTGGGTCCTTTAGAAGGATAGAAGGTGTTCTTGATTACAGAGGGTAAGTAGACCAGGGAAAGTAAAGGAGGGTGAGCAGAGGATATGAGCAGAAGAGGTGAGTAGAGTAGGTGAGTGGAGGAGGTGAGCTGGTGGAGAACCCCTGGCTGATGCTGTCATGGCATCAGCACAGGAGCAGGGCCAGGTTTATTCAAGACAAATGTTCCCAGAAAACAAAGCAAGGAAGGTGGTTGCTTAAACTTTCGGTGCTGCAAAGGCAAAGGGAGACTATGAGAGCCATGATGTGGGCTTCCTAAGGAGAGAGATAGCAAACAGAGCTGAGGGCCACAGGGGGCAGAGGGCACTTTCTGTTGACAATAGGAAAATAAGATGTCTTGAGGCAGATAATGTGTGTCAAAGTTTTCAGAGACCCATGACACCCAAGAATGAGGTTGTCTATCTATATGGGTCTTGTTGTGGAGCAAACATTGAGATAGCCATCCACTGGTGTGCAGTCTCAACTCACCGAGGTGTAAACAAACCAGTAGCGGTTGTTCCCTAGTAACTGCTATTGACTAAACCCTTTTCAGGAACCACTGTTGTCTCACATTCCAGTAACCTTCATTGACAAAGTTCTTCAGTTTGGTTTGTGTCACCATCTCATAGTAAATGTAAAGGTCCTCTACCTCCTAAATAGAAGGTCAAACAGTGGCCTGTGATCAGCTGACAGAGTCCCCAAGAAATCCCAACTATACTTCATTGGTCAGAAACAGCACATGAATAATCCTGTCTTCAGAGGAGGTTGGGAAAGTGACTTTTTTGTTTAAGTATGTGCTAATACAAGTACAGTTTATGTGGTGTTAATGAATAGGGTGGGTATGTCCTACCTGCCACAGGAAGTGGTATTTGATGTTTTAGTTTCCTTGCTTGCTTGCTTCTGCATCTACAATATCTTCAGATTTTTCTTTCTTTATCCTCTCCCTCCCTACTGGATGCCCTGAGCTCTTTCTCAGTGAAAATCTCCGATTCAGCTCTTTCTTAATCTTTGGTTATACATATGGATCTCTTACATTCATGACAGCTTTGTGAATGCTTGGATGTGCTTGGAGGACCGCTTACAAGCAGCTTGTTTTTAGAAAATAAGAGTAGATTAGAACAAAAGTGTGGGAGGGAGGACTCCAGGGCTATACTGCCAGGTTCTAATGGATGAATGGCTTCTAGATATGTGGACTAGATGAGGTCATTTAGCCGCCCTCCATGCTTCAGCATCCTCATTTGCATTTTAATAAGAGAAGTTACGCAAAACACAGACTTCTGAGAAGTAAATGAGTTTACAATTGCATACATCAGTAGCTGAGTTCGGAAGTATTAATAATGATAACTATTATTGCTGTTGTTTACATATTTAATAATAATATTATTGAGCTATGCAAAGCACATTTTTAGAATTGGTGTTATAGATGGCAAAATCAGAAGGATGAAAGATCTTGTCTGCTTCTGTTGAATTGAGGGTTTATTGGCTGCATCTGCATCAGGAAGGGAAGGAGATCTTATACACTGTCCACAGGCGACTGATTGGAATGACTTTTCAATATGCTGTGCTAACGTTTTCAGTTTCAGAATTTTCTAGCTTTACAAAATGCTAATGTGTATGCATGAAGATAAATACAGTAGACACAGGCAGGCGGTGGTGGCACATACTTTTAATCCTAGGATTCAGGAGGCAGAGGCAGGTGGATCTCTGTGAGTTTGAGGCCAACCTGGTCTACAAGAGCTAGTTTCAGGACAAGCTCCAACGCTACAGAGAAATCCTGTCTCGAAAAATAAACAAACAAACAAAAAACAAAAAATTACAGTAGACACTCTACTAACTCTATTTTAAAATATGGTCTGTGATGTCAGGAATCACATATATTTTAGGATTAATAATCTATAAACTCTATGTTAACTTCAACTACTTTGAAAGGAGCTTAGGACACACTGAAGGAGACAATCAACAAAGATGAATATGACATAACTTCAAAACAGGGTTTGTATCAGGATTCATTAAAAAACATAAACAAGGAAGAAAAAAATGGGAAGTGAATGAAAACCTAACATGTGGATCTTGGTACATTTCCAATACCCCTGCATACATATATACACAATTTTATATAGATATACACATATAGACATATATACACAAGTCTAGTGCATATGCACATATAGGCATATATACACAAGTCTATGTGTATATACACATATAGGCATACATACACAAGTCTATGCATATATACACATATAGGCGTTTATATACATTGGTATTATATATATATATATGTCAGATACTCAACAATTATTTTATGGGTGGAACTCTTTAGTCTATAAGTATATTAACATGAGTGAACTTTACTTTGGTCGTAAGGGTAACAAATTTGCTTTTTCTTTAGAGTAATATACAAGCAGAGGGTCAAATTGCCTTTGTGGCTTTTTCTCAGTGTGACTATAGACAAACTAATGGGTCTCTGATCTTAGTTCTCTTAGCTCTGCCATGGGTAGTCCTGCACCCTCTCACAGTAAAGATGGACTTATAAAACTGAGCACACTTCCTTCTTACAAGGCCTGGCACACCGCACACTCCAGGAACCACAGTCTACTCCCTTCATTTCCTGTTCATTACAAAGCAGTTTCATAGCAATGGAGACAAATTTCTTGACCACAGTTTTTAATTCTGCTCCACGAGTGAGGTAACTTTTACAAATTTAGTTGTAATCTTCCTTCAACATATTAACCATTCTGGGACCATTCTTACTTTTAGAGCAAACAGGGAAACATGTTATCCAAAGAAATGAGATGGTTATGGCAGGAATGAGTACTAGGTTATGAGTAGTCCACAGTATACACATATATACATAGCCTTTGTGTCTCTGCCCATCTGTATCCAGAAAAGCACTCTACAATTAACTGGGAAAGTGGCCTCCTGATAAAGACATTCATGTGCAGAAAAACAGCAGGAAAGGCATGTCCCACAGCATCACTAATAGCTGTCTTCAATATGCAAAATCAAACTTATATTTACTCATCTTATGAGCTGATTTGAATACTGTACACTAAAAATAGAATTCATTTTGAAATAAGATGCATAGCGAATATTGCAAAATTTTACTTATTTATGTTGGAAATACATGGAATTAAATGATCAAACATAAAATATGGCCTTTTAAAATAATATTTTTTTGGTCAAAATAACCAGCATGGATTTGTAGCTATGTGTTTTCCCTAGCATGGATAGGGTCAGCTGTACTCTGCAAAGGAAGTGAAAACAATACATTTGGGCTTGTTTCTAACAGTAGGAAATACACTGGTCTTATCATCACATCAATGGATCTCGGTACCCTTATTCATTGTAAACAATTCAATGAGACATTAGTCAAACAGTTGATGGCTATTATTTTGGGAATACCATGTGTTTTCTGCAGTCAGTCTGAGTCTGTCAGGATGGAGTCATTTAGTTTTATTAGCCATTTGTGAGCAGGGAAAAACCTTCAAAATGCCTGTTTCAAATAGGGCTTAACTTGGAAATTTTAAAATGTGGGTGAGTTAATATAAGGAGAAATTGATGTCAGAAGTGGGGGCTGTTTGTGGCTGGTTTTAGACAGAATGATGTGCTCCAAGGTGAAGTATAAATGTGTAACAGGTGGGAACACGAGGGAACACATGGAGTCTAGCATTCTTCACATGTTCATGTTTGAGGAGGATTAGCAATTCTTAACGTTTCTCTTCTTTTTTCTTTTTGTAGAAAATCATTTAATTTAAAGTTGAATCACTCCTAGGACCCAGAAGATCTGCTTCCTCAAACGTCTGCCTTCTTTCCTGTCCACTAAGGCATGTTAATGTAATCAACTGTCAAGTAAGGTCATGGGCACGTATGCCAAGGTTTAGACAGACACCAAAAATTTAAAATAATAACGTATTTGGAATTCGATTTGCTTCACCTTTAAATGGCCTATTAACAATAAGCAACTGTTATATGCAAAATTTAGTTGTGAGAAACACTTGTTAGTGTTGCATGTCCAGATGAGACCACAAGTCTAGGCCTTGGATAAATATTTGCCACATGAATTATTAACAGATGCTTATTTATGATATGGATACCACAGCTCTTTTGCCTCTTGTATCTCTTGCACATTCTGGTGCCAGAATTATCTCTAGAGACAGCGATGAAATCAGAGTAAAGAAACTCCCAAGTGGCCCACTTTATTTTCCTGACTATTTCGGCCAATGGCTTGGCAGAGAGAAGCTATGTGCACGGTGATGAAAACAATCTGCTTTGTCTCAGTGTCTGTTCGATGGGAGACTCACAGGGATCTACCATCCACATGTCATTCAAGAAGACGGCCAAAAGGACAAATGGGAAATTAGGGATTCTGCACCTAAGCAAACACAGGGATGCTGCATTGATTTTCTGAAGCCAGACTCTATAAGGAACAATGATGTTAATGAATGAAGCCCTTAGCATTGCATCCCTACCTAGGACCTTGACTTTACATCCTCCTTCTTGTCCTTTACTCAGGGACCCCTGGTCTAGGAACTGCTGGTTTTCTCTAGTAAATGTATATTTCTACCTTAAGTATCAGACCTGAGGGCCTGAATTAAGGAAGGGCCGTGGGATACAACCCTCACAAGGTCTCTACGCTCAAGTTACTCCACATTAACCATGTCCATTGTCATGGCCCTTAGCCAGGGTTTTCTCCCCACTCGGGTTCCAGGGACAGCTGCTTCCCTTATGCTGCCCATAATCCTCTCCACTTGACTGTAGGCACCATTTCTCAACGTGAAATCCTGGTTGAACTGCATTCCCTTCTTGGTAGGCTCTTCATGTCTCCTCTTTCAACCCTCCCCTTTAAGATGCCACCTCTTTGAAAGCATAACCAGAGTGTGATCATGAGTCCCCAATGTCTGCTATGCATTGGATCACACAGTGAGGATATGCTTCAACACTGTCTTCAGGGCCACTGGGTAAAGATGCCTGCCACCAAGCCAAGCCTGACCTGAATTCCACCAAATGATAAAAGAACCAACTTCTGCAAATTGTTGTTAAGTGCACACTGTGGCACACATATACATAAGCACACACACATATACAAATTCCCATTCACAAAGTGAACTTTATAAAAATGTAAAAATCTTCTAAACAACAATAACAGCGCCCCCCACAGTCTTATATTATGTTATACTGATTCTGAAGAAGCCACACAAATGTTAAAGCCCAAATCCTAGGGTTTTACTCATCAACTCATAAATCCTAGGTTTACATTAGGCCAGTAATTTGCCTCTGTTTCCTTTGCTGTAAAACAAATAAAAAGATGGGCTATTTCATTCTCACAATACTGAGCTTTGACGAGGCTGAGCTAGTTTCCTCAATTTTAATCCGTCATGTCTAGATTTATTTTTCCCTGGAAAAGACACTTCAAGCTATCTGTAGGTCCTTCACCCCAGACAACAGCGCTTGAGATGCAATGAGTTTCATTCACACAGTGCAAACATGAAGTTGTAAAAGTATGAATAACTTCTGAGCCATTAAAAAAAAGCCGAGAACTGGAGTGTCTACATACCAACATTAGTTCCAAGTTCATGAAACAAGGAAACATTTAGCTGGGCAGGGAGTGCCACTTTTTCCGGGGAAGAAATGATTAAATGTGCAGAGGACTGTATCCCCACTGCAAACATAGGTCCTTCCAAATGCACAGACATGGCATTGGACCTGAGAAATACCCAGACGCTGCATATCTGTGTGGGGTGTTCTCTTATTGTTTCTAAGAGGAAGTGTGAATTACAGGATGCCTGATAAATCCATCCAGAAGTGCTAAGAAAAGCAGATGCTGATTTTCAAGCCTTATCAAAAAATTCTTTCTCTCTTCACTCACTTAGGTAGTTCAGAGTCAAACAGGATGGAAAAGTAATTTGCCTGCCCTGATCACTTATGCGCCCTGGGCGGAGGAGCTGGGAGCAAGTCAGAAATATTAATTTCCCACAGTCCACTCTCCTTCTCTGGGTGGTTAACATAAAATAAAGTATTTGATTTCCCCCAATCTTTCGACTGATGAAAGACGACAGGTCCAATAGGCAAGCTCATGGATGGAAATCATTATTTCCTGTGCGTAGAAGTTTTCTGTTTTCCCTGTAACCAATTCCGTACCACAGAGAGAATTCCAAAGTCTGCAAGGAGAGTGCCAAGTGGGTTAGTATCTCTCCTGCGATGGCTGGCTCCCCTCTGTCATATAGCTGCCTGCAGCAGCACAGGTCTAACCAGCTTTGACCTTACTGAAGTTGACAGAGCTGTGAAGGTGAATGTGTTCTTCCTTGCTTGCTGGCTTGCTGGGTTCAATCCTAGAGAGACTGTCATATTAAAATGTTCAAACCCCCCCCCCACGAATAAAAAAAGCAACTAGTCAAATATATTCTTAGGCATAAAGAACTTGTTGTAGGGGGAGACCACTGGGTACTTGCAGATGGTGTCTAACATTCCTTAAAATCTATTGTAGTTTGCCTTTTTGTTACGTATACAGGCTAAAATTTATTCTTAGATATCTATTGTCCTTAAAATACATTAACTGCATATCAGAAAGAATTATAAGAAATATAAAACTATTCAGGACAGATGGACTTAGGTTTTAGAATTATTGCACACTAGAGACCCACAGTAGCTTTCCCTTGTGAAAAAAGAGAGTGGAAAGATTCTTATGCATCAGACCATATTTTAAATGAGCAGAATTATCCACTAATTCACTAATTCAAGTAAGTCTCGGTTACCAAGAACATGAGTTCTAGACTGTTGTAGGGCAGGGAAAGAGAGACGGAGCTTTGAATGGACAGCGTCCTTGCTCTATGTGTGGTGTTATGAAGTACAGCTACTGAATGAGTGATTCTGATGGAGACATGCCTGCTCTTATCCTAGACTCCATTTTGCTAAGATCTTGATGGATGGAAACTCCTCTGAACTGTGGTGGGATTCTCCAAATGAACACATGGAAGCCAAACAAAGGGAATGGCTGTGAACTGCCCTGGCAGCATTTCTCCAGGAAATGGCCGGGTGTGTGTATCCTTGCTGATTACACACACAATTGCTCCACATGAGGTGTTTTGCATCAGAGCTGTGTTTCCAAATGGAGAAGCCAGAGCACTCTAACAGATCCCTTCTGCAAAGAGGCAGAGCGGCATCAGAGAGGAACACTGAGGAGTCCCCGAGGCTGAGGACGGGAAAGAGAAGGGAAAGATGAGCAGACAGCACAGCACGCATCCCAGAGGAAAGTCCAGGTCATCTCTTAAGCCACAGAATTTTTACAAGAAATCACGGGAAAATCAAATAACAAAAGCTCAGTCATTTTTGGGCAAGGCCAGCTCCTTTTCGTCCTTTTTTTTTTCGAGACAGGGTTTCTCCATAGCTTTTTTGGTTCCTGTCCTAGAACTAGCTCTTGTAGACCAGGCTGGTCTCAAACTCACAGAGATCTGCCTGCCTCTGCCTCCCGAGTGCCGGGACTAAAGGCATGTTCCACCGCCCGGCTTTCCTTTTTGTCTTAACCAATAAGGCTGTGTATTCTTGAAGAGATGGGATATGGTATGAATGCTCTATAAGGAAAAGTACCTTGCAATCAATCTCCTGCGAGAACCCTGAACCCATGATAACTTCAATGATAGCAGAGAAATTGGAATGCTGCAGGTCCAAAGCCTATTTACAATGTATTGCACGCTATCTTTACCACCCCCCCTCACGACACACACATAACCATTCCTTCCTATCTTTACCACCACCACCCCCTGCCCCGACACACACATAACCATTCTTTCCCGACCTCTGTGTCTGACTACATTTAATGGGTAAAACCTTTTTGGATTGTATTAAATTAACAGATCATTAGCTTCCACCAACCAGAAGGCTAACAAAGACAGCATCTGAGGCCTATAGCAGAGATTTCTATGCTTTGTTTTGACCTATATGCCTAATATTTTTACCACTGTTTTTGAAAAGCACCTTAATTTACCACTTTCTATTAATAACCACTGTTCTGATGTTATAAAATTTCAACATATGCTTACCATATTAGGGTATGGAATTTAGGACAACATAGAACTGTGTTTCTGGGCCACTGTCACTCCTATTTGGCTTTAGATGAAACTATCTCTTATCCTGGGTGTAGTGAGAATTGTGTTTTTGAGACAACAATGGACAGGTGAGATTCAGGAAGACAGGTCTTGGAGCCCACCTGCCTGGCTCAAATTGTAGTTTTCCCAAATAGGAAGAGATCAGCAAGCTTATTAACGATGAATCTATATCTTAGTCATCTCAGAAGAACCAATTATGGGTCATGAAAAAAATGAATGAGTTTTAATATCTACACATTTTCAAGTATAAGTAAGGCAGGCACAGGAAGACTGTAATGTGCTTCAAGCTTAACTATGTAAGCTGAATCCAAATAAACTGTGGCAATAGGATCCTACTTGCATTTCGTGAGATTAAATGGAAATTAATATGCAGAAGTTTGTATTTTGAAACAGCATTTATTCACTTATAATTTATTATTTCCTCTAATAATCCACTTACTGTTTATTAGTTTTCAGTCCAAGAGTCCCCTCAGATACAGTGAGAGAGCTTATTTAAAATTGTGGGAGACAGATCAAGAGAGCATTGCCCAGCTAGTTAAACAGTAATTCCCTTTATCCTTAACCTCTCTTTCTGTAGTTTGAGCAACCTATGGGCAAATTCAGTGCCCAAATAGGGAACATTCCACAAAACCATTCATGTTTTAAACTGTGAACAGTGCTGAGATATGCAATGAAATCTTAGCTATAGAGCTCCCTCCTGCCCAGGATCTAAACCATCCCCTTGCATGCTGCATCTATACTTCGTGTGCCGCCTACCACATCAATTACTCAGCAGCTGCCTCAGTTCTCAGCTTGTCTATAATAGTATCACGGTGCTTATATAAGAGTTTGGTACCGCTGTTGGTATCATGCATCCCCTGGGAAATATTGTGGGTGGTATATACAATTAAAATTGGCTTTACATATGAAAAATATTGAAATCACAAAGCAAATGATGAAATGTAGAAGGCGTTGAAGGATATTAAGGGATTTTGTAGAGCATGAGAGAATGGCTTGCACAGACCACACTTGAGTGGTGTTCATTAGCTGAACAGTATGAAAGAAAGAATGTATACACTCAGCTCCAAGGAACCTGAAAAAGGATATTCCACCTCAGCAGTTGCCATCTTGAATTTAGTTTTCCAGAGAAGGAATGATTTCAAGGAGCCACATTTGAAAACATTAGTCCTTGGTTTTGTTTCCCTTTAAACAGCCAAGGACTGTTTGCTCCTGTCAAAAAGGCTTTCTGGAATACCAGGGAAGCCCCGAGAGTTCCTGCAGAACTGGACTCCTTTATTCATGAAACACACTTTAGGCTCTCAGGCACAGCAGTCTTGCTGAAAAGGCTGGTGTTTGTTTTATGTTTAGTTAAATGATTCCACCAAAGCGTGAGTGCATGCGTACATGAAGCCGTGAGTGCACGCGCACGTGAAGCCGTGAGTGCACACGCACGTGAAGCCGTGAGTGAACATTGTTGTGCATCTCATGATGCATTAAGTGCAATGTTATGGGCACTAAACTTAATTTTTTTTTAAAGAAAGGAAAGAAGCAATTAATCGAGGAAGCTGTTAAGATAAAGAGACATGTACTCAACTATGTTCATAACAGTGTTGTTTGTCACAGGCAGAACCTGGAAACAACCTAAATGCCCCTCGACTGAAGAATGGATAAGGAAAATGTGGTACATTTACACAATGGAGTACTACACAGCAGAAAAAAAAACGACATCTTGAATTTTGCAGGCAAACTGAAGGAGCTAGAAAACCTTTTGAGTGAGGTAACCCAGACCCAGAAAGACAATTATCACATATACTCAGTCACAAGTGGTTTTTAAACATAAAAAAAAGCCCACAAATTACAATCCCAGAGAACCTAGACAACAATGAGGACCCTAAGAGAGACATATATAGATCTAATCTACATGGGAAGTAGAAAAAGGCAAGATCTCCTGAGTAAATTAGGAGCATGGGGACCTTGGGAGAGGGATGAAGGGGAGGGGAGAGGCAGGAGGGGGAGCAGAGAAAAATGTAGAGCTCAATAAAAGTAAATAAAAAATAAATAAAGAAGATACAGAGATATGCAAGCCATTGTATTTTCACCAAATCAGATCAGTGCCAGACAGATAGCTCAGCAGGTAAAGTTGCTATTGCCAAGCCAGTGGCTGAGTTCCTCATTTGATCCCTGGGAAATACAGACTGAGAGGGAGGGATCCAACTCCTGCAAGCTGCTCTCATTCCCTCCACGTGCATGTGGCAGGCTCCACATGCTGAAGAGAAACCCAGTGGAATATAAAGAATTACTTTTAAAAATAAGAAAAACTAAGACCTGACTATTATAAACATACTTTAAGAAATAATTGCAGGGCTGGAGAGATGGCCCAGGCGTTAAGAGCTCTGCTTGCTCTCCCAGAGGCTCTGAGTTCAATTCCCAACAACCACATGGTGGCTCACAACCATTTGTAATGAGATCTGGCGCCCTCTTCTGGCCTGAAGGGATATATGCAGACAAAACACTGTATATATAATAAATAAATCTTAAAAAAGAGAAATAATTGCATATGTGACACACTCCATCTGTCAGATGGCTTTTGTCTGACATATTCCTCAAGCACATCTGCTGGGTGTCTTAGTCACTAATTACTATGTGACTCATGACTAAGAACAATGCATTCAATCACTGTCACTGATTATTTCACAGTTTTTGTGGGCAGGTATCTTATCCTCATCCTCAGAACATGGAGCCACAAAGTTTCTGTCAAAATATGGAAGCAATGGTTTTCCTTTCTGGAAGCTGAATCCTTTTTTAAACGTCTGTGATTGACAGGAGAATTCAGACTTCGTGTCAGGAGAAGAAAGATCTCTAAATTCTTACAGGCAGCGCCAGTGACTCAGCTCCTAGAGTCCTCATGGGTCCTCTCTCCACACCCAGTCCCTTTATAGGTTTCCCACAGTGCACACTTCATTTCTTTAAGTATATCAGTGGACTCCTTCCCTTTCTAAGTTCCCTGTCTTTGTTCTTACAGATTTCTTCTGATTAACTAGCAAGACCTAGGACAATTCACTTTCAAAGTACGTAAAAGCCAACTGAGATGGAGCCTAAGTGCAAACAAGCTCCTTGCATCTTTGCTATGAAATGCCCAATCAAGAGAGTGATATACTGGTGAGATGGCTCAGGCTGTAAAACACTTAGCATGCAAGAGTGAGGACCTGTGTTCCACAGCAGCCAGGTAAAAAGATGTGCATGACTGCACAGGCTGCTACCCTAGTGCATAAAAGGGAAGATGCAGGGATGATCTCTGAGCATCACTGGCCAGACAGTCGGAAATCGATATGTCTACTCTTGGCCTCCATTGCACACACACATGAACACACACATACACACAAACAGAAAAAGGGACAGGGAAATCACATCACACACAGAGGTCTTGCTTATCCTGAAATAAGGGAATCTTACAGAGGATGCATACAGAAGACAATAATGCTGAAGACTCATTTCAGAATTCTGCCTATCACACTTACTGTGTAAAAGCATTTACAGTGTGAATATCGGTCAACTAGTACTCCAAGTTCAGCCATGTATATGCATAAGTTTTTTTATCCAATTTACCAAAATGTGACACCGTGTATCCTTTTCTTTCCAATCAGAGAGGGTATGGTATTGGTACAGTGGTAGGTATAGTTGCCATCCAATGTTTGCTAAGGTAAACATTTTATTGTAGTTTACATCTATTCTGGGATATGGAAATGGACCCTCATCTCATGTGTTCAGAGATGTTCTCTACATAACCCTTTTATAGCCTTAGTTTGAATTTCTTTCTCATATGAGTGAAATTGATTATTATTTTGTATATTTACTCATATAGATTGTTTGTAGAATTATTGGCCAAACATTTTGCTTTGTTGCTGTTGTGTGTGTGTTTGTAATGGAATTAATTCCTGTTTTTCCTCCATCATTTATTTATTCACTTACTTGTTTTTGAAGTGTTGAAGTGAATTAAAATAGAGAGCTGGCCTAAATTCTCCCTGGACAGACAACACCAATCAGGCCACACGACATCAACATTATTCGGTCTGGAAATAGGAACAAAACTTGAGCTCTTTCTTGAAAATGTTTATTTTTTAAAAAGAACTTAAGATCAACCAGTGAGAAGCAGCCAATAAGTTTATATCCATATGACCAAGGCTTTACAAGGGGAGAGATCAAATCAAGCTCCTCCCCCAGGGCAACCACTCAGCCATTCTTTTTGCTTGATTTCTGTGTCCCTCCGTGGAGCTCCTGAACTATCCTGGTTTGCATCGATCTGTCTCATGAATGCTCATCTTCTGAAGTAAACTTCCTTATTTTCTAAGAGATTCTATTTAAGGGACTTATATTCTTTTATCTTTATGAGTAGAGAGATAAAACAAATATGTAATAGTGGAAGTTTAAATTAATTAAATGCCCACTTCTTTACTCAATAAATTAAAATACATTTCCATGGAGTAGAACAATGAGGTAGGCTTATGAGATACATACATGGAAAGAATATGCATATTTAAGTGACTGCACATACATATTTAAATGTATATTCATAGAAAGATGCTGGAATGACATACCTAAAGTAGGCCCACATACTATATCTGATACACACTAAGAATTGGGCCATGGGGCCTAAAAGATGGATCAGTGATTAAGAGTACTGGCTACCCATCCAGAGGACCTGAGTTTGATTTCCACATGGCGGCTCACAACTGCCTCTAATCCCAGGGACAGGCGATCTGACACTCTCTTTGGACTTCTCTAGGAACCAGGAATGTATATGATGCATAGACACATACGCAGAAAAAAAAAAAAACACAGCCACACGCAAACAGTAAAATGAAAAATAAAAATCTAAAAAAAATTGGATTGGCATGGGCTTTGGTTTTCATCACTCCTGTAATCTTTCTCTTAATTTGGAAATAAGTAAACTTGATTTTATAGTTGAAAGGAAGATAAGCAGCAACACAATGATGTTCAATCCAATTTCAGTGGGAATCATTGTATTTTACTGTTTCTTAGTCAACTGAATATAACTATCATGGTTTGTACTAGAGGCACATTCTTTTGACAGCATGAGCACCTTCTAATTCTTTATGCTTCTGGCTTATTCCCATTTCTTCCATCTTGTGAAAGGAGACATGTGGGCCTTGGTGAGTCTGCCTGTTGGCTTGAGGTCAAAAGGTTGATTAGAGGGGAAAGGGTACTGTAACTTGGATGCTCAAAATCTCAGTAGAAGACCTATTTTACACCCACAAACGGCAACTTATTGCGGATCCATGTAGAACTGGGCAGGAACATGCAAAAGTATTAATGAGAAGCACTTGGTCAGATGATTGCATTAGAAAAGCCTACAGTGGCTAACGGCAAAACAGAAACCAGGGAAATATGATTCTCCTTATGTTGAAACTATTTCTCAAAAGGTACCGTTTTCACATAGCAGTAAACGGGAGAGATCAGCTCAGTAAGGTAGGGAACTGAGCAGTGCACAAGACAAAGCAGGAAACAGTCTCCACCTGCAGGATGGCTGAGCATCTGGGAATGCAACACCAACAGCCAGATGGCTGAGCTGAAATCTCAGCTGTGTCCTCAGTATAGCAGGAGGGATTCTGTTGTTGAAGTGGCTTCAGGTACAGCCCCTTTCTACAGGTCTTAATCAAAGGGCTTTTCATATCACGAACCAGTTATTACCAGTCTTTTATTTATTTTTTTTTTATTTATTTTTTTTTTATTTATTTTTTTTTTTTGGTTTTTTGAGACAGGGTTTCTCTGTGGTTTTGGAGCCTGTCCTGGAACTAGCTCTTGTAGACCAGGCTGGTCTCGAACTCACAAAGATCCGCCTGCCTCTGCCTCCCAAGTGCTGGGATTTTTAAAAGCGGTGGCGTCGGTGGATGACAGAGATTTATCCCTTACACAGGAGCCTTTCCAGCCGCCTCTGCAGAAGCACTGGACTCAAAACATCTGCTAAGACTTCTTTCCACCGAGTGATTCATATGCCCTTAGGAGACTCCTGCTTCTTAGCTCTGGGCTTTTTCGTACCCCAACCTGCCTTCCCCCATGGATGCGAAAGTATGCTGTTTTGAGGACCAAAGGCAAAGAACGTGGGGAGTCGCCACTTGCCTTCCTGGATTCCCATTTCTCCCAGCTCTGCTTTACTAAGAATGAGAGAAGGCTGGGCCACCCTGCTGCTTTTCTCTCCTTGCTCTGTGGCTGTGGAAAAAAACTCTGGAAGCTGCCCTCACAGTGCCAAATGCTGCCACACAAGACAGCACGGGGCAGGCATCAGAACTTTACTGCTGCCAAGTTAGAGCCACGTCCTCTACCCGGGCTTTGCAGGGGGATGGTTCTGGAGGGAGTGTAGGATGCCCTGAAAGTTAAGTGGAAACAGACTGCGGAGTCGCGATGGTAACACTCCATTTTTCCTAGCACTTGAACAGGAAGTACTGAGGCAAAACAAAAGACCAATCTGCATGCAATTAAAAGCTTCTCTGGGTAATTGCTTTTTCTCCCTGTTAAAGCAGCAGAAATTCAAACTTGTTATTTACTCAGCTTGTCCCACCTCTACTATGAAGCCGCCACCATTGGGGATAGTGTCTCAGGAGTTACTGCAAAAGTAGATCCATCAAAGGAATATAGGGTTTCATTTTAGTTCTGAATTTTTAAACTATACATGGCCTTTCTCGCGGGCAGTGGTTACTAATAGTTTGATCCCAATATTTGGAAATACATATATGTTTGCTTGTCTTGTGCATAAATCTTCATTAAAGTTTATTCGTTTGATGTCTTATTGAGATTTTAGGAAATGTTTTTAATTATAAAAATTATTTTATTAACTTTAAGATTTTGAAACTCAGCCCAAAATGAAAATAATATCAACTATTCAACAATTTATAAGGCTTCTAGAATTCTTGAAAACTACAGAATTTTACAATTTAATTTTCTTTTATTTCCTACATACAGCAATTTGAGACAAACATATTATGAACACTTATTGCTCCTGAATACGACTTTCTTTCCATTCTTCAGGGGTTTTATGCATATTCTTAACTATATCATCACCAATCAACCACAGAGCAGGCAATATTCATGTAGCTTTTATTTATTCAATAATTTGTTGAATTCTTTTTTTTTTGGTTTCAGTCTTTTTTTTATTAATTAATTTATTTAATTATTAAAGATTTCTGCCCCTTCCCCGCCACCACCCCCCATTCCCTCCCCCTCCCCCAATCAAGTCTTCCTTCCTCCTCAGCCCAAAGAGCAAGCAGGTTTCTCTGCCCTGTGGGAGGTCCAAGGACCACCCACCTCCATCCAGGTCTATTAAGGTGAGCATCCAAACTACCTGGGCTCCCACAAAGCCATTACGTGCAATAGGATCAAGAACCCATTGCCATTGTTCTTCAGTTCTCAGTAGTCCTCATTGTCCATTATGTTCAGCGAGACCAGTTTTGTCCCATGCTTTTTCAGTCCCCGGCCAGCTGGCCTTGGTGAGTTCCCGATAGAACATCCCCATTGCCTCAGTGTGTGGGTGCACCCCTCGCGGGCCTGAGTTCCTTGCTCGTGCTCACTCTCCTTCTGCTCCTCCTTTGGATCGTGAGACTTCAGTTCAGTGCTCCAATGTTGGTCTCTGTCTCTGTCTTCTTTCATCGCCTGATGAAGGTTAATATATCTGCTGGAGAGGTTGTGGAGAAAGGGGCACTCTCATCCATTGTTGGTGGGAATGCAAACTTGTGCAACCACTTTGGAAAGCAGTGTGGCGGTTTCTCAGGAAAGTCGGGTTCAACCTACCTCTCGACCCAGCAATACCACTGTTGGGAATATACCCAAGAGATGCCCAAACATACAACAAAAGTATATGCTCAACTATGTTCATAGCAGCATTGTTTGTAATAGCCAGAACCTGGAAACAACCTAGATGTCCTTCAATGGAAGAATGGATGAAGAAAGTATGGAATATATACATATTAGAGTACTACTCAGCAGTAAAAAACAATGACTTCTTGAATTTTGCATACAAATGGATGGAAATTGAAAACTCTATCCTGAGTGAGGTAAGCCAGACCCAAAAAGAGGAACATGGGATGTACTCACTCATATTTGGTTTCTAGCCATAAATAAAGGACATTAAGACTATAATTCGTGATTCTAGAGAAGCTAAATAAGAAGGTGAACCCAAAGAAAAACATATAAGCATCCCCCTGAATATTAACCTTCATCAGGCGATGAAAGAAGACAGAGACAGAGACCAAAATTTGTTGAATTCTTATCATGCAGAGAAGAATAGCAGGAAACAGACGAGACTATCTTTTAATATATAGACTTTTCATTTGTACAAGAAAAGTGAAAAATACAACAAGCAAGCATGTTTTTGCTGTGGTTAAAGTGTTATGATAATATTAAGTGCAATAAAGAGAGAGAACACTATGCCACACAGCTAAAAAGAAAATAATCACACACATACGCTACACATATACTTAATGTTATGTATGTTTTACATATTGTATGATTTTAAATATATTCTATACCTACAGCTCAGCTTGGCCTCAAATGTGCTATGTAGTGCAGGCTGAAGTTTACCTCAAAAATCCTATTCTTAGCTTCCTTCTCCAGTGCTGGAGTTACAGAAGGGGCCAGCATGCCTGCTTATTTACTGTGTATTTTTAATAGAAATAAGACCATATGTGATTCATTGTTTTTTGTGAGAACACATATATTTCTTGATGTACTGGATAATGGGAAGGCCACTAGGTTGACACTGCTTTTTTTTTTTTTTTTTTTTTTTTTTAATTTTTCGAGACAGGGTTTCTCCATAGCTTTTTGCTTCCTGTCCTGGAACTAGCTCTACTAGACCAGGCTGGCCTCGAACTCACAGAGATCCGCCTGCCTCTGCCCTCCGAGTGCTGGGATTAAAGGCGTGCGCCACCACCACCCGGCTTGACACTGCTTTTCTGTGCATCTGGAGGTTGGAACTCTCATCCTAATGTTGTTATTTGGCATGTTCAATCAGAGAAAAAAATTTAAAATTCACTAGCTTTACAAAAACTATAAGGCTCTAATTTTCTAATACAAAATAATTATCTCACTTCATAAGCAAACATCACTTACAATGTCTGAGTTTATTCTGAGGCTTTGTATGTGAACATTCTAGCTTCAGTTCAGAGTGGGCAAGTGTATCTGACTTGTCAATCAAGCACAAAGGATCTTGCTCTTGACGCATCAGTGACATGTTTTGACCATAGATATCTGAAGCCTGCACAATTCTGGGTAGTTGCCTGTTGGATAAAGGGAGGAATCTAAACCCAAAAGATCTGGATACTTCTGAGGTTTCTCATAAGAAAAGTAGAAGAATATTCCAAAATCTCACAACTGGGACTATGCCCTAGACAAAGGGCGAAGGTCAAGTTGACAGTTTTGTTGGACATCTCCTAATAAGAGCCCTATCATAAGTTCCTGATAGGGACATTCTAGAGCAGTGGTTCTCAATCATCCTCATGACCTTTTAATACAGTTCCTCACGTTGTGTACCTTTTTTTATTGCTATATTTTTATATAATATAGGCTATGGATGACCAGGGAAATGCTTGACAGGTGCTCCAAAACTTTCATGACTTTCTGAAGAAAATGGGCCGTCACAGGCTCTGGTTTCTCATGACCTCCAGGACATGGTTCTGGTTACCATTCTATTCCTCTCCAATTGCTCCATCAGGAAATCCTGGTTTAGAAGGGTGATAGGACTTCATACTTCTGTCTAGTGCAGTGGTTCATGTGGTTCATGACCACTTTGGTAAAGCTCTATCTCTAAAAATATTTACATTATGACATACAACAGTAGCAAATTACAGTAATAAAATAGCAATAAAATAATTTTATGATTGGGGGTCACCACAACTTGAGGAACTGTATTAAAGGGTCACAGCACTAGGAAGGTTGAGAACCATTGGTCTAGAATGTACCAATCAGAAATATCTATATGACACACATTAAGGCAGAATATGCCTGAGGCTCTGGGCTCTATTCCAAGCACCATAAACAAAGCAAAACAAAACTCACCACTCACCTCATCCAAACTCAACTTAGCCCAGCTCACTTGACTTCAAATTCAAACCCATTTCCCTGCCACTTTGACATTTCCAATCTCTTAGCAAGATCTAGCTTTTCATTTTCTCTTCATTGGACTAGGGTTCATCTCTTTCCAAGGTAAATATATATTTTTCATCATTTTTTCACATTGGTTTCTCAATCTGTATTCTTCTGAAATATATGGTCCAAGAGAGCGAGGAATTTTCCTTTCTCTACTGGTATAGCTTAAAGTTCCAAAAACAATTCCTAGAGCAGAGTAATTATAGAAGAATATTTGACGAGCCAACGAATGAGCTTTGCAGAGTACACTATATAAGCATAAGAAACAACGACCATGAAAGACAGAGACCACACGGATTTTGTCTACCGTGATGTTTTCTGGTATCTAAGTCACTGCTCACCAAACCAATTTCTGGGATAAGTAAAAGGGTGAGTGAACATAATTGGAGAGAACTGACTCATAATCTCCATAAGTACATTCCTCTGCCTTCGGCTGTGGTTTTAGCTTCTGAAATTTCTGTTGTCCATTACTCCCCATTGTCAACCATTGTCTAAAAGTTTAAGATGGAAAAATTCCAGAAATATACAATTTATAAATCCCAAACTATATGTTATGGTTAGACTGTAGTATATTACTAATAGTATTCTTTCTTATTATTCTTTTTTGATTGTGTATACTTTGCAATTAAAATGTCTATAAGGATATGTATATATAGGCAAAACACAGAATAGCAAGGTGTTAGTCAAATCTCTGTGTTGAAACATCCACTGATCATCTTGGGATGATACTCCCCATGGGTAAAGAAGGGCCATTATATCAATAAAAAGTTATTTTCCCCATTACTCACATGTCTTGTGGAGGCATGAGCCATCCCCAAAATTGTGAGGATGGGAGAACTGTATTCCTCATGTGTCATGAATCTGTCATGTGATGCCTCCCCTCTGCCCCACCACCCATCAATGCCTGGAGTAGGTAAGAGGTGGCCCTGAGGTAATAAGAGAGGGGGAGCTGGTCCTATCCCTCCATAGCTGCCACACAGGATATTGGCCCCTATGCCATGCTTGGGCAACACAGTAGAGGTGGCCCTGAAAGTCTAGGTGCAGGAGACCCAAACCTGAGGACACGAAAGCAGGAGAATCGCCCCACCCTTTGCTTTTCATTGCAAGGGGTGAACTAGCCTCGGCAATACAGGAGATCTTACCCTGGTGGTGAGGACAAGGAAAAACTGGCATGCTGACCAACCCTGCAACTACTAGCCCCAGAAACGGGGTTACGTGTTGGCTACCCCAACATCCACCATTTCTGTGATCTGCCGGAGCACATGGAATGAGCAGTCCTGCAGACCCAAAGTTGCAGGATCTCTACAACACAGCGCAACATAAGGATAATCAAGAGGAGCTCCAATGAGGGTCCAGCGTTGAAAGTATGATAGAAACCAGAGACCCTGAACCAGACCAAGGACTCTTTGCAATGAATACTTGCAAGTAAAGATATATGGATAAAAATAGTTTATGGCATGACTTACTGTGTCACACTACAGCTTCCATGATGAGACTGATTTTATTCTTCTCTTTATTTTTCTTTTTATTTCTTGTTTTTTTCTTTTAAATTTTATTATATTTTATTGGGGGGCAGGTTGTAAGGGCAGAGGATGGATACAAAGGGATGGGGAAATAGAGATGCATGGTATGAAAGGCATAAAGAATAAATAAATAAAAGAAAGGAAGGAAGTGAATGACTTTGACCCGATTTTAGTAAGTCAATGCCACCAGTCACCTCAGTTCTTTAGCTGCTTTTAGATGATAAAATTATCCATGGTGTTCCAAGAAAGATTGTTCTTTTTAGTGACTACAGATATCTAAAAACCTATGACTTAAAAAGCAAATCCTGACAAAGATGTCACTATCTTTTTTTGTTTTGTTTTGTTTTTCAAGACAGGGTTTCTCTGTAGCTTTGGAGCCTGTCCTGGAGCTAGCTCTTGTAGACCAGGCCGGACTCGAACTCACAGAGATCCACCTGTCTCTGCCTCCCAAGTGCTGGGATTAAAGGTATGCACCACAAGTGCCTGGCTGGATGAAAGCAGAAACTGGGAATTGAATTCAGGACCTCTGGAAGAGCAGCCAGTGCTCTTAACCTTTGAGCCACCTCTCCAGCCCTCAATATCTTTTAAACAAAGTAAACAGTATATAAAAATGATTTATCCAATGACAGAAACATACAGGACTCCACCATTTTGTGATATGCCTGTGTTCATTTCTAATTTCCCATGTCTTAATTGGAGCCTTAAATCTTACATCAGGTTTTGTGACTCAGAAAACCACCCTTGTAAGGTCTTAGTTTTCATATTTATAATAATGTGCACCCTTTCAGGTTTCTGTGAAGCTGAAAATGCTGTGTCTAGTAAAATGGTTAGTAGAGCGAACATAAAACATCACTAAGACATTTATATGCATTCTTCCAATACATCTACTCTAAAACAAATTATATTGATTGTACTGCATATTATAATTAAATAAAAATAGATAACAATTGAATGCTATAATTCTAAATGAGATTCTGATCCAAGGTCTATTGAACTATCTCCCATCTTTAGATTCTTCTTGAATTTTACATTGTTACTGTATAGTAGAAAAGACTACAAGAAATTTCAAATAAAGTACTGGCCATATCCCTGTCCCTTTCAATCTAATCTGGCTGCTGATAGCCATAAGTAGTTATTAATGCAGAGTTCTTTCAAAGTTAGAGCTTGCATGGGAATATTTACTAAAGGGGTAGAGTGAGAATTCATAAATCACTCAGTATTTACATTTGAGAAATGCTAATAGTGCATATTTATCCCTCATAAGCCATG
This sequence comes from Chionomys nivalis, assembly GCF_950005125.1. NCBI lineage: Eukaryota > Metazoa > Chordata > Mammalia > Rodentia > Cricetidae > Chionomys > Chionomys nivalis. The sequence continues at coordinate 10,784,997 of NC_080100.1, read as the reverse complement.
ACTTGGTTGTCAAGCAGTAGAAGTGACATTAAAATATGAAATCTGCAGTTTACAGTGAGGAGCCAAGCTCACTTATATGAAAGTATTTCTTACTGAAATTAGAGTAAAATTTAGTTTCCAGAATTAAAGAGTAAGTAAATCAAGAGCCAGAGAATTTGTCCTTGTTTTTCCTGCTGTCTTTATAGATCTTCAAAAGTATAATGCACAAAGTATAAATGTTAATGAGAAGCTATGTATCTGCACTCTTAGAACTTGCATCTTCAGCTTCAAGACTATCAAAGATGCACAGGGATAAGAGAGGACAAAATGAACAGATGGAGCTCTGAGAACATTCCCACAGCATCCGCAGTTCCAAAGTGCTTCTCCATGCACTAGCTGGCATCTGAACTCCCAGAGAGGAGTGGGGTAAGGCGATGAATTTGGTTAAGTATTTACATTACAAGATTTGCTTCATTTTAAATTATGTTTATGTGTGTACATATAGATGGCGGTCACATACACGCAGTATGGGTACCGGAAGAGGTCAAAAGAAAGTGGACATCACCTGGAGTTGGAGTCATAGGCATTTTAAACCACTGAAGAAGAGTACTGGCAAGAACTTAAGATACTCTTAACCACTGAGACCTCTGTCCATCCCTAAGGGCGAGGAGGCCACAATTGTAGATTGAATGTAATACTTCCACTCTATCCTTTGCAGGGCTCCAGCCCTTCCATCTGCTTTATACATATGCCTTTGTCATGGAAGACAGCGATACAACTCAATACAGCTCGCAAACTACTCAAATAAAAGTCTAAATTAGAAAAAACAAAACTCAAGAGTGCGAGTTATAAATATATATAATGGACAAGTGTAAAGAGCATGTGCAATTAGAGGAATAAGACGCACAGGCACCAGTTTAAGAGTAAAGGAGACAACTTTGAGACAGTGAAGAAAGAATTTTGGAACAAGGTTTCTGGACCAGCTACAAAACCCCCCATCAATGTCCCACTTGGAAGATAATCCTTTTAGATTAAGCTCTACATGTTAGCATGTACCATCACAGAACTAGGCTTTGCGTCAACAGCACTTGGCGAGTCCAAGTTACATTTCCCACATAAGTATACAATTCTTGGGTGGTCTTGTTAACCAGTGACATGAAATGACCAATGACATGTTCTCTTGCCTTGCCTCATTTCCAAATTTTGGATAACTTGAATCCCAATATGTATCTTACTGGGAACTGAGAACAGGCTAATAAGTACAGTGGAGATTCTTTGAGCATACTTCTGAAAATTATTGGGAACTCTTACATTTTAATATATAGCTTTACCTGGAGGTATGACAAACTGATATTTATTAACAAACAAGTTAACTCCATTGCTTGGTTTATTTCCTAGTAAGGATGATTTCTGGGCTTGTACAGGCGACTTTTAAACAAATGTAATATGATGGTATTTCATATTACAAGGGTTCTATACTCGGTTGTTACTTCTTTTTATTATGTTGTTCTCCACTGTTGAAGCAGCATAGACAGCTTCCTCTCTGACTGCCCTCAGGGAAAGAGTGATACAAGGAGAGTTTCAAAATGGGCTTTTGAAATTCATGGCAGAGACAACAACCTTCAAAGACAGACTAATGTAAATTAATAAGAAACACTTGTGATTTCCCAGGAAGAAAAAAAGATGTGTCTGTTCCATTAACTAGAGCCTGGAGTATTAATAGATTTTCACTATAAATCTTGGGCCTGGAGGGTGCTTTCAGAAATACAGCTGTCTTTTCCCCATGAAGGCCCAAGGCCTGGTTAAAAAGTAGAGGAGCAGGTGCTGAAGGACTGCCTATCCTGTCAGGGACACACAGCCAGGCAGAATGAAGGGCACAGGTCTCAGGAGACTGACAAAATTGAGCTACTACACATGTAGATGTACTCTGCTGACTCCATTCATAATTTAAAGATGTTCACGTCTTTCTGCCCACTCCACATGAGGGCACCTTCCTCTCCTTGCTACCTTGCTTTTATAAGGGGGGATTTTCTTTCTATTTTTCATGTCAGTGGCCGACTGTGATGGTTAGAACAACATTACCCAGAATAAATGCCATAGAACATGGTCTATGAAAGTAGACTTGCCTACTAAAATATATTTTAAAAACTATTGTAAAAATTCTTTTCATATAATACATTTTGATCATATTCTTTCACCTCCTACAGTTCTTTCCAGAGCCTCATTATCTTCTTACCCACCTTACCTCATGTTCTCTTTTTCAAACAAATGAACAAATAACAGAATGAAAGTTGAGACAGACAACAAAACGAAGAAGAAATAGAAGAAGAAGAAGAAGAAGAAGAAGAAGAAGAAGAAGAAGAAGAAGAAGAAGAAGAAGAAGAAGAAGAAGAGGAGGAGGAGGAGGAGGAGGAGGAGGAGGAGGAGGAGGAGGAGGAGGAGGAGGAGGAGAAAGGGAGGAAGAGGAAAAAAATCAGTAAGACAAAAGGACACCAAATCAAAATTAAAAGCATACACACACACTACATGGAGTTCATTTTGGGTTTACCAGCTACTCCTGGGCATAGGAACCACCCGAAAGTGTGGTCGATAAAGCTAGTGACACTCTGTTGGAGAAAGGTGCTTTTCCCTCTGGCAGCAGCTATCAATTGCCGATAGCTTTTTGGTTACAAATGGAACAATGTGCCCACTTCTCCTTCGTTCTGTGACTTTTGCAAGGTTTGAACCTGCTGTCATAGTCTCAATAAGTTTATATATGTTATCATGTTATCAGTCCTGTTGTATGTGGAAAACATTGGTTTATTGGAGTCATTAACCATGGGCTCTGATAATCTTTTCACCCCTCTTCTATATAGATCCCTGAGTTTTAAGGAGAGGAATCTGAATACATCCCATTTAGGACTGAGCACTCCGAAGTCTCTCCCTCTCTCCACATTGTCCATTTGTTGGTCTCTGATGGAAGTTGAGTGATGCTCTGCCATTAAGCCACATTTTATTCCAAAGACTTCCATGTTTGACAAGAGAATGCATCTCTTTCCAGGGAAAAGCTTCTTTCCAGGTCTTACATCTCTTTCCAAGGAACCCAACTGACATCTTGTGAGATCAGGTGCTCCTTGAATAGCACATTGGGGATCATTGGCCAGATCCTTTCTATCATGGTTGTGTCTTCAAAAGAAAGACTCAAAGCAAGTACAAGGGGTATCATTACCCCTTGTAGCAAAGGAAACTGTCTTCAAGTGTGCAGGAAGTACTGGAGGTGGTCATACGTTTTACCTGCCTACTTCTGACAATTTTATTCCATCTATCACTCCATCAGAGAAGAGGCGAGATTACTGACCATTCCAAGGACTCATGGGACAAAAGCATTATGCTTGTGAGGTACAAGGATAGTACCAGCAATGTAAGACTGATTCTAGTTCCTTCTTTACTTGTAATATTTTCTCAAAGTATATAGGTTTGGGAAGCTGTTGTTTGGTTATTCTTTTCGTCTTCAGATGGTGAGAACAAATCAGATACATGGACTGAATCCCCACTGCTGGTGTTTCTTGAAAAGTGATCATTTGGATGGAAATGGACTTTAAAAGGTGGTGGGAATGGAGAGATAAATTATCAGTTAAAAGCACCTGCTGCTCATGCAGAGGACCATGGTTCTCAGAACCCAGATGGTGGTTCAGAACCATCTGTTCTCTGCTTGTACCAGGCACTCATGATGTGCAGAGATATACATGCAGGAAAACACTCACACACATACACAAGCATTTTCTAAAGAGTAAAATGTAACTGGATAGAGAGAGGATAGAAGGCATTGCACTATGAAGGGTCGGGGGTTAAGTCTCAAGTCTCAAGTTCTTTTTTTGCTGACCCACTCTTCCTTGAGTTATGTGTTAGGGACCAAGACTGGCTCCAAGGCCAACATAGGACTAATAAACACAATATAGTGAAAAATGCTCAACCTCAGTAGGTTATGTTGCCAAGACAGTCAACCATGCTGGGAAGCAGACATGCTGGGAAGCAGTTGGGTGGCACCTCACATCTCAGCATGTTCCCTAAAGTTGAAGCAGAACAGGGTTATGTTCTGACCTGATTGTGGTAAAGTATTTGAGTTTTGAACATTTTCAAAAACCTAGTTTTAGATTTCTCCCTAGACCTGGAAGGACCCAGGCTAGTGAGGACTCAGATGTGTTACACTTACTGGCTTCCAGGCAAGTCTAACTACAGTGACTAACAGAGGCATATCTAACTGCAAACACGCTAAACAAATCTTTTCTTACTTATCTTCAAAGCCTACAATTTAATGGTCATGTTTTAAATATAAATGATACAGAAAAAACCCTGAGGGAAATCACTTTCAGGCATTTTTCATAAGAAAATACCCGGGTGGCACGTTATTTTGCTAATGATATGGTAATATTTCAAATATGAGGAGCTTATGCACCTGCTCAGAATAAAAATTAATGTTCTTTCAGAAGTCTTTCAAACTGAGTGAAGATGGACTAACTTCTCTGCTGACTGGGGAAGGTTAGTGAAGAGTACAGACCCTGAAATGAACAGAACTACAAGCATAGGATGTCAAACCTTGTTACAATATACCTGGGTCACCCACCACATTAGAAAGAAAATGATAACGGAAAAACAATTGTGATTCATTTCCAATTGTTCATTTTCTAAAATGGTATTGAAACCCAACTTTAAATGCACACAAATACTAGGTGCAGTGTGCCGTAATATACAACCAATCTTTGAAACATCCCATGGGATTCAGTAGTTTGAACGTTTTTGTTTGTCCATGGAGTAGTAATTTAGAAAACAAGGGAAGAAAAAACAGCTGTCAACAGTGAGCTGCAGGGAAATCCCCAGAGGTGACAAGGAAAAGCGGAAAGACTTAAGATGGTGCTGATACAGGAAGGGCGAGTTTAGATCCCTGTTAAATAGAGGTAGGGATGCCAGCCTGTTGGCAGGGCACCTTGGGAAAGTCAGCTCTGCCTCAGCTCTAATAGCTAGGCCAGTGGCATGGCTCAGGGTTTATTACTAATACAGATATCTTTTCCATGCTTCATTTCTGGTATTTAATTAAAAATGGTCATAACTCAAAGGCAGGAATACTTGTCAGAATTAAGTATGTCTTAAGCTGAGTAAAAATCCCAGGCACTCAAAATGTATGTTTTTAACTCTTCCAGTAAGTTTAGAGAATATTACTATTCTTCCATTCAGGCGTTAAATTGGAAATAAAGAGGAATGAAGGCAAATGTTTTGATGCCAAACAAAAAAAAAAAAAAAAAAGAAAAAGAAAAAAAACCACTGTCTTAGGAAGTTGTGTCCTAAACCTGGGTGTTAGAGAAGGACAGGGAGAAAGATTTTCCCTCTCTGGGAAAGAATTGTGAGCCCCTAGGTCATTGGGACAAGTGCTTGATCAAGGATCGTAGCAATTTTGGCATGGTGTGCTGTTTTATAATTTTAGTATGGAAAATACTTACTACAGGTGTGACCAATCGCACTCAAAGAATATTGAATTTTATGTAATAAAATCCTGAGTGAGCCTTCCAAGATAAACTGGCTACAGTGCATGCCATGGAGTAGGTGCTGTGAACTGACCGTTTGATGCCTGCAGACCTCAGCTTAGAATTTGATTGGCACTGTAACCATATTAAAAGGATGGGGGTTTAGAGAGGTAATGTGGGCTGTGTGGGTTCAAGCCTCATAAAAAGGTTCGTAGAGTGATTATAGGAATGGTATTGCTATCAAACCATGAGCTCACACCCTTGTCCTGTGGAATTTTTCCTGTCACCTCTTGTCTACCATGATGTAACAATATCACAGAAGGACCTCCCCAGATGCTCACACATTGATTGTGAACTTCCTATCCTCTAGAACCTTCCATTATCCATGTCTCAGGGATTCTGTCATAGGAGTATAAAGGAGATTAAGGCAATGGCTGAATGACTTGTCCTGATTTTTGTCATCAGCTACTTGAATGACTACCAACAATTATCAGAATGAAGATTTCAATTTGTCCATCGTTCCTAGTAGTGTGTGTGTGTGTGTGTGTGTGTGTGTGTGTGTGTGTTAGATACAGGAAATATGAAGATACATAAGACAAATAGGAAAATTCAAATAGTAAAGTAATTCGAATGCAATACCAGGATAATCAGCATAGAAATAGGTAAGATGTTTTAAAAGCATGGAGTAAGGCAGAGCTCTCTACCTCAGCATTACAGGGCCCCCTGAGAAAGTCTCTGTAGATGAGATGACAGCTGAAGGAAACCATAAAGAAGGTGAGCACGCTCATTAGGCAGGATTTGCTTTTATGGATGAAGTGGATAGACAATGCTGGAGAGGACCTGGCCTCTGGTCATTAGAGGCAGCTGGATATGACATCCCATTAACATACACTTAGTGCAAGGAAAAGAACCTGTGGGCACAGCTCCAAGTTGGTAGATTTGCTCTTTACAGTATTAAAAGACTCCTCGGGAGAACATGGTTTTCCTCTGTTATTTCAGGACTTACCTCTCTTTAATATCATTATTGTTGGTGCTCATGCCCCATAGACACATGGGAAAGTCTCTGTGAATGTGCTGGATAAAGCAACGGGAAGCTTACAGATGACGTCTGAGGCACTCTTACCCCAAAGATAGTCACAATTTCAAAACCTAATAAAATTTTTCTAAGAGACATTTAGTATTGGATTATTAGAAATTATAATACTTAAAAATACAAAATCATAGACTTAGCCATATGCTGGTGCCAATGCTGGTCAAACATCCCTCAAAGATGGCAAGAAGATTGATTATATGAGAAGCCTCTTTCTAGGCCTGCTGCCTCCGAATGCAGCCCCTGTCTTCAATATCCTGATATATTAATTTCAAATTCACTAAATGTTCTGCTTAGAGGATGAACTGTAGTGGGTGTGAGGTCCTCGTGCTCACAGAGAGCAGTGGGGAAACCAGAAATACTAAATAGTCAGGCTTCTCTCTTCAATCGAGGGATTTCTAACTGTTTCCACCTGGAGAGCTGGCAGGGGAGGTAGTCAGTAGTGGAACCCATTCCATTGAAAGAGGTCACAGGTTAAACTTAGGCCAGACACTTCCTCCTAGACCTTTATCCTTAGCTTTGTTTCTCAGGTAGTAGAATCCATTCCTAGGGAAGAAGTTACAGACATTTACTTTGCAAAAGAGACTTGTGCTATGCAAAAGAGACTTGAGTCATGTCTCAAGCTCAATTGTAAGAACTGTCACAAGGCAACTTTGTCCCAAAGTTATATTGTGTTTGCAACATGTCTATATGTCTAAATTAACTGCTTGGGGTTAGATTCTTGAAGTCTGAACCAACACTGGTTAACTAAGTCATGTTGAACCAGTTTCCCTCTTGCCTCACGCAGATTGTTACTCAGCCAGCCATGGCGTCTGCAGGGACCCCCACAATGAATGTCATGTACTGTGCAGTCAGCACCGGCCCGGGAATCAGCAGTAGTGAAACACATTCTTGGCCTTGCTTCCAACTTGGACAATCGCTAGCTGCGGAGCCTCCCCCGCCGGCCTTTAGCAAGAGGAAATGGTCAAAAGCAAGGACGCCTCTCACAAATTCTCGTCCTACAGCATAAGTTGTTAGACAGAATGGCTTTTATGTGTCTGCAGGTCACATCTTTAATAGTTTAGGTAAAAGATCTGAGAGACCTGGGGAGAAAACGAGAGTGTGGATGAAAATTTAACCCACGAAAATGGGCACATGAAGATTCAGAAACAGAGCAACATCCACGATAAAATTTCAAAGCATCAAATTCTACAATGGGAATTGGAAACCTTTATGTTTATACACGAGTGTGGCCAGATTTCTTCACAGAGGAGCACATGGCCTCCGTCTGTTGGCAAGAAGCCAGTGGCAGCTTCAGACGGTCCTAAATAAATAAACGCAAATCTGCTCCAGTGATGACTTGTAGGGCCTGTTTGGTATTTCAAAACAAAATAGGTGGTGGTTTCTATGAGTAGAGACTTTATATCTCTTATAAAGTCTTTTTTGTAAGTAATAAACATGACTTCAACTGGGCTAAATACAAGAAATATATTTATGGATGAATTCCAGAATTTCTTTGGTCTCCAGTAATCATGCAGGAATAAGAGGGACGACAACAGCACCATAAATACACTTAGCTGGTCAGAAGCTACATTAACAAGCATAACAAGAAAATAAACATTGAAAATTGGACTTTTAAGTCACCCGACATAGCTTATGGATTTTATTAAATAAAAGCCAAGATAATTAAATTACTCTAAAAGGTTAACTGAATGTTTATTATTTATTTTGGCTTAAAGTAAAAAAAAAAACTAGATAGTTTATAATATCTCGAGTTCTCCAAATTAATATATTTGATTTACTAACATAGAAACATATAATAATAAATTAGGTTCACATCTGAACTTCACAGACTGGCTCGGGAACTACTTCAGCTTTTCAAAACTTTGGTGTCAGGTTTGTGCAAAGACTGTTCTGGCAAATTTTAGCGCATTTTTAAGTTCATGAAAGTTTATGATTCAGAAACAATTCTCCACACAGAAACACAGAATATGAGAAAACCCTGCAACTGGTCAATATTACACCCTGGTTTTTTGTTTTTTTTGTTTTGTTTTGGTTTTTGTACTCTTTGTCTTTTCACATCAGTCAGCGGCTGAGTCTGGGTTCCTGGGGTCATAGAACACTGCTTGAAAAGCTTGGGGGTGTTTATTTAATTCCATAGACTGGTCCATCTTTGGGCTGAACTGAGCTTTCAAATAAGTGACCTCAATCACAGAAAAGACTTCACCTTCTTATAAGAAACAAAACCCTAAATTTTCCATCTCGAATTTTCTGTGAAAATGAACATGCTCTACAGAGGCTAGGAACAGCAGAGGGCACCAAAATCACAAGTAAACAAACAAAGGCAAACCTTGGCAATCCATACAGGGCCAGACAGTCCCTGGGAAAGCATCCCGGAGAAGGAACTCCAGCAGGGTAGGAACTGCATATTTGCAAAATGCATTTGGGAAGCAGCCAATGAAAAGGCTGATGCTTATTCTCAGTGTCTGTTTTCACATGAAGACCCCACATCCTCATCCTTTGGCATTTATTGGAACATTTCATTCACTTGGAGATGAGAGAGGAGGGATGCTGGCCTGAATTGTGCTCAGAACAGGTGGTTCAGGAGAACAGGTTTGCATCTAATAGGAGTCACTGATAATGAATGGTAGGGTATCAGATGCCTGGGTGTGGCGACTTGGTACACTTGAGATCGTCTCCAGTGAGACGCAGTTACCAGAGAGCACAGGGTGACAACAGAGGTAGATTACAGGAAGGGGAGTTGGGACAACCAAGAGAAAGGTCCTGAAAGTCAGCAGAGCAGTCATACAACTGGGGAATCTCCAAGTGGTAGCACCTGAACCTCATGAATCATAGGCTCATAAATCCAGTGAAAAGACGGAGCTAATGACTTAGGAACTCTCAATTGCAGTGCGTTAATTACACCTGTCATTATGTCAAATTGCAACGAGAACTAATCTCCTACCAGGAAGTAAGTACGAGATTGCATATGCTTTTGAAACACAGACCCTTTATTTTCAAATGGAAGGTTGCAGAGACCACGATGAGCCCAGAGATCTGCTATTGAAACTAATGATCATAATTGTACAAATGAGCACAAGAACGATGAAAGAATTTGCTAATGACTATTTCCTGTTGACACATATTGCACTCTGCGGAGTGTGGAGCTAGAAAGTACACTTGTCTACTCATCGGCACATGGACAAAGACACTCGCTGACATGCACAAAAAGTAGAAAATGGCTTATATGGAAACCGAAATATCTGTAAATACATTTAGACTTGTCTAGTTAATACAAAGCAAGAAAAAGGCCTGAGGCTGGATCCCCTTTTTGATGATAGCCTCTCATTTACTGGCTTTGCAACCCAGGGCATCTTTCTCATCACACAACCCATGTGGTCTCTGAAGCAGCAGTCTCAGCAGGAAACTGAGACATGTTCTCAGCACCATGCTCTTCTGTCAGAAACTGATGGCAGAATCTAGAGCCAATGGTAACAATCTACTGCATTAATTATGCACGAACATTTGGGAAGCCCTGCTCTATCTCTGTGTTCACTTTCTTCATCTATACAGTTGGAGAAATTGGTGTTTTGGTGGGAGACACATGAGTTCACACACACCCACAATGCACAGAGCACGGTGCCTGACGTGCAGTGTGGATATGTGGCCTGATATTTCTATATAAACAGCATGGCGTATGAAGGAAAGAGTCATATTAACTAGAATAAGCAAACTATTTATTTATGGTAAAAAATGAAACACTTCTTTTGCTATGGTCAATAATTAAAATACCAGATCCCACTGGAGAATGGGATGGAAAGATATCTGGGCTTCTGCAGCCAGGACTTAGAGAAGCTCCTCATGAGCATAGCCCAGTCAAGCTCCCTTCCCAAAGCAGCAGCATCATCCTCACTGCCTGGGCCAATGCTCTACCTTCGAGGGTGCATTGTTTGATGAAAGGATGGCTCATCACATGGGAGAATTTCAACTGCAGACACGAAAATAGCATAAGGCATTTGGAATACAATGCCAGCCCCTCCCTTCTAGCTCCAGATTGGAAGCTAGTTGAGTTTTTTGAAACTGAGAAATCAGACAGGAGTGATTTCAGACATCGCTAGGCAAGCAGAAGAAGAGTGTTCACCCGCAATGTAATTAATCTCTCACTTGACAGTCTTGGAAAGTCAGTCCTGCCTTCTCCTTTAGGGGCAAAAGAACCTGGTGGATATAAAAATGGCTGTGGAAGATTTTTGCTTAACTCTTAACACTCCAGAAAGTCTTCAGTGCTAATCTTCTAAATGAGTAAACCAGGCAGAGAGGAGGTGCTTGTGTGATGACGGTGATGTGGTCATGATGATGTTGATGATGCTAATGATGGAGGGTCAGAGAAGAGGAAGGAAGGAGGAGGCAATCACTTAGCAAGATCCAAGATGCTGTTGAGTTTTGTAACGCTTTTTATGTGCCTGGCTGTTTTGCCTACATGTAGTCCTGCTCACCATATGTGTGCAGTGTCTATGGTGGTCAGAAGAGGGTGTCAGATCCCTTGAGACTGGAGTTATAAAAAGTTGTGAGCCACCCTGTGGGACTGGGAATTGAGCCCAGGTCCTCTGGAAGAGAAGCAAGTGCTCTGAAATAATGGGCCATTTCGCCAGTTTCTGCTGCTGTGGTAACTGTTAGAGCTAAACAAAATGATGTCTTGAGAGACTAAGTAATCTACCCACACACAACAGCAACGAATGATCGAGTAGGATACAGCCCGAAAGGCTTGGCTATATAATGAATGCTCTCCTGCTTGCATTATGCTTTCTGTGTGGATTTGGGTGGGTAGGTGCTGGACATATGGGTGCATGCATTTGGCGGCCAGAAGACATTATCACTGTCGGGTTCTATGGATATTTATTTTAAAAGATAAACCTGGAGCTGAGTGAGTAGGGTAGCCTGATGGGCCAGGAAACCACAGGGTCTCACAGCTCGTTCTCTATCTTCCTAGCATTGGAATTTTAAGAATGTCCATCATTTCTGACATTTTTTCATATGGGTCCTGGGGATCAGAATCAGATACTCATGCTTGCCAGGGAAGCAATTTAGAGAGTAAGCCATCTCCCCAGCCTTCCACAATGCTTTGCTATGAGCTGTGATGATAGAACTTGAGAACAGTGTCTTAGGAATTACACATGATGTAATACACACATGATTAGGAATTTCATAAGAAATCTTCACAACAGAAAGATAAATACAAATAATCACTGAAGCACTTTAGGGAAAGCTGTTTATAGTTGGTAATGTGAGTAAAATTATTAACTTCATTCGTGAAATTATTGATTTCTTCCCTTGTAAATGTATTCATAATGATGCTATTGAATCATCAAAGTATTTATTGAGGGCCTGCCATGTGTTGCGACCTATTCAGTGAGTGGAGAAGTTGAAGATGAGGGTCCCTTCTCTTGTGGAAGATGATATTCCAAAAGGACAACTGTTTACATCTGCTATAACTACTATCAGAGTATCAAGATGGCAGAGTGATGTGGAAAACTTAAGAAATTGTTATTTTCTTAAACTTTCTTAGGTGGAGCTATGATAAGGAAAGAATCAAGTCCTGGACTTCTTCCCCCTGTGTTGGCCTGTGAAATTATTTCAGAGGGTTTGCAATATTAAGAAATAAATTGCAGCAGAAATACCATTCCCTCCATCAGCTTTTGTTTCATAGTACTAGATCCAAAGTGGAAGGGGAAAATGTATTTTGCTTTTGTTTCCAACCTTTTAAACATGTTGAGATCACTCTTGGAATGAAGTACACAAATGCTTAGTAGCAATCATAATGATAACGTAATAGGTGTTTTTCACTTGTTAGCTTAGATTTCCAAGCATCCAAATGTTTGGCCTTTGCTGAAAATGTCCAGATGAGCGATTACATTTGTGCAGTGTTCATACAGAGATGGGACCCTCTGGAGCCTCAGCCCCTTTAGTTGTAGCAGTATGATTAGAAATCGAAATTCGTGTCCTGTCTCAGATGACCTCAGGGAGCAAACTAAGGTTTGCAGGTCCTTTCCAGTCCTGGCTGTTTCCTGAATGCTCTTCTATCAACAGGCAGAATTGAGTAACTGATGAAGCCCCATGCCCTGGGCTGATGAAAATATGTGTCATTTGCCACTGTGCAGAAAAATCTAGCTGCTTTTTGAGGTACATCATCTCCTCCACTGAGCTGACTGGCTTCCCTGAGATTGATTACCTTTTAGGGGTTCCAAATTAATGATCAGCAGTTTCATAGAGTGTACCAAGGGTTATGGCTATTGCTCAAACGGGAGCTTCCTGTTTTGGAGATCATTGGGTTAATTTCCTATTTCTCTGTGTCTTAGTTAGGGTTTCTATTTCTGTGAAGAGACACCATGACCATGGCAAGTCTTATGCAGGGAACCATTTAATTGGCGGCTTACAGTTTCAGAGATTCAGTCTATCTGCATGATCATGGGCAGGGGGCATGGTGGCTGGAAGGATGGTAGCGCACAAGCCAGGGACTTGGTACTGGAGACGGAGCTGAGAATTCTACATCTTGAGCCAAAAGCAGCAGGAAGTGGACTGAGATCCTAGGTATAGCTGGAGCATATATAAGACCTCAAAGCCCACCCCCACAGTGACACACTTCCTCCAACAAGGCCATGCCTACTCCAACAAAGCCACACCTCTCAGTAGCGCCAGTACCTATGAGCTTATTGGGACCACCTACATTCAAACTGCCAGAGTCTGTAAATCATTAAGTATTTGGTGGGCAACTTAAGGTGAATTCATAAATGGCTTGTTTACCTGTTCTTTGAAATGTTCATTTCTGTGAGTTTTTGTAGAGAACAGCAACTTTGGTGTCTTTACATCAAAACCATGAAGCACTGAACTACAGAAGTATTAAATTAACTACAAGGTTAAATGTAGCATATAAAATGTGTCAGTAACTTGCATCAATATCATAAGCAATCAAATGAATTTAAAAAAAATGTTTAGGTGTATACCAATTTGAAAGTAATGAAGAAACTGAAAAATGGCTCATTTTATCAACGAGGAAAATATGTCCAGGAAATAACCACAATCCCCGATTGCCAATTAGTATCAAATGCAACACTTTATCGTTAGTCATCCTGATTAGTGTTTGCTATACAAATATATCATTATCAGATTAGCTGAGTGTTCACTGGATTTGAAAACTTGAGGTCCTATTCAGGGGAGGGCATTTCTCCTCCACCCAAGGACGGGACAGAATAGAGTATTAGATGAGTCACAAAGAAAATTATTTTGGTGTCTCATTCCCACCAATTAATTTTTGAATGCTTTCTAAAAATGAGATAAAATAAAGTGATTGATCACGGTTTCTACTATAATAACATATCTAAAGATCCAAACATTGCTGGGTAACCAAACTCATTTTAATTGTGCTTTCTATCAAAGCCTTGGCATAGATAGAAGAAATATGCATTTCACTAGTGAGAATCCAATAGTACTTTTCACATACAAATATGTATTTATAGCATTCTCCAGACAGTTCAAAATGAAACATATATTACACTTTAATCTAAAATAAATTACATTTTCTCAAATGCGCCACCTTACTAAAAACACTCTCCAGCCAAAACTCAACGTCCAGCCTTTTGACTTAGTACAGCCTGCAGAGGCTTAATGAAAGCAAGGAAGTGTGAAAATTTAAACCCCTTAAAGCAAACACAGAGCACTTTATAGGTGCTAAAATTCATTACTCATAAATCCAATATTTTATTTCAATTTCTCACAAAATTATCCTGTCCTAAGTAGTCAAATATGTAGACTGAGGTAAATGTAGAATGCTCCAAAATAATTTATTAAATTAAGGTTTCTCATCAATGGTAGATGCCTCTCATCGCCTTCCAATATGTCTCATTAAATGGGGATTAATTCTCAAGGCCTCCACTCTGCTAAGAATCCACTATAAATATGCAGTAGTACAGAGAATGGGCTAACACCATTACGAACACACTAACATCTTAAACTGCTTAGCAAGTTTGCCTCTATAATGAGTCTGGTGAAGAATTCTGTTTCCATGGAGGCTGGATAACTATTCTGCACTGGAATCCTATTCAAAGGCTGTACATTTATGTTTCTCTGCATTCAAAAGGCACTTCATTGCAATCCTCCTTCTCCTTATTCTCAATGAAATCATTAGCTGCAAAACTGCGATCAAATGTCATTCATAACAGAGCAGTACAGCAGCCCCTCCCACACTGGAGAAGTTGGTGGAGAAATTGGTGCCAATGGGTTGGTACAATATGAAGAAAAATAAAGTTATAAACTATCTTATGAAATGCCTTCTAGAAAATTAAGAGTGCATTTTGGAGATGTTACGAAGCTGGAAATGGTTGCCTATTAGAGACAGTATGCACCAATAGAGCACTGGGGTTGCTTAGGACAAGGCAGAGGCTAGGCAGCAGGCCGTCAATCTGAATATTATCACAATGGGAAAGGAATTTGGTCCTTCCTTCCTTCCTTCCTTCCTTCCTTCCTTCCTTCGTTCCTTCCTTCCTTCCTTCCTTCCTTCCTTCCTTCCTTCCTTCCTTCCTTCCTTCCTTCCTTCCTTCTTTCCAGTCAGGATTCTTCTACTTTATCTTCAAGATTAAAAAAAAGAAGACCAATTTATTTATTTGTTGTTTTTTTTTTAAGTTTTTTTGTGTGTTGTGTGTCTGTGTGTGTATGTGTATGCACGCACGTGTGTGTGCTCATGAGTACATGAAGTACATGAGTAGTTGGAGGCCAGAAAGGGAGTGGGATACCTGGAGCTGGAGTCACAGGCAATTGTGACTGCCACGTGCACACTGGGAACTGAATCCAGGTCTTTACATTAGCTTGAAGTGCTCTTACCCAGTAAATCATCAGCCCCACGCTCTCTTAGAGCTTACTAATTGTCCATATATATTGTGCACTATGTGCTGCACTAAGTGGACTCTTTGAATTTATTTATATCAGGTATTTTCAGACCCATCTGCTTGATCATGGAAGATGTTTTCATGTAAGATTGTTACGGGGTGAATTTTGTCTTTCACCCCAAATTCAAATGTCGAAAGTCCTAACCCCAGTTCCTCAGAATGCAGTTCTCCCCGTCCTCACTATCAGGGCGAGTTCTCCAATGTTGTTCCAGCTAATCCACGCACTGCAGCAATGAGCAACAGGTGGGGCCAGTTCTCCTGCTTTTACTGCTTCAGGGTCAGTTCTCCCACACCTATACCATAGGGCCGGCTCTACTGTGTTGCCCAGGTGAGGTAGAGAGCACTCTCCTGAATGCTGCAGCTGGTGAGGGGAAGGAAGAGCCCTCTCATTCTTATGACTCCAAGGCCAAGTTCTCCACCTGTCTCAGGCTTTGATGTGCATGATGGGGGAAACACATCTCTCCTCTGCCCATGCTGTATATGTAGTAGGAGGCCGCTTATTTATCCCCAGCCACCCAGATTCCTGAAATAATCACACAGAAACTATAGTATTTAAATCACTTCTTGGTATATTAGCTCTAGTTTCTTATTGGCTAGCTCTCACATCTTAATTTAACCCATTTCCACTATTTTATATTTTACCACAAGGCTTGTGGCCTACTAGAAAGGTTCTGGCTAGCAGCTTGCATCTTTTTCCTCTGGTGACTCCATGGCATCTCCAGATTCTGCCTTCTTTCTCCCAGCATTTAGTACAGTTTTCCTCGCCTAGCTCTACTCTACCCTATCACAGGCCAAGGCAGTTTCTTTATTCATTAACCAATAAAAGGAATACATATATAGAAGAACCTCCTACACAATTTTCCCTTTTCTGTTTAAATAAATAGGAAAGTTTTTAACTTTAAAATAGTAAAATTACATATAACAAAGTAGGTATCAAGTAAGAATTACAGCTACAACATTTATATCTACTTTATCTTTTATCGTAACTAAGGAAAACTATAATTATAACTATCTATTCTTCAAAACTCCTTCAAAAACTCCAGAAGGCTATAATATTACCTAAGTAAACAGGGAGTGCATTGTAACCAACTTTCAAAACTGTAGAATTGACAGAGATATCTCACTGCCTGGACAGTCAATCAAAATTCTTCTGTACCATTGGTGCATCCATCTTCAGCCTACAAACACATATTATACAGCAGACTTCCCCGTGAAGCAGGAAATTTCAAAGACAGTTCCACTTATTTTGGCAGTTTGTCAGTCACTTTTTCTGTGTCCTACAGAATGTCTGGCAGACTCTTACATGAAGCAGGAACCCCAAAGGACTATCTCACGTTTAGGCAAGTTCAGCAGTCATTTCTCTGTGGGTCCTGCATGTCCAGTTCATCAAGCAGTCCAGGCAAGAATAGTTTCTTGCCCAAATAGCTAACAAACTCTATGAGGAGCCTCTTCAATGCCCATCATCCTCTTGAAGTAATTGGTGCTGCCAGGAGCAGATGTGTCTCATTGTCATAAAATGTCCTAAGTTCTTAAAACCTTTTAAATACCATATTCTAAAGGTCTCTGAAATATTTGAAGAATGTTTATCTAACTGAAATGTATCTCTATATATCTAGAAAACCTAACTAACATGACTACAAGCTTAACTATTATAGATGACTCTCTATTAACCCATATTTCTTAATTATGCATTGCATTTTCAAATGAGGTGCACAAACACAATACCTTCAGAACAGACCAACCCTATCAATATCTGATCCTTCACACTCAGTGTTCACACTGTGTTAAGCCGTCAGAGCAGTGTAGCAGGTAGATGACGGATGTTGGCTTTGTTCTTAACATACCACTGCAGAATAAAAATGCTTTACTAGAAAATACAACAATAATAATAAAGTTCTGTCACTAAGAAATAATAATAGCAGAGTATAAATCAGCTAGATATATGTAGGTTAATAGAGAAAGATTTAAAAAGTATGTGACAGTAAGAATTCTGAAATGACTATTTCAGAAAAAAAAATCCCTGAGTGTTCTAGTTAACTGATGAGCATTTCTGCCTTAGAACATATTGTGTGGAGTGTGCAACAGGTAAGATACATATAGATCATAAATGACGCCCAAAATATCCACAACGACTCTAATTTCAAATCTGTTTCCACTCTTACCAGACTCCACTGAATTCTATCCATTAGATTCTGCACATAATGTATGTTTTTATATAACCAATTGTGTTCATTCCCGTTTTTGCAAATGGTCAGTTATACAAATATTAATTCCTATATATAGAAGGACAATCACAGGGCTGAGAAAAATTATAAGCAGATTAATAAAAGTAAGGATTTAAATTAACTAAAAAGAAAAGAGAGCAAGAAGTGAAGAGAAAAGTATGAAGTGATTAAGGAGATTTTGTTTGCTTTTCCATTATCCTTGCACAAAGGGAAAAGGAGAGATTCTCTCCCTCAGCAGCTTGGCAAGCCCTTGGACAATGTGTGGTTCAGTGCGGTTCTATTTGGTCATCAGTCTCTCCAAATAAAAAGTTTAGGGCCTGCCAGGAACACGAAGAACAATAGCAGCCTGGATAGCTTGTTACAACTTGCGGTCAGAAAAATGACATGAAATTACACCAGTGTTCTTAGTTCCATGGCCAGCTTGTTTTATGTCTCCATCCCCAAGTTCACATATTTCTTTGCTACCTCTCTTCAGCCATCTGGGCTATATTAATGGAGAAATGGGGGAGGAACCACAGCAATTATTTGGAAAATTAAGTTTAAAAAAATACAAATTACCTTCTCCTGAAAGGTCTGGGAAAATTTAAAAGCCAGTATTTCCTATGATTGAGATGATTTCAAGTTTTCAGAACATGTAATTTCTTTCAATAATAAAAGAGTTACATCTTTAAGAGCACAGACATCACAAATTTCTTTTCTAAATTGTAGGCTATTATTGGGATATACTTTAATTGCTCCTTATTAAAATTTATTCCTTTCCAACTATCTAAAATGTAAGAGCCCATCTAATGTTGATAAAAGGATAAAATGTTAACTATACTGAACTACATATATCAACACAACAAACCCATTCTCATTCTCATTACCGTTGCTTTGTGCCAAGCTGAATTTCATAACCAAGCCTAGTAAGATGCTTGGCCTGCATGGTCCAACTACCGAGCTGAGGTAAAGTGTGCCACTCGGTGGTACCCTAGGTAGTAACACCTCAGTAAAAGGAGGGTCCTACTGTAAGCTGTTCCACAGAAAGAATGTTTTCTTATAACACCCTCAGAGGCTACCTAGAAACAACTAGTGATATCAAATATCTCCAGGAGCCATGCTCATATTGCAAGAACAGATATCAGGTCAATCCAATTTGGTATTACATTAAGTCTGTTGGTTTAGATTAATTATTACTAATGATGTATTGACTTGTTACAGTGTTTGTGGATACATGGTTTACTCTATTAGTCACTAGTATCCTTGGCTAAGACTAACATTTTAATTTTTGATACTCCATCCAATGTCTGTTTATACTGCAAGGTCTACTAGAAGTCAAAATGAAATCAGTTTTAAAGCTACACACATGGCAATACTTGAGATAACTACTTTATTATGCTGCATTTGCTTCTGAAATATACGTCACAGGCCAGCAAGACAGCTCAACAGGTAAAAGTACTTTCCACGAAAGCATGAAGTCCTGAGCTCCTTCCCCAGAACTCATATCAGAGTGGCAGAGATGGAGGTTATATATTGGCTTGGCAATACATCCTTCCACTACTGCTGACTGTCAAATTTGCTAACGGCAGAGACCAACACGGAGCCTCTAATATAGCACCATCCCCCATGTTCAGTCAGCAACCTGGAGGCAAGTTGGTTACATTCGACCACTTTAATTGGAGGGGACATTATTTTGTCTTTACTGAAATACATACTTATTCTGTTTAGACCATTTTTTTGCTTATACCATCCAATAGCACCTACACAGGAATGGTACCACCCACACTGAGCTGCACCCTCCCACAACAATCATTAATTAAAAAAATGCCCTACACAGTTTCCTACAGGTAAATTTTATGGAAGATTTTTTCTTAATTAAGATTCCCTATTCTCAGATATGTCTAGGTTTGAGTCCAGTAGACAAAACCAAACAACAAACCATGTAAAGGTACAAGGGAAGACAAACCCCTTAGAATTTTCCTCTGGTATCAACATGTGCATTGTGTCACACACACACACACAAATGATTTGCTTATGACAAAAATTTCTTAGTAGTTCAAACAATCTAGTTTGAATAATTTAAACAATTATTTTGTTTAAACCAATGCTACAGTTTGGATTTAAAAAAAATCCTGCCTGCCTGATGCTTCTCTTTCATGCAATTATTTGGGTCTTTACCTAGGACTCTGTTTTCATTGTGGTTGTTGGCTATTTGTGTACAGGAACTAGTAAATGTTATAAACAGATGAGAAAATAAAGGAAAGGTTGTCACAATTCTTCAGAAAAGGGGCAGGCAGGGAACATTTTAGGCTTTATAGACAAAATAGTCTCTTCTGCATCCACTCAACCTCATCATGGCAAACAGTCATGGATGGCACATTGATGAATAAACCGGGCTGTGTTCTTATTGCTCAGGATTCTAGAACAAGTAGCCAGCCAGGGTTAGCCTGGGGGCTAGAGTTTGGCATCATCTAAAACTGGAGGACTCACTTGCCCTCTGGTCTTGTAAATCAACTCCTTATCAGAAAATCTGCCTTTATTGTCCCTGGGATTCATATCAATGTCCCAGTTATTCTTTCCTTATAACAAAGCACTCTTGTTTTCTCTGGCAGAAATTCACCTAGGTTGAGTTATTTTAAGAGTCTCGTCACGCTTCTAGATTTATTCATAATTGAACAAATGGTTCTTCAGGCAATCTGTTCAAGCACGGAAAATGTGGATCAATACAAAGCCTTGATTTCAAACGACATACCACTTGAGTGAGAAAATACACACTTAGAATACCTTACCTAGGAGAAATGCCTGTAAAGTCATGAACTTGAAACGTAGATGATAGATCACCATAATAACATTTGAGAGTAAACAATAGGGTAGCTTTTGCCTTCACTGCTCCTATGGTCTTGAGATGTCTCTTCTATCCCTTGAGATTCCGTATTTATGGTGGTGGACTTTTGTGAGGATGCCTGGAAGCCAACAGAATGCTCTGGTGTCTTTTGAACTTTGATTAGGCAAAAACATTTAAGACACATGATAATTTCCTTGCAAGAAAAAAAATGGTCTCCTAAATTCTATCTTACCTCCCAATTAAAGAATATTGTAGTACTCTATAAAAACAAAACACAAAACTGTCTTTAAAAAGAAAAATGAAGCACAGTTGAGCTGATTTTAATGACCAAACACACCACCTGTTTGCAAATGTTTCTGGAGCAGAGTCTCCAGTGTTGACTCTTAAAAGTAAATTAATAATGTGCACAGTACATAAATATTTTGTCTGACTTAATACAGTGGTATAGTGAGGACAATTAAGAATATCTGGCTCTAAAAGATATTGTTATTAGAACTCTTTACACTTTAGGACCTGTAGACCCTATCAAGCACTAATAAGATTGTTAGCTTCTGAAATTCTGTTTTAAATCTCTAATGTGAAAAGTTGAATCAAATTCAAGCTGTATTTATCTGGATAACAAACTGACATATTTAGAACAACAACAGTCAAGGTGTGCATAGAAGAAAGGCTTCCCAGTACTGTCAGGAGTTGCCCTGTCTTATCTCACCCTAGGAATGAGATCCAGAAGCCGTGGATCCATCTGTGAGAAAGCCATGAGATTTCCCCATTTATCAGCTGCTATGGAAGAATGCAGAGATGAATGTAAAGTTCCAGACACACACACACACACACACACACACACACACACACACACACACACACACGGGCAGAGTGAAGCGGGGAGAAAGAGTGAGAGGAGGGAACAGACTAGATAGGCAGTAGAACCATTAAGGAAGAGCAATAGAATGGTGGGCAGGGCACCTTGTGATTTACCAGACCACATCCTAGAAGGTCTAATCTTTAAAAGTTTTAGGAGCAATTTGTACTATGCCATCGTGAAAAAACTTTCACACAGGAAATGCATCCAGTTTGCTCTCTCTGGCCTGTACTGAAGCCAACTTTCTATCTATAGAGGAAAGACCTTTTGTGTTTTTATTCCTGCCTGTCTGCAATTATATTATTATTAGGTTGTAAACAATAGTTGTTTTGTTGTAAAGCATGAATAAAAAAGACTGAAGTTGGCAAACAATTGTGTGATCACTAGTCAGCCTTGACTCCCAAAGCTAAAAACAAAACAAAACAAAAAACCAAAAAAGCTTGTCTTCCAACTTGTGTGCAAAGATAAGGAGGAGGTTGGGAGTCTCCATGCAGAAACCCCAGCCCGACTGTCTAATTTACAAGCCCTGCCAGCATTTCCCACAGGGACTTCTCAGCTAGAATCATATTGTAGCTTTTGTTTGGTTCTGCTTTATTTCACTCATTGGAGGGAGCTACTGTTACTTGAAGCTTCTTAGGTTTCCAGAGCTTTGTTTGCCTTGAAGGTAGTAGGGAAAAGCAGAATGGAATTAGAGTATTTAAAATGCTGATGGCTGGAAAGCAAACATAGATGAACAGAATTTTCCCCCATTCCTCTTACATCTTTAGAATTTCAAGACCCCTTGTGTCTATCTGTCATTGCTCAGGTTAACCAGGAGGTGTCACTATGGTTGGATTAAAGGATTAACAGAAGACCGTGACAGTCTCCAAGAACACTTAGAATTTTCCACGAAATGACTACAACTATATAGAAAAGGATTTTATACTACAAGAAAATTGGCTATTCCGTTTTGCTTCTTAGTAAATACAGATACCATGTGTATTACACCTCAGATTCTTAAAAAAAAATGATGATGATTTTCTTTATGGCTCCTTGGAAAGGGAACTTCATTTCAGTGGGCAGTATGATGGGTTGAATGGGCGATTAATGTAAGTAAAGTCTTCGAGGGGCTCGGGCAGGAGAGCTTTATCATGAAAACGCGTAGCCACTTAGGTGGAAAAGAGAGCCAGCGTGGGCACAATATGGTGGGTGGGAGGAATAGAATATACTTAACTCAGCTGGTGGCTACGGGTTCATGGTGCAATGGTTGCTGTTGCTGCAGTTTATCTAGGATAACACTTGAGACTCTAATCCATATTGAAGGCAAAGATCAAGTTCATCGTATTCACTGTCCTCTACCCAATATATATTATAACCTTGTTTAAGGGAGGTGCTCAAATATTTGTTGAACTAATGAGCACATATATAGATCCACACAACTGACACATGAAAGAAACCCGGGGAGGTCAGGACTTTGAAAAATTTCTTCGTGTACAGTGGACTCTGAAAGAGAACCCTCTAAATTCAGTTCTTGTCTAGAGTAGGATAGATGGTAGCCAATCCTCAAGTGTTTCCACCTTTTAGCCCCTTGAATATGTGAATATGAACTTACTTAGAAGACGGGTCTTTAGAGACACAATTGAAGGATGTTGGCATCATACCATCTGGCTTAGGCAGATGTACCGTGACTCTAATCATCTCCATTCTCATTAGAGACATGTCGAGAATGAACAGGGAAGAAATGTGAAGATGAAGAGAGACTGGAATTAAAGAGGCTTCAAGACGGGGCTCTAGCTGCCAGAATCTGGAAGAACCATGGGATGGGGAAAGTGTTCAGCTGAGAGGGTTCTAAAGGAATATAGCCCTGTTGGTCTAATTAGTTAGAAATAAACTATTATGGTTCCTTTTCAGTATGGTGTAGGCTTAGATTTCTTGCACAATACCTATAAGTAGGAAAACCTAGACCCCTCTATCCCCTACCCAGAAGCTGCTGCCACTGACTGCAGAACTCTGAGAGATGAAAAGTTACAGGTAGTCTGATACAGAATGGACCCCTGGCTCAGAGAGGCTGCTGAATAATGTGCTCAAATTATTCACCAGATAACACTCTGTGGCTTAAACCGCCAACAAACTCACTTATGAGTGAGGACGTACCGTGTTTGTCTTCCTGAGTCTGGGTACCTCACTCTGGAACATGAGGAAACTGGAGGGAGGAACAGAGTGAGAGAGTAATAAAAGATATATCTCGATAGAGAGAGTCAAACCCGGTGCTAGGGAACGTCTCGGGAATTCGTAAGGACGACCCCAGCTAAGTCTCCTAGTAATAGTGGAAAGGGTGCCTTCCCCTATAATCTGATTGGTGACCACTCCACTGCCATTATGGAGCTTTCAGCCACTAGTTCATGGAACCAGATGCAGAGATCCACAGCCAAGCACCAGGCCAAGTTCTGGGGATTTAGTCAAAGACAGTGAGGAGGAACAAGGGAGGTCAAGATCATGAAGGGAAAATCTACAGAGACAGCTGAACCAAACTTGTGGAAACTCATCAACTCTAGACTTACAGCTGAGGAGCCGCCATGGGACCAAACTAGGCCTCTGCATGTGGGAGACAGTGATGAAGCTTGGACTTATCTGAGGGGCCCCAGGTAGTAGGACCAGGCTCTGTCTCAGGTGCATGAGCTAGCTTGTTGAAGCCCATTCCCTATGGTGGGATGCCTTGCTCAGCCTTAATGCACGGGGGAGGGGCTTGGTCCTGCCTCTACTTAATGTGGCAGGGTTTCCCCCGAGTCTTCTCCCTGTGGAAGGGCTTACACTTTGGGAGGAATGGATGGGCGGTAGGATTGTAAGGAGGCAAAGGGGGTGGGTGGAAGGAGGGGTGCGAGAGAGAACTGTGGTTGAAATGCAAAATGAAATTTAAAAAAGAAAAAGAAAAAAATTTGCTGCAGTAGCCCATAGGAAGTACACCTTACTGAAAGGACTGACTTCCATCTTTGAGAATGTGGCACCAGGGACTCACGGCGTCCCAGAGAAGGGTGCTCCCTCTGCTTTCTGTACCTAGTTTTTTCTACTACAATTCTTGCTCTAATCATTGTAAAATTTAAGGGTAAATTTTAAGAGCCCACTTGATTTTATGCATGAACAAAGGAAGCTTAACAGAGAAATGAAATTATAATGTACAGGCTGACTTAACTCCATCATTTTAAAGTCACTGTGACCTTGACCTCATGATTAAATGACGAGAGGACTGGGACTTTGAAACCATTTCTTCCCCATCTTCCTTTCTTCTCTCTTTGCATCCAAGTAGACTAAAGGTTGTAGAAGAAGCTTGCAGCTTTAAATATTCTCCGGTGTGAGCAACAGTGTAGTCCTCAACCAAGTGACCCCTGGTTCTGTGTGATAATGCAGTAAGTGCTTCTCATCCTATGATGTCTCTACAGGTGAGCAGGGCACAGTCCTGTGGAAGCTTGTTCGCAGATTCCTGTCTCTGTAAGGAGGATCTAGAGGAGATATCAAACAGTGCAGAAGCAAAGTCCCTGGCCTGATCCCTAGAGGAAGGTCTTCTGTCCAGACTTGCCTGGATTCTGCCAAACCTCCTCCTCTGGAAAGTGAGTTCATCGTCACAGTGAGGAGGGATTTCATGTTACTCTTTCGGGTCTCTGATGCATCATGTTCTCTCCTTGTGGATCACACAAAATAATTATGTCTATTCCTTGACCTTCAAACTTTTAACTTTCAAATATATTCTGGAATACATTGTAGACATCAATAGGACTATAACTATGGATTACAATGAGGAGGAACCCTCTTGGTTGCATGTCACCAGCACAGGACTGGCTTTGTATGCAGTTACACATGCACTCTAAGTCCAAGGAAAAAGGAAATGAAAATGTCCAAGTTAGCTGCTTCTTCTCAAGACCCTGGAAAGAGTCTTTATGGCATCTGGCATAATTTACTCATGGAGCCAAGGCCACAGTGGCTTTACGATGATGATACTTGACAGTGAAGCTGGAATGTACACTATAATTTCATTTCTGTCATGTTCCCTTTACGCTTGTACAAAACCAAGTGGACTCCTAATTCATCATTATAATTACACTATGATTAGGTTTGGTAATCTTGCAGATAACATACTCTCTGCAACCGTTAATCACACTTAAATGTTGTGCTTTTAAAAGCAGATATTAGCTGGGTGTTTTTCATGAAGCCCACTCTCTCCCTTGTTTACTCCATCAAATCAACAGTCCAGGAGCCAGTAAAGTGATTCGCTGGTACAAGTGTCTCTTGCTCTCTGGCTCCCATGCAGGAAGAGACAAGCCAACACTGGGCAGGGGAATGGAGTAACTGTGGTTTTAAACATCTAGTTAACCTTTCACAGGATTCAGCCCCCTACCAAGTAGACACAGTTGGTGTCCACTCACACTTCTGCAGGGGACATGGGAGTAGGGCATTCCTCATCTTTCCAGATGTACGACCTAACCAGTTGCCTTCCTTCCTCTGAGGATCCATCTGAATATGCCTTAACTTTGTAAAAGTCATCCTCTTAAATGCCTTTCACCTACTCTGTTAGGACACTCTGTGTAAGCTCATCATTTTCGAGCTGTAGGTGGCACTCGAAGCATAAAGTATGCCCCACTGTTTAGGTGCATGGTTAGCTAGGCATCACAATACTGACTTATAGCTGAATTGAAATTAGCATTTGAGTTATCAAAGCTGGGTTCTTTTTAGAGAAAAGTGTAGGAGGAGGCTGCTTATTCATTCCGTTCATCCAGAACCCAAGTAATCACACAGAAACTATATTATTTAAAACACTGCTTGGCCCATTGGCTCTAGCTTCTTATTGGATGACTCTTACATATTAATTTAACCCATTTCTATTAATCTGTGTATCGCCACGTGGCAGTGGTTTACCAGCAAAGTTTTGGGATCTGTCTCTGTCAGGGCTACATGGCTTCTCTCTCACCGTCACCTTCCTTCTACCTTGCTATAAGCCAAGCTAGTTTCTTTATTCATTAACCAATAAAAGTAACAATAGACAGAAGGAAATGCAAGATGTATAAACCTTCAGAAAATACAATCAACAACGATGTTCATAAGTTCTTAAATGAAATCTAGGCAGTGACAGACCTAGTTTGTATCCTACTCTTACTTATTATTTACCCAATTATTACATGATATTTTAACCTTAGTGTGTAAATAAAGATGGGAAATGAAAAGGAACCAACAGTCTACCCCTAAATATCCACCAATGTTGCTTTCTTTGGATGCTGAATTCTTGGGTTAATGACTTGGAGATTGCTATTGAGAAGTGGGAAAATTCTAGAGGCTGTGCTGAGTAGAATTCCTTAATTTACTAAGGCATTGTACTGCAGGACCCTGTGGGACTCCGATCACTTTCTCTTCCCCTCTTTGGTGCTAGTTATGGACAGCGGAGATCTAAAGCAACACCCATTCCTGTCAGGATTCAAAGGAACCTCTACAACTATAAATCAAAGGACATCTTTCTTCTTCATGCATTGCTCAGGTATCTCATTATAGTGATGGAAAGCTGCCTTATACAAATTTCATCAACATTTATAATTCACAGCACCACAGTCCACACTGGAGACTCACTTGTGGAAATGACCACCACAGGGCCCAGATGTAACCAGATGTGATGACACCTTTTGGCTAGGAAGAAAGCATATTTCATAAAATTAGGTCACCAGCAGAAGCTACTTTTGCATTTTGATTTTTTTTTCTTTTGCTCAGGGACTTACTTCATGATGACAGTCTCACCCAATTAGTCAGATTAATGGAGTCATTCCAATATTGAATATTGTTTTTATAAAGCACATTCTGTTTATGATGAAAACTAAGAAGTGTCATTGGTTTACAGATGTCACCCAGAGCAACATGCTGCTGTAGCTAAAGCTGAGGATTCTGCACTGCTGCAAAGCTGGAGCAGACAACAGGCCACAATACATACCAGATGCCACTCAACTGTGATGTGGCATGAAAGGATCTGATCAGAAATGCCCTGAACTTACTCTGCCTAAGAATGATCACTCAGACAGTAAGCTCTTTGATATGGTAATACAGCCAGATGCTAGTTCGTCTCCATTTCCAAGGTGGGGATCCAGGATGCTTTTCATCTTCTTTAATGTTGGAGGGCTCCAGCATCCATGGACAGGCACTTTTTCTCTTTTTATTGGGAGTGGAAGCAGGTGACTGACTTACACACTTGGAAATACAGACGGCATGGAGACAAGTTCCCTCTTTGCTCCCCTTTCTACAAAAACACTACAAAGCCGGGCGGTGGTGGCGCACGCCTTTAATCCCAGCACTTGGGAGGCAGAGGCAGGCGGATCTCTGTGAGTTCAAGACCAGTCTGGTCTACAAGAGCTAGTTCCAGGACAGGCTCCAAAGCCACAGAGAAACCCTGTCTCAAAAAACCAAAAAAAAAAAAAAAAAACAACAACAAAAAAAAACAAAACCAAAAAAACCAGAAAAAAAAAACACTACAAAGTAACTTGGTGATGGTCATACACAAAGGTAGTCTGGTTGGTGCTAGAAGCCTGTCTCATACTGAGATGTCCACAGTGGTGTGTGTGTGTGTTTACATTTGTAAGCATGCACATGCAATGTCTACCACAGTAAGATTCCATTGCTCCTTCGACCTTCATGACTAATGTGTCTGAAAATGTGTGGGAAGATGCTTCTGTTTCCTTCTTTCTTCTCACAGTGTTTCCGCAGCCCTTTGTCAAGGACAACCACTGAAGAGAACTAACATGTCTGGAACAATGAGGCAGTCAAAGCTATAGAGGTTAAACAGTATTTCCTTCCCACCTTGTAACCATAAGCCACTTTACTTTCTACTGTGATGATAACTAAACAGATTTGTGCTACTAAAGACAGAGTCTTGCTTCCACATGGCCAATACTATGGTATGGAACAGTTATCTAAGTAATAATAATACAATAAAAAAGATAAAAAAACCTGGAATAGTCCAAAATAAACAAACAGAAGAAAAAGAGCTGAAGTAAAAGCACCAGAAACACAGAGGCACAGAAACACACATTTGCACACATAGGAATCCCATAATATATAAATCAGGGAGCCATTCTCTCTCTATCATCTATCTATCTATCTATCTATCTATCTATCTATCTATCTATCTATCTATCTATCTATCAGCAATCTATCTATCTTCATCTATCTATCTATCTATGTATCTATCTATCTATGTATCTATCTATCTATGTATCTATCTATCTATGTATCTATCTATGTATCTATGTATGTATGTATGTATGTATGTATCTATCTATCTATCTATCTATCTATCTATCTATCTATCTATCAATCATCTCTCTCATCTATCTATCTATCTATCTATCTATCTATCTATCTGCAATCTATTTTCATCTATCATCTATCTATCTATTTATCTATCTATCTGTCTATCAGCAATCTATCTATCTATCTATCATCTATCTATCTATCTGCAATCTATCTATCTATCTATCATCTATCTATCTATCTATCTGTCTGTCTATCTATCTATCTATCATCTCTCTCTCATCTATCTATCTATCTATCTATCTATCTATCTATCTATCTATATCAGCAATCTATCTATCTTCATCTACCATCTATCTATCTATCTATCTAATCTATCTATCATCTATCTATCTATCTATCTATCTATCTATCTATCTATCTATCAGCAATCTATCATCTATCTATCTGTAATCTATCTATCTATCATCTATCTATCTATCTATCTATCTATCTATCTATCTATCATCAATCTATGCAAAGAACATGTAAGGTTTAAGAATATACACTCTGAGACATTATTAAACAAAGAATCTCCGAAGATTCCATTGAGTTTAGATTAGCCATCTACTACTGGGCATAGATCCTTTTTTTTTTTTTTTTTTTTTACCTGTCTCTGAGATTTTATTAATTGAGCTTCAAATATCAATTAAGACAATTCCCCACAGACATGCCCACAAGCCAACACAATGTAGACAGTCCCTTATTGTGACTCTCTTTCCGGGTGATTCTAGTTTGTGTCAAGGGAACAGTAAAGACTAAACATCAGAGATGGTTTTTTTTTTTGGTCTAGGAAACAACAGGGCCAAGGTCCAGAGGCAAGAGCAACTGCTGGCCCAGCTATGAGCTGGGCTGAAAGAATCTTTGGAGAGGGTGGACTCATGTGGAGGCAGGAAGAAAGGATGGTCAAGAGGTTGTGTTATTGGGAACGTTATTTTGGGAAGGGCTCCCAAGGGGTCATTAGGACATAGAGCCTATTCTTAATAATAGTTTGTATCCCCCAAAATGCTATGGACAGAGTTGGATAGAAGGTACAGTACTAAGAGCACCTGCCGCTTTTACATAAGACTTGTTCAGTTTCTAGTACTCATGTTCAGTAGCTTGCAACTGCTTGAAACCCCAGCTTCAGAAGTTCCAGACTCTCCTCTGCTTTCTAAGGGTACCTGCACTCAAGATAATATACCTCTACACAGACACATATACATAATTAAAAAGTAAAAATATTTCAAAATGCTACAAATACATCTTATGCACATCTTGTTACAATAACAAAATCCAAGCCGGATAGACCCTAATTTTCCTGTGTGAGGTGAAACTCAAGCTCCAGAGAAGCAGTAACATGGGCCCCAGATTCTCAGCAAGCTTGCTGACACAGTCCTGGCACACTCAGCTCTTCATCTTGTGACTAAGAAGTACTGCACTGTCCTTTCTTTAGAGCAACTTCTGCCAAAGCAATGACAATGACTATTAAGAGATGAAGACTGTGATGGCCCAGCACTGCCATAGCAGTATAGGCTTTCCAGGGAACAGTATTACCAAGATAAATACTGGAAGTTGTTAGGCTAGAACTAAATGTTCATCTGACCACGAGAAACCATTCCTTCCTCCACATCCTTATGTATTTTGGTCGTTGGAAAGAATTCAGATTTCCAGTGAAAGCGATCACAATTCTCATCCCTATTCCAAAGGACGATTCACTCCTGCTTCACACAGCCAATGGTCTTCTGTCCACTGCTAGGCCTTCCTCTTATGCTTCTTGGAATTTGCTATCCACTTTCCATACATCCTGCTTCCCATTTACGTTGCTGAATGCTCTCTTCATGCTATATGAACTTTAAACAAGACCTGGCTGGCTTCTACACACCCATTCCTCTGCTTTCTCGGTCTTGCATGAATCTCAGGAATTGGAGTTGAGGAGATCATCCACTGGTCTCCTTGATATTCCTTAGGCACCTTAGCATCACATCACATCTCATCACTCACCCCTACCTATTTCAAGATGTGTCAATCACCTGACGCTTTCCCTTTTTTTTTCTTACCCAGCCTAAATCCCAAATAGGCTACATCTTACCCTCATAGAAAAACCTACAACATCCTTTGTTCTGTCTTTTGCTGTGTCTGTCCCTGCCCAAGCTCAGACTCACTGTTGTGCTTCTCCACCTTCTTTATACCCTAGGACACACTTACTTAGATTTCTGGGGAATGTACTGCAGAAGTTTGTATTCACTTTAGATCTGTTGTTGCAGGTGTCAAATGAAGCCTCAATGTTTCTTTTATAAACCTTCTTTCTTATGTATTCTTTCTCCTTTTAACTCTCAGGCATCTTTCCAACCCCAGCATCTGCTCTTTGCATTGAGAAAACATCCATTGATATTTCATGGGGAAAAGGCAGCCTTTAATTAAAGAGGATTTCACCCATATTCTCTCAAGAATGTTTCCTCTTCGAGTTTTTCCCATTAATACTGTATCACCAATGCCTCTCTTTCAACTCTCCAATGCTACACAGAAGAGTAGGCATTTGCCAGTCTTCCCACTAAAAGAAAAGCAGTTTTCCTTTCACTCCTATATCTTTAGCTTTGCTCTGTTTCCATGTGCTTGCTTGTCAAATGGTGTCTATGTATTTCAGTTCCAGTTTCTGGTTTCTCGTGTACATTTAAAACATCCTTAAAAGAAATTTTTATTACTTACTTTTGTAAGATCTATCTATCTATCTATCTATCTATCTATCTATCTATCTATCTATCTATCTATCTATATCCAGGGTTTCTCTGTAGCTTTTTTCGGTTCCTGTCCTGGAACTAGCTCTTCTAGACCAGGCTGGCCTTGAACTCACAGAGATCCGCCTGCCTCTGCCTCCCGAGTGCTGGGGCTAAAGGCATGCGCCACCACCGCCCGGCTCCTTATATATTTTTAAATATCTAATTAACTTTCCTTTAGAGGCAATCATTTAAAAGTGTTTTAAGCAAGTGACAAGTTATTTAAACAAGTAAATTTCTCACAAAGTTTGTCACTATTCTTAATACTGAATAATGACATCTGATTTAAATGTCTGTATATGTTATTTTAGTTTTACAAACACACACATATACACTTTTCTTCAAAATTTCCAATGTATTTATATTAGGATTTGAGAAAAGCAATTTACAACTTCCAGTCACAAAAGAAGACTCCTTCATGGAAAGATTTATTGCTTATGTAATATTAGGGCAAACAAGCTTCCAGATATTTGTAGGTATCATATATGATTTTTCAGAATTCTACTCTTGAATAATATTGTCATACACCATGGCTGCATCTCATCCTTTGAACACTTTACTTTTTATAGCTATCAACTGTTTAAATTTTCTAATAATTTTACTATTTATCAAAAGCCCAGTGTTGAGCAGAACTGCAGAATTACTCTAGATTACTCAAATGTGGACTCCATCTTCTTACTCAAACTGATTCTTAATTGCAACAGAGGAAAGTGTCATGATAGAGGGCTTTGGGAACCACTGCTATAACCACACCTGCTGCCAGTGTTAGAATCCAGACCTGGCTAAGACACTGAAGGCAACAGTAAACTATCTGAAAGCAGAACAGTAGTCTGAAGAATCAGAGTGCTGCTATCTTTACAACCACGGGAAGCTTTGGCGCCAAAACCATAGATTTTCTGAATTCCCAAGTATCACAGGGCAAAAGAGATCAGATCAGATGAAATGATTGTGCTGGCTCACTGACTTGTGAAGGTTACAACATTAATTCTGATTAGCTTGACTGTATTGAAAAAATTAAAAATACTCCTGCATATACGCAACATTACTTTAACCCATGTAAGGGCTTCATCTGAGTGGTAAGAAGCACTTTTCTGTGTGTTAGCTAGTCCTTAGATTGGACCGTGGAATGGAGACGAAACAATGGGAACCAGTCTGCTACAGAGATACTCCTTGAGAGAGACTGAGGATGAAACAGTAACTCCAGCATCATTCCTTCCATTTATAGAAAGACCGTGTGTGCTTTTAGCCAAAGACATCATGATGAGACCCACTGCATGGATCTGAGCCATGAAGTGCACTGACAATATTCAGGAAATAGGTAAGTTATTTCCCCACTAGCAAGGAGAAAGAAAACAAACCAACAAAAACCCAGTCAACTTAAAGCTCTGGGAAGTACAGGGACTATTTTAAGGGGGAAGTTAAAACTCCACTACCCTTTAATGACTCATTGTAGAGAAAAGATAACTGAAGTTTCTAATTACATTAGAGTCCCAAGAATTTACTTTTTATTATAATGTCTTCATATTCATTAGGTATAAAATAGGAAAATATAAGCATATTTCAGATATTCATTGGTTTACCTGTTTAATCTTTTCTAAACTTAACAGTGTACACAAAACAAACTTCTTCTCTCAAACTATTTATATTGGAAAATCTTCAAATTGTAGGAAATACAAATACTCTCAAGGGGCTTGTTTGGTTGGGTTTTTGTTCATGCCGGGGAGGGGACTTGGTGATTTATTTTCCTCTCTCTTCTGACATTGCCAAATAGAAGATAAATTTGTGTTGTCCTATATTAGCAGTAATCCCCTTGAACAAATGAGTACCATTCCAATGTATGAAAAAGGCTATCCAACCTTGGAATTGGAATTTATTTTTTAAAAGAAATAAGTAGAGGTTTTTCAAACTATATATAACCAATTTCCTTAAAAGGAAAATTCTTGCCTGTCTCCTAGGCCCCAGAAGTTCTATGTATCGTACTTTTAAATTTTGATTTAACTTCTTTTTCATTTTTCAAAACGGTGCCATGTTTATAGTAATCATGTAAGTCTGACAGTGTCCTAACGAGAGTTGAACACAGCAGCTGTTTACCATTTCATGCTAATTAAATGTGATTTTTTCAGCATTATCCGTTTCATTCTTTGGCCTCCAATCACTTAAGCACAAGCAAGGAGAGGCAAAGGTAGATGATAGGGGATATGTTATCCATATAGTTCCAATTGACAAGTTTCAAGCATAAGAAAATCTTGGAGTTAAGATTCCAAAGCCACATTATTCAATATAATAGAAGTTGATACCCAGGTGCATTTAATTTTAAGCTAGAAGAAGAACCATAGCATCAAAACGCTCCAGGATCATGAGGTGAGGGTTTGTCCCAACTTCCACAAGGCAGTGAAGATGGTGACCTTCGGGTCAGTCTCTGCCATTTGCCTTTCTCTGTTTGTTTGATATGCAAATGAGAAGCATCTTTTGTCACTGGTAATAAGAACAGGGAGGACAAGCATGACTTGTAGTCTCAGTTTATTCGTACTATGAGGGTGGCATCTATGCTGTCTTCCTTTAATAATAATTAAAGATCCACAGGTTGGATTTTTAAATAAATTATCTTCTACTTTAATTAATTTATTTTGGAAATGTGATATATTGGGATATGGAGCTTCCTGGAAATAAAACACAATACACAGTTTGGGAAGAACTTATCAAGATACTAGAATACTAGAACTATTAGTCAGTAGTTTATACATTTTATCCAAGTTCAATGATAATTATCTTTATAAATATTAGCAGAATACATTGTTATCCATGTGAACATAGAAATACTTAAAGCAAGTCTTACGAATATAAAAAGAGATTATGAGAGATTTTTTTTCTCTTCTGTGCTGATGCTGGTGCCATGAAGTTATAAGAAACATCTGAGAGAAATTAACCAAAAAAATGTGAGAATTTTTTCCTGCCTCAACATCACATATGCTGAGATCCAGACACAATTATCCTCTAGAATGTATTGCAGATGCAGTGCTTAGCAAATGGGTGCAAGATGTTCGCTCAGATAGAAGCTTGCAGGCCAACGCGAGGGAAAACTGTTAGCAGGGGTTTCTAGAGAGTTGCCAACTCGGATCATTTTTTCCCTGAGAGTTTTGGCAGTTGCATTCCACCTCTTCAGATTGCAGTTATAATTGGTTGTTTCCATGGAAACGTAGACTTAAATCCATAGTCTTCTTTATTAACTAACTTTAAAATGGAGGTGTGCCCTGAGCAAAATGGGATTTGGGGCAGTGGTGGCAGACAACAAACCTATTGTATGCAGCTGTGCGGCACTAACTCCACAAGCAGGCGTGGCAGTCTCAGAGTTTACTAATCCACGTGCAGAGTGGCACCTGTGCTCCTGACTTTTCATAATCTTTGACAAATATCCATGGGCTCTGATTTATAAATTTATTGTCCAAGTTCACCAATATTATTGTCATTGTTGTTATACTGTTACAAAGGGCTCCCATTTGACATAAGAGAACTCATGATGAGTTACAGCTTTTTGTTTTTAATCCTGATTTTAAAAAATTGAAAGACTAGATGTTCTTCATGCCTTATATATTCAAGTGAAAACTTGGATAAGCACAATGTCTGGTATGTCTCAGGAAAGACTGCAATGGTGGTAGAATGGTGGGATACATTTTAACAGTGCAATTGGCAATTGACTTAATTTCCTAAGTCCTGGGCCACACTGAAATTCTGAATTAGCTGAAACAGGTGAAAAGGTCACAAGTTTTGTGAACCTAGCAGGTTTTCCTAGAAATCTCATGAAAATCAATACCCTGCTTACAAAATCAATTTCTGATTCCCACTTAGCCCCACCACTGGAGAGTGTAGAGGTTTCCCAGAAAAAAAAATCTGGTGCATGGAAAATATCAAGTAATTAAAGACGTAGTTTGTGTTTGGTGGGCTGGAGTTGGAATTAGGAGGAAGGTCATGAACTACCAGCTTCCTTGGTAGCTTTCTGTGTATGTGGTGGGGGTATAGAAAGCAACTTCCATGATGAACCATTTTAGAATGCACACGTGGCTAAACTGCACAAAGTAACACTTGCCATCTACAAGCAAAAATTACAAATGTTTAAAACGCTCTGCTATTTAAATAGTGATACTTAATGTCTGATTATCCAACTGTCCATCCTTCCCTTCCTCCTCCCCACCCTTTTTCTCCCTCCCTCCTCCCCACCCTTTCTCTTCCTACCTTCATCCCTCCTTCCCTCTCCTCTCTCGTAGCATTGCTGAATGAGAAAATGTTCTATATGCTCAGTTATACAATATACACACTGTGGTTAGCTATGGTAACTTCTTCAAAATTGAAAGTATTTAAAATGTTTAAAAAGTATATTTCTCTTCTGTGTCTTGCAATCTGTAAAGGGCATGTCTAATTGATAGTGTCTGTTGTACATCTTGTCAACTCCATTCCCTGTTAGAACTTCACCTTTCCTCACTTACTCCATAACGTCTGGAAACCTTAGAGAAATTGGATAGAAGTCCCTGAACCTCCAGGGGCAAAGAACCAAATCATCCAAACGTCTGTGATAATTCAGGACCATGGACAACAGCCAGGGACTCACCTGCCTCCACCTCCAAGTTAAAAAGGGAGGGCCAACAAAGGGTACAGTTTCATTATCTGAGGATGACCCATGCCTCTTGCTAAGGTACTATTATTCTCTAACTATAGGTTGTATCTGTATGCTCCCTGTAATCAGGTGAAAATGATTTGTCCAACTATTGGAGAAACAATAAACTAACTAATAATTTTCAAGCCAAAAATCTGGATTCTATACGAGAAGCACAGGGTTAAATTTACAGTAAATACACAGAGATGGGAACCTAGGACCATAGTCAGATGAACAGTAAAATAATAATTCATACTGGAAATAGAAAAATGTAATAATAACCATATACCTATACAAACACAAATATACAACCTGTATACATATATGTATAACATACATAGTAGGGTGATCATGTGATCCCTACTAAGATATTCATGCCCTAATCATTGGAGACTATTTTTATGTTTCTTTCCAAGGTATAAACAAATGTGTAGATTAAATTAAATTCATTGGGGCTGAAGAGATGGCTCATCAGTTAAGAGACCTTGCTGTCCTTGCAGAAGATCTGGATTCAGTTCCCAGCACCCATGTTGGGCAACTCAGAAACAGTTACACCTACACCTACAGCTCCGAGGGCTTTAACATCCTCTTCAGTCTTCCTTGAGCACTTACACTAAGAAGTTAAGACCCACAAATAGACATATGCATGCTCATAATTAAAAAGAAATATACCTTTAAACAGCAAACAAATTCCATTTCTGATTTGTGGTTGTTAAGAGCTAAACTTTTATTTTATAATCACTTGGTTGTAGTTATTTTCTACAGCAGCAATAAAAACTGATAGGAAATATTGCACAGAATCTACATGCGCACTGACAGAAATGAATCAGGGATAATGAGATTTGAAAGGAAGAGCTTTTGAATGATTTGCTTATTTCTGCTTTGATAAATTGACTAAAGCATCCATTTATTCTTTAAAGGTTGTAATGGAATGATCTTTGTATGTTGTAAATATGTACTATTTCTTTGGTTAATAAAAGAGATGCATGGCCAAAGCTGGATAGGTAGAGGTTAGGTGGGAAATGCAGACAAAAAGAAACATGTGGAAGAAGGAGAGAGGAGTCTCAGGAGTCACCAGGAGATATGGAGAGAAGCAAGATGAAAATGCCATGTTAAAAAAAAAGTATCAGCATGTGGCAGAGTGTAGACAAGAGATATGGGTTAATTTCAGTTATAATAGCTAGTAAGTAACAAGCCAAAGCTATCCTCAGAGCATTTATAATTAATAATAAGTCTCTGTGTGGTTATTTGTGAGTGGCTAGCAGGACAGAGCTGACCAGTGGTCCTGATGAAAATCTCCACCTATACAACGTGGAATATATTATTTGATACCACATATATAGAGACATGCACACATACATACATATATACCACAAATATAAAATATAATATTTAATATTTTATCTTCTCTTACTTTGATACATTACAATAATCAATATGGAACACAGTAAAATATAGTCCACTTAAAATTCATTTGTATACTTAAATAATTCCAAGGTTAGGGATAAAGTACTGAATATAATATAAATGTGAAGGCTAACTCAATCAGAGTGGTAGAAGGGAATGTTTTAAAGCAAATATAGGGTTGTTATTTGTAGACCTGTTTTTTCCCTTTTTATGTTTAATTTTCTTTAAGTACAGAATATTTTAGGCATGGAAAAGAATAATCATGCACATTCACAGGTCTGGATCACTGTTGATGTCTTTGAGAACTCAACCAGCCTTACAAGACTGCAAAAAGCAGAAACAGGAAGAACTGAGAGAATAAGAAGAAACACAAGAAGCACTGTTGGAGGAGAGGATGGAAGACTATTGGGACTCAGATTGTTCCTCCACTAATATATAGAGCTTGGCCAGAATTACGCTATGATCTGTGCCAATGTCTTTCACTTTAATACTTGCAATCACAATAAACAGAGGGTATCATTCTCCATAGTTTAATAGATTCTCAGACTCTCAGACCTGTGTAAATGGGCCAAGCTGATGGAGCATCTATGCATGAGCCAGCAGCAATAATTTAAAGGTATCTGACTCCAAAGCCACGGTTTTCCCATCATGTTTTTCAGGGATGAGTGCACAAAACCCTTTTATTTAACTCTTTGTCTTCCAAACAGACAGGATTCTGTTTTATAATCATGGGAACAAGACTTTTAATGGAACTGGACACTGATTCAGGCCACCCATAAACCAGCCACTGTCTCAGTGATACACTGAGTATACCTCAGATCTCTCCTAGGAGAGTAAGAGCTGCTCTCATTTGCTAACCTGTAGGAAAAACAGCTTCCTTAGTCTCACTGAGTTGTACTCTTATGTGAAAGACTACATGAGGTATATGCTGGCACAATAACAAGAGTTCAAACATGTAGTTTTCAAAAAATATTTTTTATTTTTATAAAATAAATTTTGGTTTTATCCTACTATTTCACCTGTATAGGCATTTTTGTCTGCATGTATGCATGTGTCCCATGTGTTCCTGGAAGCCATGAAGGTCAGTAGACGGTTTCATATCTCCTGTGACTGAAGCTACAGAAGTTTTGAGTTGCCATGTGAGTGCTTTGTCTTCTGGAAGAGCAACAAGTGCTCTTAACCACTTAGCCACTTCTCTGGTCCAATTTTAAATTGTGTGTATGTGTGTGTGCGTGCTTGCGCGCACATGTGTATGGAGGAAGAGTGATAGAGTAGAGAAAGAAAGAGAGAGGAGGAAGGGAGAGGGGATATGCCATCTGAGTGCTAAGTACAGTGCCTTGGAGGTCAGAAGAAGATATCAAATCCCATGAAGATGAAGCTACAGGTGGTGAGAAACCAACTATGACTACTGAAAACAGCTCTGGTTCTCTGGATGAGCAGTTAGCACTCTTTATTGCTAGTCCAACTCTTGATCCCTGATTTACAGCAATTTCTATGTATACCTTATCAATGATTTGAAATGTTTAGTTCAATTATTAATAGCAATTTTGTGAACATCAGATTATCATTTGAACCTCTGTTCGTTAAGACTGCTGCTATGGGACAATAGTCTTGTACCCTGTCACTTATATTGTATTGCTTTAGTAAAACACTGATTGGCTAGTAGCTAGGCAGGAAGTAGAGGTGGGGCAATGAGAACAGGAGAATTCTGGGAAGAGGAAAGACACAGTCTGCAGTCATCACCCAGACACAAAGGAAGAAAGATGAGAATCCTTCAATGAAAAAGGTACCAAACCATATGGCTATCACAGACAAGAATAATGGGCTAATTTAAGATGTAAGAATTAGTTAATAAGGAGCCTGAGCTAATAGGCCAACCAGTTTATAGTTAATGTAGACCTCTGTGTGTTTCTTGGGGACTGAATGACTGTGGGATCAGGCATGACAGAAACTTCTGTCAACAGACTGCTATTGTCTTAGAAGTAGAGAGGATACGGTTGAAAGGAACAGGCAAATATTTTGAACAATATTGTATCTGTTATTCATAGATCTTTTCACAGCAATTTATATTGTTTAGTTTCTATAAGATTCTTATGAAAAGATCCAGCCTGGAATTAGATTTCCTCATTCACAGATAGACCTTTAATTTATAACATCTTGATGTATATCCAGTTCCCAACATCATTAGAAGTTCCAGGGTACTGATACTGTCTCCCATAAGCCATCAACCTGTACCCAAAATGTTATAATGTTGCATGATGTTAGTAAAAGTGTCTTATCTAGGGAAATAATATTGATTAAGTGATTAATTAAACCTTAAATATTTATCAAAATGTCACCATGAAACCCTTAAATTGCTTTTGATTGGCCAAGAACCACTCCAAGATTCCACTGTATCTATTTCTTCATGTTTATTAGTCTTTAATAATCTGAGTAGTATAAATTATTTTACCACACAATAAGAAATTTTCTAATAGAGACTTAAGAAATGTACATGTTTGGAGAAATAACACATGTATCAATATGTAATGAGGTTGGTATTCTGAGTATTTGCAATATCTTCAAGCATTGCTCATTGTATGGGTTGCCATTTTGTACTCTTCCTATCACTTCAAATGATACCAGGGATAAGAGACTACGATTACCTAAGCACTAAAGAACCAGACATCAGTTCCCTCTGGACTTTCACCCCCTCTCTAGACTTCCTTCTCCTCTCCACTATTCTCGTCCTCAGCACTCACTATGTTATTAAGCTTTTCTACAAGATTTTGAAGTTAGACATTTTTACTGTCTTGATGGAGTTACAGTAGTCACTTCTTTCAAAGTCTTTTGGGTGTGCCATGTTGAATTTTAGAATTACATCACTATATTGTCTGAGAGATTGTTAGTTTGTTTAATGGTCATTTAAAAGAATGGATGTAATGTCAGAATTGAAAGGAATGACAGGAACATGGATTTATGAATGATTAAAGAACTTCTGTATCCCAATCAGCACAATATATAATTTTCCCTTGGATGATTTTTCTCCCCATAAGATACTAATTAACCTACAGCACTGGGTCAGTTTTAAAGGTTTCATGGTGATTAATTTAAGATATATACAAACATACTGATAATTAGCTAAACAGAGCTAGTATCATTTATTAGAGAATTCCAATACAGAGTACTCAGCAATCCAAACTGTGGCCTTCTGCCTTCCCCATGAGAAAGC
This sequence comes from Chionomys nivalis, assembly GCF_950005125.1. Taxonomy (NCBI): domain Eukaryota; kingdom Metazoa; phylum Chordata; class Mammalia; order Rodentia; family Cricetidae; genus Chionomys; species Chionomys nivalis. The sequence continues at coordinate 10,744,289 of NC_080100.1, read as the reverse complement.
AGCTGGTGGGCGAAAGGGTTGAGGGCTAAAGGTCATGTAGCAAGTCAGAGAGGACACAGCAAGGGATCTTTGGGCACCATCCTTGCCTCTGTATCCTGCTGTCTGTTTGTCCAGGTAAGCAGAATGATCTATGACTTTGGCAAACAGGTTGAAATACCATGCCAATACTATAGGTCACTATCTGGGAGCATTTCCCTATGTGTGCTTCATTCTGACTCTCTCATTGGCTGCTTTTATGACTAATTGAGACATGAATGCCCAGAGATGGAAGTCAAATGAATCAATCCATCCAAGTTCTTCGATACATATTTGTAGTGTTCAGGGCCCAATGCAACCAATATCCAGCTTATGCCTGATCACCACTATCGTCACCTTGCCTAGGGATGCAGGTCTAGATGGATGATGTCTGGTCTCACAGCAGTGGAGAATCTGACACCATACTAGGCCATACCACAGAAGTTACTACCACGGCCTGCAGAGTGAGTTCAGAAGAGCACACGTTCCCATCATTCAAACTCTGATGTTGGCTGTCTTCTTTGTTTTGTGTTGCTGGCTCTCCATTAAGCCTCTCTTTCAGCGCTTAAGTGTGAGCAAACTGTGCAATGTTATTCTGTAGAGTAATAACGGGATTCTGACTTTATCATGCATAGTCTGTAAAGGGGAGAAAAGGTTTTGAATACACAAAGAAAGAACATAACTTCTCTATCAATATAAAATAAAACTCCCCAAATTCCTGTCTCCCATGTAGCTGGTATCTATATCAACGGGTTACCTTATCTTCTGAATAGTTCTTGATGTTAGAGAAGTAAAAGTGTGGCAAAAGTTCCTATGTGATTCTTCAGAAAAACTTGATAAAATATTTATTATTGTGAACACCTACTGTTATTTTAGAATTAAAATTTTATGAATAGTCACATGACTCATAACCTATGTATATGTTACAGAAGAACTCACTCATGGAGACATTTGTCTTTGCTGATGCGTGTTGTTGGAGACTCATTATTATACAAATAAATAATAGGATCATGCTGAAAACAATAGCAAATTAGCTCACAAGGCACGAAGTCCGGAATGGAAATACAACATCTCCAGGAAACTGCTCACAGTTATTTTTACTATAATGAGGTGCCTCTAAAATTCTCATCTTGTATTTCCATATGCACGTGCTTGTTATACAAGCTCTGTTTTTCTTTATCCCTAGAGCAGAACTGTTCACTTGAAGCCAGGATACACATGGAAATGGACACTAGATGCCCACTTGAGCTTGGGGGATTGGAGAGGCTGATACACAGAGCCAGTGGCTTTGTAGTACTGGAATCTTAAATCAGCTTCCTGGCAGAAGACCAAACCTCAAGCGAGCAGAACTGAGCCCACTCTGAAATGCATCCCTTTTAGCTGTGGAATGAAAGAATGCCCATACAGTCACTTAAGTCATGCCACCTTCTGAATGAGAATTAGAGGTTTTTATTTAAAATTTTATTTTACTTATGTATCATTTAAGGCAGAATCTTATTCTGTAGCCCAAGTTGTCCTGGAATCCACCATGTAACCCGAAGCTAACCTCAAATTCACAGCACTACTTTGGGATCTGCCTCCCACTTGTTGGAAAGACAGGTGTCTGCCACTATACCCTGGAATACTGTAGAGTTTTAAAACAGAAAGATTTAATATCAGAGTGAAACTAAAAGATCCAATTAGCTTAGGGGATAGATAAGTGCCTTCTTGTCAGAGAGTACTGTCCATCAGAGTAAAATACGGCATGCTGCTAGCAGATTGATCTCTACATTAGTGTCTAAGAATTGGAAAACTAGATCAGCTCTAGCCTCAACTATTTCTCTGGTTTGACAAAGCTAGCTAAACACAAATCCAAGTCTGCAGGGAAGTAGGCTTACAGGAAAGTAATTCCTATTTATATTCAGGAGTACACCAGAGATAACATAAGACAGTGTACACCAGAGATAACAAAATTCATGGTTAAAAGAAAGGCAGTTATATTTCAACGCAGTCATGAATTTATTCGAAAATGGAAGCAAGAACTCAGAAAGACCTTGGCAGATATTAGGTTCCTGGCTTCATACACTTATTAACTATTTTCACCTGTGGCAATGAAACCAGGACCAACAGTAGCAGTATGTCAGATCTGTGATACTAATTAAATGAGCAAAAAATTATCGAATGCCTCTTTACTGTAACAAACATTGTACAGGAGGACAAGGGTAAACACGTGTGTCTCAGGGTTTCTACTGCTGTGAAGAGACACCATGATCAACAGTTACACATGAACCTTACATGAAACACAAGGTGAAGAGCTATTACAGTGAAGCCCCTTAACTTGTAAACTTTATATGTGTTAATAATTCAAATGAATTTGAAAAAAAATGAACTGTTATTAAAATGTATACACAAGAGAATTCCCTGTTTTGATTTTTATTGAGCTGTACATTTTTCTTTGCACCCTTCCCTGCTTTTCCCCTCCCCTTCAACCCTCTTCCAAGGTCCCCATGCTCTCAATTTACTCAGGAGATCTTGTCTTTTTCTACTACCCATGTAGATTAGACCTATATATGTCTCTCTTAGGGTCCTCATTGTTTTCTAGGTTCTCTGGGATTGTGATTTGTGGGTTGGTTTTCTTTGCTTTATGTTTAAAAACCACTTATGAGTAAGTACATGTGATAATTGTGTCTCTGGGTCTGAGTAACCTCACTCAAAATGATGTTTTCTAGCTCCATCCATTTGACTTTCTTTTAATTATTTTGCTTGTGAATAATTATATGTAATGATAACTATAGAAAGTAAAACTTTGGGTAGAAAAGACTTCTAGAGATTAAGTAGACTTGATGGAGCAGGTTCCAAAACATGGGTTCAGAAAACCAATACAAAGAGCATTGACCTATCTCTAACCAAGTGATAAATTACTGATCATTAGGTAAGCACCATGATGGGAAAGAGAGTGGTATGGAAAAGACCACAGAGCAATACAGAGCAATAGGTAGATTTACATTTACTGAGGATAGGAACCAATCATTTCCGTTTTAAAGTGTCTGTTGGAGGTATCTGCAGGTGACTGAAAATGTCCAGAGAGTGGATTTATACATCAGAAGTCCATGTATGAGTTATGAAATGGCACATGATTGGATTGGATTGTTGAAGGAGGTCTCTGCTTACCAATACCCAGTGCACGTGTACAAATGCACGCGCGCGCACACACACACACACACCACCACCACCACCACCACCAAAGCTAAAACAGAGCCAAATAAAACATTTCCCTTTCCATCTGCCAAGAACCTCTTACTTTTGGAACTCAATTTTAAGTTTGGTTATGCAAATGGCATAACTAATATTCCATGTCATGAATACAAACTACATGGGCATTCAGGATTTGTAATCAAATGCTGAGTTAAGTGCTATCTGGTAACGGCAAGAAGGATGAATCTGGACATTATCTTACAATCTGAAGCACTATACATACTCATTTCTTTCATGGTAAAAAGTTCAGAGATAAATAATAATGAACCAATATTACTGCAAGATTATATGACAACAACAAACAGACAGCAGACAGGGCTTTCAGAAGCAGTTTGGAGCAAACATCGAAAGTAATGAAC